>NW_016107348.1:1979495-2014820 GCF_001604975.1 Cebus imitator | reverse complement strand
ACTTGTCTTCCTTCCCTGCTCCTCTGGGGAGTCTTTCATGGGCCCTTGCCCTGAGATGCATTCTGGACCACAGACCTTGAGTGTGGGCCTTGGCACGTCACATTGCCCTGAAAGACTCATGGATGGGGCGGAACTGAGAACTGGCCAGAGTGCAGAACGATCTCCAGGACTCCTCCCTGCCCTTGCCTGGGTTGAATCGAGACCCAGAGCACACCCCAGCCAGAGGCCTGCAGCCAGGATTCATCTGAACAGAATCCTCGGGCACAGGCCTGAGGGAGGAACGGGGTGCAGAGACAGACAGGCAGTATGTGTCCAGACACACTCCACAGCTGGAAGAAAGGAATCATTTCAACATAGCAGCCACATCAAAGGGACTGCTGAGAACGGCAGGCACAGACAGTTTCTCTCTGGCTCTCCTCTGCAAAGATGGCCTTCAAGATTCTAATTTCTTTCTTTCTTTTTTGTTTGTTTGAGACAGCGTTTTGCTCTTGTTGCCCAGGCTGGAGTGCAATGGTGAGATCTCGGCTCACTGCAACCTCCACTTCCTGGATTCAAGTGATTCTCCTGCCTCAGCCTCCAGAGTAGCTGGTATTACAGGCATGCACCACCATGGGCCTGGCTAATTTTGTACTTTTAGTAGAGACTGAGTTTCACCATATTGGCCAGGCTGGTCTCAAACTCCTGACCCCAGGTGATCTGCCTGCCTCGGCCTCCAAAAGTGCGGATTACAGGTGTGAGCCACCTCTCGCAGCCAAAGACCCTAATTTCAAGATGTCATCAGACAGCAGGGGGACAGTGGAGTCAAACCTGCCAGCGCTCCGTTGTCCTGCACACTCCCCACCAGCCGCAGCTTTTCCTCAGCTGCAGGCACCCGGGGCAAAGGCTCTGCAGGAGCAGACTCCTGGGCAGCCCCAGACAATTCAGAGAGAGCCGCTGCGGGGAGAAGCCTAGTCCTGTGGTCAGAGGCTTTCTGAATTCCCAGAGCTCCCTGGCTCAGCCAATGACCAGAAAAGCCTCTGACCACAGCCAGAAGGCCCTGCTGCAGTTTGCTAAGGCCGCCCCCTGTGCCATGGGGCTGAGGAAGGGGAGAGGGCATACCTGAGTCGGGGCGCCCATTCCCAGAGGCCACGCAGAAGCCAAAAGTGCCCTCCGGGGAGCGCTGCAGCTGTAGCTGGCTGGTGCCGTCTGGGAACACCTCCACCAGGCGGCCCACTGTGCGAGCCAGGCTGGGAGCACCCACATCCTCCACACTGAGGGCACGCCGTGGTGAAGCCCTGGCTGGCCTATGAGGGAACCAGAGACACAATGAGGGCAAAAAGCATGGGGCACTGGGCGCAGCTCCTCCCTGGCTTACAGAGGACTGATACCTCACAGACTAAGAGTCTGGCATAGGAGACTGGGGTTCCGCTGACCTCAACCAGCAAAAAGAGTCTGCTAGGGCCAGAACTGGTGGGTTTCCACCGCTGTGCAAGGCCTGCTTGGAACTAGAAAGCCCACCCTCCCAAAGCAGTGGTTTCAAATTTGGTGGGATACAGAGACCTCTGTACGAATCTGAGAAAAGGCATAATTTTGAGTCACATTTCCAGGAGCTGACATACACCCTGAAGGACATACACATGAAGCTCTAGGGAACAGCAGCCCGCCTGCAGGGCCTCACCAGACAGGGTGGGCTTTATCCAAGTGAGTCATGGATCATGGGCTTCTTTGGGGGTCTCTGTCTCTATGTGTTTATTTGGATCTTTAGCTGGGCTAAGAACACTCTCTAAATTTTCTGATTTCAAGATGTTGTTGGACATCAGAGGGACAATGGAATCAAACCAGCCAACTCCACCTGATCCAGCAACTCCAGGCCTTCTCAGAGCCCCGTTCACTGAGGGTCGGTGCAGGGCACTGAGGTGCTGAGACTCTGGTGGCAGCCTTGTTTCCACACATCAGATGTGCCGGAGGGAGCACTTGCTTTCTTAAGGGACCCTGCTCATAGCCCTGACGCCGAGGCAGGGAGGAGTGAGGCTTTTGGCCCCACTGGCCAGTCTCTAATGAGTTTGTCCTCCAAAGCGTGTGTGCCCAGTCTTACCTGCCAGCTGCACTGTGGTCCCCTGGCCCCGCTACCAGGTAGAGGCTAGACCGGTCCCCCTTGCCGCTCAGCAGAGAATGGAGGTTCTGGAAAGAGGCAGCTTTCTGGCGCTGGTGACAGGGTGACACCTGATGGGAAAGGGCCAATATTGCAGGTGAGAAAAGCCACCAGGGTGGCGCTGACAGAGGACTTGGCCCCCACCATGAACCTGAGGGCCCTGTAGGAAAGTGACAGCGCAAGCTTTTATCATTGCTTCCAGGAATTCCACGGGAGCCGCCATGACTTTACTCAAGGAGATGGGTCTACATAGGCCGTCTGGGGAGTCAAGGGATTTTTCGTTTTGTTTTCTAGCTGAAATAACAACTGTAGTGCTATACTAATCACCTCATCGATTAAGAAAATCTAATGTACTCATTAAGGAAGAAATGAAAGTAAGTTTGTTATAGAGTAATACCACTTTAGAGTTAAAATTCGAGATATTGTTTTGTGATTCTTTATTATGTCTTTTGTGATTGCTTTCATTCAAAAATGTAAATTGAATTTTGTACCTTAAAATATTGTGAATAAAAAGTTAGACAAGAGATCCTTCAAGGCACTCACAAAGTGATGGGGGCAGGGCTGAGCACAGGTAAGTTACAAGGCTCCAGTACACATTAAAAGGAGATAGTGTGTGCCGGGCGCAGTGGCTCACACCTGTAGTCCCAGCACTCTGGGAGGCTGAGGCGGTTGGATCACCTGAGATCAGGAGTTCGAGACCAGCCTGGCCAACATGGTGAAACCCTGTCTCTACTAAAATTACAAAAAGTAGCCAGGTGTGGTGGCAGGCAACTGTAATCCCAGTTACTTGGGAAGCTGAGGCAGGAGAGTGACTTGAGCCTGGAAGGCAGAGATTGCAGTGAGCTGAGATCGCATCACTGCGCTCCAGCTTGGGCGACAGAGCCAGACTCATCTCAAAAAAAAAAAAAAAAAAAGAAAGATGATGTGTAGTGTGGCGGAGAGGGACTCTGGCTCGGGGGGTTTGGGACACTGAAGGCGCTGACACTTGAAACAAGAGCTGTCCAGACGAGGAGAGAGGTAAGATTGTACCCATCAGAGGAAAATGGTTTATCCAAGGCATGGAGAGATGTGAGAAAGCACGGTCATTCCAGAGCATATGCATGGTCTGAGTGGCAGGCCATACAAGTCGTGGCCTAGAGCCGTGGGGCCAGGCCTGGAAGGTCCTGATGTGCCCTGTAAGGAGCTACTGAGTGATGCTAATACAAGTGATAAGATCAGAACTGTGTTCTAGAAAATGACCCGATGAGGAAGCAATTCTGAAGGCCGGCGAGATAATCAGTGGGGCCTCCATTCAGCCTGCATCCTCTTCCCTCCCGCAGTCTGAGAAATGAAGGGGCTAGGGAGGCTGAGGCAGGGAAAAGCAGTCTTTGACACAAATATCACCCACATTATTGGTTACATTTGGAATCCTTGCTGCTGTGGTCTGAATGTCTGTATCCCTCCACAGAGTCACAGGTTGAAACCTAATCACCAAGGATGGGGCTTTTGAGGGTGATTAGGTCATGTGGACAGAGTGCTCAGGAATGGGATTAGTGCCCTCACTACATGAGGTTACAGTGAAAAGAAAGCCACCTATGGAGAAGCTGGGCCTCACCAGACACCAAATCTGCCAGAGACTTGATCTTGGACTTCCAGCCACCAGAGAACTGTGAGAAATAAATCTCTGTTGTCTGAAAGCTACCAGCTTCGGGGATTTTGTTATACCAGCCTGAATAGACTAAGGAGTGCTCTAAAGAAGGCAGGCGCAGAATCAAGAAGCTTCAGAGGGGGCCTGACCTCGTGCCTGAGTTCAAGAAGGCTTCCTGGGAGATCATGTTGAACTCTGCCCTGAAGCTAGTTTCCTAGGAAGAAGGGGGATAAGGAGAAGGAAAGAGAGCCTTCTAGATGCAGGCTCAAAGGCTCACGGGGAAGGGCCCCAGTCCGCTAGAGAACATGGGAGCAGCCAGGGTGGGCAGGAGCCATGGCAGGGCAAAATAAAAGCAAACCTCCGGCTGGGCACGGTGTTTCACACCTGTAATCCCAACACTTTGGGAGACCAAGGCAGATGGATCACCTGAGGTCAGGAGTTTGAGACCAGCCCGGCCAACATGGCGAAACCCCATCTCTACCAAAAATACAAAAATTAGCCAGGCATGGTGGCTGGTGCCTATAATCCCAGCCACTCAGGAGGCTGAAGCATGAGAATCACTGGAACCCAGGAGGTGGAAGTTGCAGTGAGCCGAGATCACCTGCTGCACTCCAGCCTGAGTGACAGAGCAAGACCTGTCTAAAAAAAAAAGATCTACCATTCAATCCTACAGTCCCACTACTGAGTATCTACTAAAGGAAAAGAAGTCATTATAAAGAAAAAATTTGGTTCCATATCTTTGCAATTGCAAATTGTGCTGCAGGGTGTGTGCACATGTATATAGCAGCACAATTTGCAATTGCAAAGATATGGAACCAACCTAAGTGCCCATCAACCAACAAGTGGATAAAGAAAATGTGGTATATATACGGCTGGGCACAGTGGCTCTCGCCTGTAATCCCAGCACTTTGGGAGGCCAAGGCAGGCAGATCACCTGAGGTCAGGAGTTTGAGACCAGCCTATCCAACATGGTGAAACCCCCTCTCTTCTAAAAATACAAAAATTAGCTGGGTGTGGTGGCGTGCACCTGTAATCTCAGCTACTCAGGAGTCTGAGGCAGGAAAATTGCTCGAACCTGGGAGGTCGAGGTTGCAGTGAGCAGAGATTGCACCACTGCACTCCAGCCTGGGCAGCAGAGCGAGACTCCATCTTAACAAACAAACAAAAAACAAAAAAAACTAACCCTCCCAGCAAACACACTCTTGGCAGCACCACACGCCAACAGCAAGTATTTTAACCTGAAGAATGTCACAAATACTGCGGGGAGAGACAGATCCTTCCTTTATCTTCTTTTTTATTTTCTTGAAAATTTCTTTTTTAATTTTTGAAAATGTCTCTCTGCTGCTCATCCTCCCTGCTCTGCCTCCTACTCCTTCTTGTCCAGTCTATTTCCTATCTCTGTCCACTCAGCTGATTGCCTATCAAGGGGCTGTTGAGGGAATCCACGTGGGAAGCGATCTCTGCCTGGGTTCAGTCACTCGGGCCATGGAAAAGGTTCCAGGCTCTCTATGACATTGACAGGGGTGGTGTTTCCCTTGAGGGGTTTACAGAGATAGAAGTCCTGATGACAATAATCTGGATGCCATGGCTCAGATACGTTTTGGACAAATCTAACTTCATGAGAACAGTGAGTTCCTGGAGCACAAGTCACCACTGCTGATTCCCCCCAGCTTTAATCTCTGCCACCCTTTCTTTGCCTTCTATTAATTCAACCCGCAAATATTTGTTGAGCACCAGCCACGTGCCTCCAAGTGTCTTTGGTGGAAGACAGTCAATGGGACCTTCATTCAGTACACATCCTCTTCCCGCCTGCAGCCTTGGAAATGAAAGGCGCCAGTGACCCAAACCACTCTCATCTGCTTCACTCTGCCCAGGGGAGCAGGGCAGAGAATTAGGAGAAACAGACTAGCTGGAACTCCCTGGAACAGAAGGGGTGTCCAGTGCACTGGGAGGGAGAGCCTGAGCCGGCTGCCCTGCACTTCCTACCCACTCACTGCAGTGTTCCCTCCAATAACACACTCCAGTGAGGGCTGAGAGACAAAACTCAACTAAACATGACGCCTCAAGTTCCACAAAGGAAGGAGGCCCAGTTTGGCCTGAGACAGGGTTGGAAGCGGCTCCCTGAGGGGTGCGTGCCTGTGGCAGGGACAGGGACAGAGGAGCAGGCGGTCCCAGGTGGGGAAGGTGGGAGAAAGAGCCCAGCTGACGGTTCAAAGTCAGACAGTGAGAGATCTGTGGACAGAACTGGAAGACGGTCAACTGCAACTGCGGTCAAGCATGTTAAAAGAATGAGGAGGGATGAAAGCAGACAGATTCCAGAAACCCTCTGGCCACGCTGAGTGGTCTGCGCTTTATCTTGAAGGTGATAAGGAACCAATGACAGATGTTCAGCAAGGGGGCGGCATGGCCAGATTTGTATATCAAAAGGACCACTCCAGAAGCCACATGCAGGACCATGGCAGGGAGGCCAGTCGAGGGGCTGTTGAGGGAATCCACGTGGGAAGTGATCTGTGCCTGGGCTCAGAGTCACTCTGGCCATGGAGAAGGTTCCAGGACCACCAGGCTGTCAACTCTCCGGGACTTGGCTGAGGTGGCAAAGCTGAGGGAGAGGGTGGAGTCTAGAGTGAGCCCAGGCCTGGGCAGCTGGCAGGGAACAGCAGTGTGAGATGCTGCCCATCCACCCTGTGTCCAGGGGAACCCGAGTCTCATGGGTCAACCGTGGGGATGCCAGCAGCTTCCCTCTTTCTACCATGGGCTCCTTGGGAGGCATCCTCAGCACCTCTCCCTCCTTCCATGGAAACCTTTCATTCTGATGGTGGCTGCGCTGCCTCTGGCTTCACTCCCTGGGCTGGGGCCCCTGGACTCACCGGGTGCAGGGATTGTAACGATGGGGCTCTGGAGTGTGACACCAGGCGGGGTGCGGCAGGCTGCAGCTGCTCCACGCTGTAGCTGCGGGACTTGCCCAGCTTGGGCCGGGAACTCTGGCTCAGGGCTGAGAAGAGTTTCTTCAGCCCCAAGCTGGAGGCGATGCTGCTGCTCCTTTTCTTGTTCTGGTCCAAAGGGGCAGCCGAGGGGGAGCTGGGTCCTGTGCCAGCTCCTGCTGATGCTCTGAAACACAAGGGTGGATGTGAGGAGCAGGGGAGGGCCAGGAGGGAGGCGAGGGCCGGCTGTGCCCTGGGGCCATCTCAAGGGCCACAGATGGGCCAGCACCAATGCCTCTGACACATTTGGGGCCAGGAACTGACAACCAGGCTGCAGAAAGAAAGGCCAAGTACAAGCCTGGTGTGGGTGCTCCCATCTGTGGTCCCAGCTACCGGAGAGACAGAGGCAGGAGGATCGCCGGAGCCTGGGGGTCAAAGCTGCAGTGAACTGTGATTACACCACTGCACTTAGCCTGGGCAACAGAATGAGACCCTATCTCAAAAAAAAAAAGAAACAAAAAAAGGCCAAGTGGACTTCTGCCGGATGCTCTGCTTGGGTAGCTTTTGGTGAGAATAGCGCAGGCAAGCCCCCTCCCATAACACTCCGCTAAGTGCCCACACAATCATTCATTCAATTTGTTTTCTCTTTTTTGAGATGGAGTCTCACTCTGTGGCCCAGGCTGAGTGCAGTGGTGTAATCACAGCTCACTGCAGACTTGACCTCCAGGCTCAAGCTATTCTCCTACCTCAGCCTCCCAAGTAGCTGGGATTACAAGTGCATGCCACCATGCTCAGATAATTTTTGTATTTTTAATAGAGATGGGGTTTCACCAAGTTGGCTAGGCTAGTCTCAAACTCCTGACCTTAAGTGATCCACCCACCTTGTCCTCCCAAAGTGCTGGGATTACAGGTATGAGCCACCGCGCCCAGCCCATTCATTCAATATTTCCTGATGGCCTAGTATGTGGCAGCCTTTTCTAGGCCCTGGGGTGTGTGTATGCAAGACAAGCAAGGTGCTTACTCTCAGGAGCTTATGAACAGCAGACCAGGAAAACAAAGGAGACCTGACCCATGTGGGTGAAGCAGAGGCTGACCAGGCATTTCTTTAAAATGGAGTGGTGGGAAGGTCTCTCTGAGAAGAGGAGCTTTAAACTGAGAGCTAAGTGACAAGAAGGAGCCAGGGCTGCCACGGCTGGAGGTGAGTACTCCCAGTGCAGGGAACAGCTGGTACTGCAGCCCTGGGCAGGAAGAGCTCTGCGTGTTTCAGAACAGGAAGGGGCCAGGCCATGAGGCTCGGGCGTACGTGATGAGAAAGAGGGAAGAGGCAGGACGAGATGAGGTCAGACAGGCAGACAAGGTGGATTCCACAGAGCAAGGCCAGCCACAGCCAGGGTGTGAAGTCTATTCCAAATGCAGGGAAAAACCATTGCAGGGTTTTCAGTAGGAGAATGACACCATTTAACCAAGATTTTAAAAAGCAACCCTTGACTCTTGTGTGGGCGAGTGCGAAGGCGGAGAGCAGGCAGGGGCTACTGGAGTTGTACAGCAAAAAGGCCACAAGTCCAGGCCAGGAGAAGTGGCGGTAGATGGGATTCCAGAGCTGGCAAGGACTCGCAGAGGGCTACAGTGGGAGAGAAGGGAGAGGGAGCAGCCCCAGACTCCCGGATGTGGGCTTGAGCACTGTGCCGGCAGACAGTGATGTGTTTGCAGGGAAGCGGCCATCGGGGAGGCAGTTGTTGAGCTTTTGGTTTGAGGGGTGTATCAGACCCCCTAGTGGAGATGTCCAGGCGTGCAGCTCTGGAGTTCTAGAGAGCAGATGGGGCCGGAGATAGAGAGCCGGCGCCGGGCGCCTCTTCAGGCCTGAAGCTGCCTGTGGCCACCAGGCATAGTGTGCCACAGGGGAGAGATGGCCCTGGCCAGAGCTCCAGGCTCACCAGGGTTTTGAGGCAAGCCAAGGAGGTCCCCAGGGCCAGGACTCGGACCCTGCTCCCCCACCGGTTGAAGGAGAAAAGGGAAATGTGACTGCTGGTCTCTGTTTCCTCAACATCTGGTTAATTCCAAGCGCGGAGCAGAAGCAAGCCTCTCAGACAGGTAACCCCATCCTGGGGTCTCCCCCAGGGTTAGGGCCCTGCTAGCTTTGCCCCAGGAACTGGCACAGCATCTGCAGCTAGAGGCCATTCAATGGATGGTCCATGAATGAATGATCAGGTGCATCAGTCTAAACGGCTCTGGGAGAGGAGTGGTAGGGCTGCCAGGTTTGCTCATAGTCTAGGGATCCTCTGAGGACTAGGAGCAGTGCGGTGGGTCATGCCACCACTTCAGGGGGTCTCTGCCCCTCCCAGAGCCCCCATTCCCACCCCCTTCTGCAGTCTGGGCTCTTTCTCCCGTCACTCACTTCGACAGCACATGTCCTCCAGATCCCGACTCTGTCCTCTGCAGGCTTCCCTTTGATTCCTGGCTGAACTCTGGGTCCTCTGAGAACAGGGAGAGGGTGATGCCTGCGGAGTTGATGGTGTCAACATCTGCTGAGCCGGGAAAGCCCTGGGATCCTCCTGAAACAAGCACAGCATCCCATCTGAGTCAGGCTGGCTCATCCCACAGCTCCTGTTGGGGAAAGGGACATTTCCAACAACAGGGGGAGGGTGTGAGGAGCTGGAGAGGCAGAGTCCCAGAAGAGCAGTGGAGAGACCCGGGAAGCAGTGAGGGAAGATGGGGTGGCCTCTTAGATGACCAGGGCTGAGGACCCCTCATGAGCATCCTCTAGGCTGGAAACTATTCAAGGACAGGGACTGAGTCTTATTGACGGGTAACCTCGTCACCCAGTGCAGCATCTGGTCCACGGTAAATAGTCACTGTGTGTTAAATAAAAGGGTTGACTGTGATAAGCTATGCCCCTTCCACATATCAAGGGACATAGTGGGAACAGGGGAAATTTTTGTATTCCTGGGACAAACCCCACAGTCTTGTCAGTTATGATTTCTAAGAGCTTTAAAGTAGCCATCATTTCTGGAGATCTTTTATTTGCTAGGAAAAGAATGGAATCCTCTCCAGGGGTGATCTCACAGGATCCTAGGAGATGGCTCCGTCATTGTCCTCACTTTACCGAGGAGGAAGCTGGCAGGCTGAGGGATTGAGGGACTCACCCAGGGCCTCACTCTCTCTGCTCCAAGCTCCGAGGTGAAGGCCCAGGCTGCCCAGAGAGGTCAGCAGGTCTCAGAAAGGAAGCCCTGCAGGAAGTGGTTAGGGGCAAGCCCATGGTCTGCCTAGAGCCCACCAGAGAAGGAACCTGCCACTCAGCACAGGGAGGGAGGGAGCCCAGAAACAGGCCAGTTTGTAAGCAAGGGAGGGAGAGGGACCGAGTCTGTGTGTCCCTGTGCAGTAGAGGGGACTTTGCATCCACATCTTCAATAAGGTCTATCATCTCTCTGCCCTCTCTCCCTCCACTCTGTTGTGAAGCCCTGGATCCCTCTTGAGCCATCCCAGCCCTAGGACTGTCAGAGCCATGGGCATATTAAAGCAAAAATGTATGGAGTGCGCCTGTTATCTCTGCCTAAAAGTGAGCGGCAGAGTTGGTCACCTGGGATCACAACACTGAGGATAAGGCCTGAGCTGCCAAGCTATGGGATTCTCCCATAGCGTGAGGACCCCTGCCAAGGCAAAGTGGCAAGACCCACACCCTTCAGCAGCCTTGCCTGCTGAAACCTACTGGCCTGCCAACAGGCCCAGGGGTCAGGGAGGGTCTGATACCAGAGAGCACACCACCTAGGAGCCCTGTTTCCCTGGTCACCAGGTCCTCTGGACAGTGTGTCTGCCTGGCCACAGAATGCCTCAAGGGCAGGACTCCTGCTGATGTATTCACATATGCATCCACCACAGTGCCTAGTACAGTGCCTGGCACATAACAGGTGCTCAGCCAATACTGAGGGAATGAATGAGTGAATTAATGAAATGAAACAATGATGCTGAAGGGGCAGGGCCTCTGCCATGTCATTAGTGGGGACCTACTGCTCTAAGCAGATAGTAAATCCTGGAGCTGCTACCTCTTCCTGCCCTGTTGGGAATAAATCCCTTAAAGCCCAGGCCTCCAGCAGCCATGGAGCTTGGAGCTTCTGCCCACACCTCGGGGTTCCCAGCAGGAAGAGGAAGTCTCCACTGCCTTCCCCGTGGTTCGGCCTCTCCCGAGAGGGAGTTGCTTAGTCTGCCTCCAGGCTGGTGGTGAATTCTCCATCCAGCCACCACTAGCACCCTGACATCTCAGAGCGGCTGCAAGGGGCTGCCGTGGTAGTGTGTGACACTGCCATCTGACTATTGAGATAGAAGGGAATGACTCTGAAGGCCTGGGTGTCACAGGTCGGGTCTGGGTCACTGCTCTAGAACCACACCAGGCCTGGGCTGGGCAGGAACCGGCGGCAGCCCCTTACCATCTCTGCGGTTCTCCAGGGGCGGCTCCGGCTCCCGGCTGCGGGGGCCCCTCTCCACCCTACCCTCGTGGACGGCTCCCCCATAGGGCTCCTGCAGCCCCCGAGGTGCGCTGTTGTTGCAGTTGTTGGTGGACAGGGCCAGCAGTGGGTGCCTGACCTGAGGGCGGCTGGGCTGGGTCTGTGATGGGGACAGCTCACAGGTCCTGAGAACCGCACTTCTTGAAGGAGGCCGGGGGATCCCCACAGACTCTCCCTGGTCACTGGGCCTGCGCAGTCCAGCCAGGGCTGCCTTCCTGTGAGATGTGGGCGAGGTGGTTCTCCTTGAAGGGGGAGGGGTTGGCACCCAGCCTTCAGGGCAAAAGGAAGCTGTTGGCTGCTGGGCTTGGTGTGGGGCAGAAGGCTCTGCAGGGCTCTGTTGCAGGGAGGAAGGAGAGACAATCTCCAGGGACTCGTGGCTTCCTATAACCTGGGCCTGGCCGCCTGGCCCTGATGATTCAGGCGTCATGGAGGAGGTGGTGGCATAGGTTGTCCTGCATGGAGTCCGAGAATCCAAAGAGTGAGACTGGTGACTTCCCAGCCCTGGTCCAGGCTGCCACTGGGGTCCCAGGGACACCCGCTTCAACTCCAGGCCAGGAGGCTTAGGGACAGCATCTTCTCTCAAAAATAGAGTCCCTCTAGCCGTGTGTCCTCTATCCTCCTTCACCTCATTTCCCAGCTCCACATCATCAGCCCCAGGCAGGTGTTGCCGCACCTGGAGGCCCCAAGGCAGCTCCGTGTCAGCCTTCTTGGGCCACCTGTGGCCTCGAGGCCTGGAGCCCCTCAGTCGCAGTCTCGGGCTGCTACCTCGGGTCCGCCCACACGCCTCGCCGGCCTGAGAGGTCCCCGCCTCTTCACTTTCGGTCCTGCAGCTGTCCGAGGTGTCCGTGCTGTCCAGGGCAGAGTGCACCTCTGCAGGGCACACGGTGTCTCCGATGTGCGTTTCCCGGATCCATTCTGTGTGGAGCCTGGGCTCTGCAGGAAGGAGCTGGAGTGGGGAGCTCAGGCCACCCAGCAACACCTCCATCCTACAGGCAGCCTGGGGCTCCTGGAGGGTCCTGGGGTCGAGGGGCGCCTTCCCCTGGGTGGGCCACGGGTTGCTGATGCAGCTGCCGCAGGCCTGGCACCTCCTCTCACTGCCCAGTGCGGGCGCTGCCGGAGGGCCCCCGCGGTCCAGGCTGCCCACAAGCCGGTGGAATGCCCCCTGCCCCGAGTCCCGGAGCCGGGGGGCCCCGGTGATATAGTCGGCGAGGTCGGGCTTGGAGCGCAGGGGGCCCTGGTCTGCCGCCTGCAGCACAATGCTCAGCACCTGGCGCTGGCGCTGCTGCAGCCGCTCCAGGTAGCGACACTCGGCTTCGCGGGCGGACTCATCCTCAAAGCGCACATGCGACGGCGAGGGTCCCCGCCTCGGCCTCGGCCCCGGCCCTGGCCCGCTGCTGGACTCTCCGCTAGAGGAGTCGCTTGTGTGCCCGTTCTGGAGGCTGTCTCTGCAGGCAAGGGTCGTCCTGGGGTCCCGGGCTGGGCTTCTGTGGCCACCTCTGATGAAGAGACAGGAGGAGAGAGGTCAAGGGCAGCAACGTGGGGAGGCAGGGCATAGGCCCTACCCCCTCCGCGCTGAGCTAAGTCTCCCACCTAGCTCAATGGCAACTGCAACCCACAACGTTACTTCGCAGCGGGTTTCTGGGGAGTCTCTGCAAACCAGAGTAGCTTGCAAGCCCATCCTGATCCTGAGACAGTCTAAACAGAACCAAGGCCACCTTCCCTGCTTTTGGCTTTCCATCTGTTTCATGGGCTCAGCCTCAGTTAAGATGAAACACTATTGGACGGGAAGATGCCAAAGTCCTCGTGTGTGTGTGTGTGTGTGTGTGTGTGTGTGTGTGTGTGTTTTGGGGGGAGCTGTCTGTGTCTGTGTGCGTCTGTTAGGGAGAGGAAGTGAGCCTGACCACCATGTATTTTTGGTAGTGATTGTGGAAACATGTATTTGCTATGATGTTCTCACGGGAACAGGACATTTTAAGTCTCCACTTAAAGGAGAGGCTGTGTGAGAATTGAAGTCAGGGATTCTTTGTTTTTTCTTAGTGGCAGGATCTCGCTGTGATGCCTAGGCTGGAGTGCAGTGGCACCATCTCAGCTTACTCCAGCTTCGATCTCTGGAGCTCAAGTGATCCTCCCACCTCAGCTTCTCAAGTAGCTGGGCGCACAAGTGTGCATCACTATATCTGGTTTATTTTGGTTGTTTTTTGTACAGGTCTCACTATGTTGGCCAGGCTGGTCTCAAACTCCTGGGTGCAAGTGATCCTCTCACCTCAGCCTCTCAAAGTTCTGGGATTACAGGTGTGGACCACTGAGCCTGGCCTGAAGTCAGGGTTTCTAAGCTCTTGCTCTGGAAGTTTCTGCTCAGGGTTCCACATCACTTTGCTTAGGCAAGATTCAGACAAGGCAACAGTAACATTTCTCCTTGGCACCTGAATGTTGACTGTTCCAACCCCCACTTCATGCCTGCCCCTCCCCAGCCCTCACACACAGTCTCATCCTGCCTTTACTGGGGATGGCACTGCTATGCTGGGAAGAGTCTGCCCATCTGTCATCCACTTTGGTTCTGGGAGACACTGTGGCAGGTGGTCAAGGCCCGTTCTGTTCCAGACAACACCTGCACACATCTCACAGCAGGGCTCCCTGAAGCCAGGTAATCTGAGTTTCAGGCCACTATGCAAATGGACCCAGGCTCATGGGCCAATTATTATCAGAGAGCATCCAAGTAAGGACCATAGTTCTCCCTTCCTTTTCTCAGCAGTGGCCTCCCCACCAATCCACTGCTAAGTGTTGCGATTCAGTTTCTTGTCTCTTTCATGTACCACTTTTCCACTCTCACAGGACCCCGGCAGTGGCCTCTTATCCAGCCTCTCCACTGCCTCCTGTCTGTAGGTCCAACTACAGCACAGCCTTTATCACACTAACCCAGAAGAGGGCACAGGGTCAAGTGCATACACTTTGGAGGGAAAATGCAGGCCCCACACATTCCTTCCTGCTTCCTCTTACACTCCCAGGCCTTCAGGCCTCCAGGTCTCCTTCCCTGACTTCATGCAACCCTCCTGCCTCATTTCCTGGATCTTTCTTCTTAGCCTACCTGCATTTGACTTCTATCTATTAGATGCTGAATGCTCACGGGAATGCAAAAGGCAATGGGCAATGGGGGCTCCACACCTGCTTCTACCTCTGACTCCAGTGATTTCCCCCCATAAGCACTGCTCCAGGGTGAAATTTTTTTAAAAAAGAACTCCTGCTGGCAAGGCATGGTGGCTCAGGCCTATGATCCTGGCACTTTGAAGGCCAAGGTGGGCAGATTGTCTGAGCTCAGGAGTTGAAGACCAGCCTGGGCAATGCCATGAAACCCCGTCTTTACTAAAATAGAAAAAATTAGCCCAGTGTGGTGATGTGCGCCCATAGTCCCAGCTCATCGGGAGGCTGAGGCATGAGAATAGCTTGAACCCAGGAGGCGGAGGTTGCAGGGAGCCGAGATCTCACCACTGCACTCCAGCCTGAGCAACAGAGCAACTCTGTCTCAAAAAAAAAAAAAAAAAAAAAAAAAACTGCTAAGCAAGTGGATCTGCCTGCTTTGAGATATCATGGGTCCTTGTTCATGTGGAGCTCACTGTCAGCTGTCCAGAAGCACGCTCCCTTTCCATAGCCCCCAAAAGGAAGGCTCCATCCAGATAAACAGCGTCACTCACCCCCTAGAAACAGGAGATTTCCTGCTGAGCAGATGCTTTACCCCACTGCACAGACAGGGCGTCTTCCCAGCCCAGCCCAGCTGATGCAGGCAAAGGCCCATGGGGAGAGTCTGCACACAGCTTCACACAACAACCCCTCCACAGGCCCCAGAGGTAGTTCCCTATCTGCAGGACATGGGCTGTGATTTCTAGGGAGGGAAAAAGCCTGGCTTTAAAGGCAGTGCAGTCCTAATCTAAGAAGGGATCCCAGGTCGCATGAGCCACATTGGTGGCCTTAACTTTCACACATCGGATGGTGAATTGAGCCATCCTGGAATTCACTGCAGAGGCAGACATTGTTGTTCTAAAAAGAAAAATTAAGGAGTGCTTAATCACATAAGGTGCTTTCAACCCAATTATTCCAACCCAGAAGCCCCACCTGCAGTGTCAGCAACAGTGCGTAAAGGCAGGATGAGGACTTTGATGACAAGCGCAGGGTGAATGAGGTAGCTGAGCAGTGAGCAAATCCCACACCCACCAAATTCTCAAAGGGAGGCTCTGCAGAGGCCCCAGCAGTCACCCTTCTAGGGGAGGATCCCACCACAGTCCTGAAGACATATGGCTTCACGGGGACCCCTTTCCAGGGTCCCACTTTCCATAGCATTGCTGCCCTAACCACACACTCAATTTGATGTACACACGCTCTGCAGTCTCAGCACAGCCACTCTCTCTGACCCGGGACAGTAACACTTACAGTGTCACCCTACCAGCCCTGCCTCTTGCCAACGTGTCCTGCCCTCCTGCCTTCAGAAACACCAATCTAGGCGTGTCTAGCCCCAAAATGGCAAGATCTTGTGCTTCCAGGAGCTGCTCCATTTCTGTATTAATTTGTTTCCAGAAAAGTGCAGCTGCTGCTACCTCTTCACCTCCTGGAATCCCTGTCTGTTCAGGCTTGCCCCAGCTGCCTCTAGCCAGACCTAGGATAAAGAAGGCCCTCTGAGACTGCTCTGCCTGCCCCTCCTCTTCCATCACCTTTCACCAAGTCGCTCTTTAGAAGTGATGCATCTGGGCTGGGGCTGGGGCCTCCTGCATCTAACTGAGGCCTGGGACCTGTGTGCCATTGCCGTGTTAACTGAGCATGGCCCTCCAGGGTGATTTGATGGAGCGTAACCTTTAGAAGCATCTGCAGCAAGCCATCTGGCATTGATTTTTCAGCTAGACCCTCTGAGGATTCACCAGCGCTGCCAAGTCATAGTAATTCTTTTCTGGACACAGCAGCTGCTAAAGTGGGTCACCTTGCATTTCTATAGCATTTCTATGGCCTGGAGACGGCCTGCAAAAGGGAGCCTACTTTAAAGTTAGTGATTGGGGTTATTGTGAGCTTCTGGAGTGATCTGAGGAAGAAGTGTCCAAGAGGACCTTTACACAATGCGGACTGTTTTGTAGATAGTCTTGACTATTTTGAGGCTACCCGACCTAACCTAAATGCCTATACAAAGTAGGACAGGAGAGCTGCTTGGAAGTCTAAGGTTTCTCAACATATATAAATGTGAAGAATAGTTAGGATGCCCCGAAGAAGCCATGTCCATTCCTAACGAGTCCCCCCCATCTGGAGAGAGAGGCAAAGCACAAAATGTAGAAATGCAAAGGTAGTTTGTTTGGCACCCCTTGCCGGGATTTAGGGTCCTCTGAGCCCCTCTCCTAAGGGTCACAATGACCTCTGTTCATGAAGGAGTCATCTCAATGGCTCCATGAAGCTCCTTAGCCTTTAATGAGCAGTTCAGCACCCTCCATCAAAGAGCACCAAAGGAACTGGATCTTGGTCCATTTCCACCAAGATCCCTGCTCCCTAAGAAGCCCTGCTCTCTCCCGTGCCACGTGGTGATTCAGACAGGCAGATGCAGCATGTCCACCATGCCAGTGAAGCTGCAGGCTTTGCTAGCTACAGAAGGGGGCCTGCCTGGGCCTGGGGAGACCTGGCGTAGCCTAGCAGCCTCATCTCAGGCCCAGGCGCATGACTGGAAGACAGATCCGTGTGGTGGTGAAGGCCATGTGTAAGTGGTTCTTCAAGGTGTACCATAGGCAGAATAGGCAGGGAGGTGGGGATGGAGCGTGTTGCTCAGGGGGCAGTTGTTTATGTGATGTGCTGGTCTGAACATCCTTGACCTTATTGTTTTCTCACCTCTTCATTCCTGACAAGCTCTCCCTCACCATCACTGTAGCATTGTGAAATCAGGGATGATGTCCAGATCTTCAATTCTGATCTCTCCTCGTCTAAAGATCCTGTATCCAACTGCCTGGGGGGATTGCCAGTGGATGTTCTGAGAGCACCTCCCCCTCCAATGCCTGACCCTGCACTGAGCCCTCACCCCTTGGCTGAGGCCCCACCAAACACAGACACCGAGTTGGAACCCTGGGTGCATTCCAGATGCCTCCCTTCTCACACTTCCCACACTCCTGCAACCAAACGAGGAGTAGTTAGAGCTCACAGTCCTGCAGCACTCACTGCATGGCAGGCGCTGTTCTAAACTTTATGCGTAGTAGCTCACATTGCCCCACAGCAACCCTGTAAGACAGGCACTATTACAATTCTCATTTTGTGGGTGAGGAAACTGAGGCACAGAGACTTCTGCAGAGGCACCCAGCTGAGGGCCAGAACCAGAAGTCAAGCCCGCATGGTCTGGCTCTAGGTGTGGCACTCCTCTGTTGTCTCACTAAGCCTGTTTGCTTCTGGTGCTTGGGGTCTCTGTGAAATCTCCACACCCTCCTCTTCTGTACCGCTCAGCGGGGCCACAGCAGCATCCTCCTCACCACACCTGTCTCCCAGACCCAGCACATCTCTGCAGCTAGAATGGCATCACTGAAGTGCGATCATGCTGCCCTCCTGGCCAGGGTCCTCCAGCAGCTCCCAGATATTGCAGCAGACATCCAGCTGTCTAACTGTTCTGCAGGCCTGGAGGCCTCCATGACGTGGCCCTACTGAGTCCTCCAGCCTTCACACCACATGGCCCAGCACATCCTTACCCTCTAGCCTGGCTGAACTCCTGAGCACAGTGCTTCTGCTCAGTTTCCGTCCCCAGGATGCTCACCCTTGCCCCTCTTATCTACCCAGTGCATATCTACACTTCCTTCAAGTTTCAGCTGAGAAGTCACCTCCTCTCAGGAGCCTCACCTGTCTTTTCCAGGTGGAGGTAAACATTTCCAGCTCAGCACACACACTTTTCCTCTCTTACAACACAGTCCACAGAATTGAATATCTGTTCGCCTCTCTTTCTCTCTGGAGACTGTGACCTCTATCCCCTCAGGGATCCAGATCATGTTTAATTCATCTTTATATATCAGTACCTAACTGTAGGCCCTCAGGAAATGTGTGTTGACTGACTAAATGATCAAAGCAAGAGCCTTATATGGAAAACACACACACACACACGAGGAGTGAGCAGCAGCATTTCTTCCCACTGCTGACCCTTCTCTGCTATGGCCCTCCCAGGCCAGCCTGGCCCGGGTCCCACTCACCGGCTGCCCTGGGCAATGGTGGGCACGATGTCATGGCTGGCACGGAGGGGCCGGGTCCTGGCCTTCATGCGGGCACTCTGCAGCAGATGCTTGGCTTCCTCATGCCTGGGGCTCAGCACAGGCTCCGGCTTGGGACCAAAGGACCTGTAGGGTGGCACACAGGCCAGGGTGGCGGGGGAAGGATTAGAAGAAAATAACATGGATTAGGAGGGCTTTAGCAGTGTCAAGCACTGGCTCTGCCAGAAAAAGCCCTGCATGTGCAGCCTTCCTCCCCTAGCTCCCACGCACAGGGAACCCAGCCTGGGGGCCTGCAGCCTGGGGCTGGGAAATGGCCCTGCGTCGCTCTGGATGGGGGCTGGGTTGCTGGCCTGGCCTTGGACATCTGCTCAGGGACTGGAGACAGAGACCTCAAGAGGATCTAGAAAGGAGAGTCTCCAGATTATTCTATTGTTCCTTCCCCAGGCAGACAGCAGGAGCTATCTGGGAGGAGGAGGGAGAAAGGGCCTAGGGTTGTTGGGCTGGGCCCGTGCCCAGACAGATGGTCTCTCCACGCATCACCTCTCTCTCCTTCTGTCTCTCTGTACCCACACACACAGCACCACACTAGCGCCCACTGCAGACACAAAGAATCAGGGCTCTGTCCAGCATAGACTGGATCCTTTGGGGGAATGGCATTTTTATAAATCCTGGTGTTTTCTAGCCTTAGTCCCAATCCAAAACCATCAGGCACCAGCTCAGGGCTCACGGGCTCAGGGCTGAGGGAAATTAAGCTGGACCCAAACCAAGTCAGCAAATGGCTCCATTTTCATAATAATAAGGGTCCTCCACCAGCCCCCACCCCCTACCAGATGTGCTGCCTCCCTGGCCAGTCCAGAGTTGCAGAAAATGACAGCAGTCCTTTTTCAAAGCTGTCTCTCAGCTGGTGACATGCAGCCCACGCTGGGTTACAGCTCTAACAGCAGGCCGCAATCTCCCACTGACAAGCCGTTGTTCTCCACGGAGTTTGCTCTCCCCAGCCAAGCTGGCCGAGGGCAGGTGTTCTCTTCACATGACAGATGAGGGTGTCCAGAGCAGACAGGAATGCTGGCACATTGTTCAAGGTCGAACGTCAACTGCAAGCCGAGCAGAGCACACGACGGCCAGCCCCACTGCCGCTAGCATCGTTCTGCACCCTCTGTCCTCTCCTGCCTTGGTTCCCAAGGCAGGCAGAGGATGTTTGTGGCTGGGGGCAGACACGCTCTTTGGGGTAACTCCATCATCCCCACTGGCTGCCCCTGTCCTTGCCGTCACATATGCTGGGCTGTCCTCAAGAGTGTGAGCACACAGGGCTCTAGCAGGTAGAGACTCAACACAGTCTTAATCTCAGAACTGCAGCCTCCCACCCCACCCCGTATTCCACGTGGAAAAGGGGGTCTGGTCCTGACCGGGGGAAGGAACCAGGCAGTTTCCTGGGTGACAGAGTGAGAGTGGGAATGGCACAGCTCTGAGGCCTCCAAGGAAGGCTTCCTGGGACGTCCTTGGACAAACTCTGGGGACTATGATTTCTTTTCTTGTTTCAGTCTCTTTTTCTTCTCCCCATTTGCATCCAACCCTGCTCTGGGGCCACTGGGGAGCAGGAGGAGACTGCTAGAAGAAAGGCACCATCTGTGCCTGTGAACCCTGGCAGGGCCCAGGCATGGCTTTGGAACAAGGAGGGCTTTACTGGAGGGATGTGAAAGCGAATTTCCAGGCCCGCTGCCCCACGAAGCCTTCTTTGGCAGGAGAGGCCTCCCTCTGCACAGCTTACTGGGCAGACAGCTCCTCCAAGGCGGCCGAGAGCAGCTGTGCTCCCTGGGGCTCCTGCTCCGACAGCAGAGATAATGAGGTTACCAGCCCGGAGAGGCGCCCCTGCAGCCGTGGGCCTCTGGCTGCCAGCCCGCACACTTGGAGCCTTCCGGTGACAGCTGTGGTTCCACGGCTGTCGGAGGGCATTTGTCTCAAGACCTGGTGGGCAGGCAGGAGGGCCCCAGGCAGCTGGCCAGATGCTGCCAGGATCAGCCTTGCCCCCAGGTTTTTAAGCCATTTTCCAGCTTTGCTGTTTCCTTTCTGCTCCCTCCTCTTGGAGCTGTTACTTTTTTTTTTTTTTTTCTCATCAGCTGTCTTGCTTCAGTTCCTGGCAGACAAAGCTTGGTTCTCCACAGATTAGAAAAGCATGGCTTTTTAGGCGCCTGGAGGCATCCATGCAGTACCACACTGAGCAGGGAGGAGTGGCAGTCACCTTCACAGACTGCAGCCAAGGTCAATGTGCACCCTGAGGAAACGAGGGCCTGGCCAGCCATGTGGAGGGAAGGTCGTCTTTCTCCAAGGCAGGGGGCAAGCAGGCGCGGGGGGTGGGTGCTGAGTCTGCCTAGTCTCACTGCGCACCTCCCATCCCACACAACAGCGGTCTACCCGAGGCCCACCCAAGCCCTCCAAGCAGACAGTTTCAGACTCTCTCATCCGAGGAAGATTTCCCGGTCTAATCCGACGCTGGCCTCTGCTGAGGACACACAGCCCTAGAGCCAGCCCCTTCCCATCACAGACTCTAAGCCACAACCCCAGTTCCCACAGTTGCTCTGGAAAATTCCTAGAAGGGTTGGGGTGGTCATTGCACGGCCAGGCAAAGGCAATTCCTACCTAAGAATAGACAGCTTTTCGCCACTCTCTTGAAAGCCTGTTTCTGGAGCTCATTAACTCAGAGGGTGGAACATATGAATAAAGTGGCTGAGTGCTTTTCCTCCCTGGGCCTCAGTTTCCCCATCTGCAAGCAGCGGGGGCTGGAGAGGGGAGAGGACTCACAGTGCTACCCTGCAACCCCGGATCTTTGGCCACATTGTCTGATGTGACATAAGGTGGGGTATGAGATTTCGAGGTCCCTGCTGGGGGGAGTTCCCACCACAGATGTTTGGCTGTCACTGAGTGGCAGAGCCTACAAAGAGCTCATTGTTGGGGAAAGCTGGCATTCCACTAGTGTATACTGGCCCTTCCCTGGCCCCTCCAGCAACCTGTGTCCTCGACTGCTTCACAAGGACAAAGGGCAGCGTACGGTCCCCTCCACTATGGTACTCCCTTCTTGACCAGTTTCCTAGTGGAGGGACAGGCTTAGCTGTGGCTTTGCTCTCCCCTCAGCCAGGCGGGGCAGGAGAACCACCACTGCTCTCCTAGCCAAGGAGGTCAAGGGGACAGAGTGGCCTTCTTCTGCAGCCATCATAATCCTGGATTAAAATAATAAGCTCAGTGGGTCTGTGTTTAACCCTTTCAACCAGTTATATGGATGGGGAAATAATTTGGAACGTAGAGTGATCTGGCACTTCCCGGATTCCAGGATGCAGCCAGTAGAGGGAGAATATGTTGTGTACAGAACAGAGAAACTTTGGTGCTTAGCATTTGTTCCTTTTTTGCGTATCTGAAAGCTTTCTGATGACCACAGATAGAGCTCTCTTACTGTTTGTTATTCTGAGTGCAATTTTCTGAATGAGGGGAAGTGAAAAAGGTGTACCTGGAACTGATTCTGGCTCATGTGCTCCACGAGGGCAGGGACCTTGTCTCAGACAATCGTGCTTGGTTACACAGGTGCCTTCTTCCCAGGTCTGCAGGACACAGACAGGACACAGCCTAGAGTGGCGGGGAAGCGTGTGGCTTGGGGGCAGCCTGCCTGGGGTTCTAATCCCTGGACAGCCACTTCCTAGCTGTGTCACCCTGGCAGTTTCCTTAGGAATTCAGCTTCAGTTTCCATATCTACTATTAAGGGCTCATTTGTTAAACTAAGCGAGACTGAGTCCCTTAAAAGAGATTAGCACAGAGCTGGGCGCTTGGTGCTATTATTATTTTATCATTAGCACCACTGTTTTGTTAAATTACTCTTACCCCCTTACTAAGCAAAGGATGGAAGCCCTGAACATGTACTAAAGTCACCTGCAAAGAGGTCACCTTGTTGTCTGCAAGGAGAAGGCATGTTTGGAAGTGACAAACACCATCTTGTAGCTGGAGGGGGCCTGGTGGTTCTGCTCTAGATTTTGAAAAGCCTTTGACAGGGCTCCACAGAAAAGATGGCTTCCATAGGATAGAAAACAGGAGGCAGCCGGCTGCTTGATCGTGGGGGAAAGCTGATTCCCAGACAGTCAACAGGCCCTCCTGTTAATGGAGAAGGAGGAGTGGGAGTCCTCCAGAATGGCAGATGGGAAAATCCACCTCCTTCAACATCTTCAAAAGGGTCTGCATGGAGGCCTGCAGTGCGTGCCTAAGACGCTGACTTCTGAGGAGGGCAGAGCCACCCTGTCCCTGCCTTCCTGCAAATGAACAGATTCTCTGCTGAGCCCCTTCTTGTCCCTACCACTGCCTCAGCTCCCATGTGGGAGGCTTTGGGCTGCCCCTTTGATCAGACCCTCCTGGCCTCAGGTGTGGGACCTGGGTGGCCACAGAGGAGGTGGGTGACTGAGATGCCCTCAGATAGGGGACCAGTGGCCTATTCAACTCTGGCAGGTAGGGGAGAGGGCTTTCTTTTCTAGAATTTCAGACTAGCTCCTATCAAATAAATGGCCTTGGATAAATGGACTTTCTGGAGTTCCTTGATTGGTAAAGATTGGGACCATCATGAGATTTTCTTATGTGGTGTGTACGTGGGTGTGGCAATGACATAGCATGGGACAGGGTATCTGGAAGCTCCAGGTGGCACTGGGTTTGTGGTTGGGCTTCCTTCTCCACCCAGGGTCAGACATTGAGAGAGTGTTAAGAATCCGAAAACATTGTTGAGTGGTTAAAGTTAATTTTTTCTTTTGCTTTAGTCTCGGTGGGGCTGGGAGTGGTAAGGGGACTTTCCTTTGTGCATGTATATCAGTGGGGTGGGATGGGAGCCGAGGGGAGTGCTAAGGACAGGCAGGGGTTCAGCTGCTCTTGGTTACACCGTGCCCGGGGGTGTCCTCAGGCACCTCTACGGCCCTGGGCATGCTGGGGTGGTGCAGGAGTGTCTCTTCTCCCATACTCAGCCGGGACTCCCCATGCCCCCTTGCCGAGCCCTCATTCACACTCTTCACTGTGTGCCTCTGCCAGACGCTTCTGACTGAGAGCCTATTCCCTGCACACACTTGCAGGCACTTGGACCCAGAGAGACAAGAACGGCACAGTTCTTGCCCCAGGAGCTGAGGGAGGAGATACATCAGTGCCAGCTATGGCTGCAGCTGGTGCAGGGCACAGAGAGCAAAAATGGGCAGTTCCATGTGAAACTGCGCTGGATCGCACCCAGTGGCCGGCTCGCAGGGGAGCTCTGTGATACTGTGATCTAATAAATACGGTCCTGGCGCGCCTGGCACGCAGCTCCTAAACCCTTGGACTCTCAGGTATGATCAGAGTGCCTTTTGTATGCTAATGAGATGGCTGGTGGCTGAGGTCCCTAGATAGCCTCAGGATGTGGGCTGGTCACCAGAAAGACCAATCATTTTGAGGGTTGGAATTTTCAGCCCCAACCCTTAACCTCTGGCAGGGGAGAAGGGCTGAAGTTTGAGCTGACCCCCAGTGGCCAATGACATCATCAATCATACCTACCTAATGAGGCCTCCACAAACACCCAAAGGGCCAGCAGGGGAGCCTGGGGTCAGCTGGGCTTGCGAAGGTTTCTGGGGGTGGAGCCCCATCTCCCAGACCTTGCCCCACGCCTTTCCTCACGTGGCTGTACGTTTGTGTGTTTTGTAATATTCTTCATAAGAAATGGGTAAATGCAAATCAAACGTTTCCCTGTGTTCTGTGAACCATCCTGTAAAAAGTAATCAAACCCAAGGAAGAAATAGTGGGAGCCCGATTTATAGCTGGTTGGTCTGAAGTGCAGGTCACAAGCTGGGACTTGCGACTGGCATATGAAGTAAGCATAGTCTTGTGGAACTGAGCCCTCAACCTGTGGGGCCTGATACTGTCTGCAGGTAGACAGTGTCAGAACTGGATGGAATCAGTGAGAGTCAGCTGGGGTCCACAGGAGAACTGCTCGGCGTGTGGGGACAGCTGCACACGTTTTGGTGGCTCGAGGTGAAGTGTTCTGTGCTAGGCTGAGTGTGTGAAAGTAGGAAAAAACATTTTGTTTTTTTCCTGTTTCCAAAAATGCTAATTAACATATTAAGCTTTAAAAGCCTGGGATTTTTCTCACAGCTGTGGGCCTGACCACTTGAACCACAGGCCAAGTCCCTGAAATTCTTTAGGGCTGCCTGTCTTTAACTTAAGAGTGTAAAAACTGTTTGAGGGGAGGGAGTTTTGATTGCTCCCCCTCCAGCAATCCCAGCAGGGGCCTGAAGATCAAGACAGCCCTACCCTCCCCCGCTGCATGTGAAGTGATCTGGCAATCACTCACAGGGGTATCCTAAAGGGTTTGTACACCAGGGACTGGGCTTGTGGATCCCCACACGGGCACGACCTTACCACAGGGATGAGGGGAAATAAACAACCTAGGACGTCCCCTGAGCTTTCCTCATCACTACAGCACAAATAAACAAAATTGAGACCTTCTCTTCTCCCTTCTCCCCACAATGACTGTAACTAAAGTCCCTGCAGACACACGCAGGACCTGGGGCCTCCCAGATCACACACACACACAGAAGGTCCTGATATGCACCAGGATGGGCCTGGGTCATGCAGCAGCACTGCCTCCATGGAGACTGCGAGGAGGAGGCCGCTGGCTGCCCTGGCACAGGCTCATGAGCCTCCAAAGTTGATTTGGTGCGGGGTCTGGAGCCAGCATTGCCCTCATTGCTGTGCTCCTCACTGTCACACCCTTTTACTTGTGCTGGGTTATTGGGATCCTAAGGCAATCTGTGATCCCAGAATGTCTCTCAGAGGCTTACGGAAGGGAAGGGACCAGAGCTGGTCCAGAGACAGCCTGAGCACGGCCCCCCCATTTCATTGTCCCCTCCCCTTCTCTCTTATGGGTCCTTCCAGGCACAGATCCCCTTTGCCCTCTCTGAGGCCCAACCTCTCACCTCATCCTCTCCCCCAAAATCCAAACCCCATTTCCTGAATTGTCCTGATAGTGACCTAGGAGAAAAATAAGTGTATCCCATGGAGTCCATCACCTGCCCTTTGCCCATACCTGAGAACAGAGCAGGCTGGGAGGGGAAGGGGACCTCCAGATACCTAGCCCAAGGGGTGGCCTGTGGAGCAGGGTCAGGGCGGCTCGTGGCAGTGCCACACGATGGTGAGAGCACCACCCTTGAAGCCAGGCAGCCCTGACTGCGAATCCTGGCTCCAATACTTGGCAGCTAGAGGATCCTGGGCAAGTCACTTAACTCCCCCCAGAGAGGTCTCTCTGTCAGTGAAACAAGGACAATAAACAGTTTGTTATTAGGATAAGATGGGAATGCAGGAATGGCACTTAGCACAGCACCTGCCATGTAATAAGAGCACTAAAACGGCAGCTGCTGACATGGGCTTTTGCCTGCCACTAGGAGGCTCCAGTCCTCTGTAACTGAAGCTTCTCTTACCCCTCAGTAGAGTGGGGACAACCCTGGGGTTGGGGGCCAGGAATCTCCTCTGCATTTGACCCTTAGCCTTTAAGGTCCTGGGTCCTTGCCTCCCAGGCTGACTCCTGGTGACTGCCCCACACAAGCCAGGCCAGCCCCCAGCCTGCCTGCTGTGTTGAACTCTGCAGTCACCATCATGTCATGAGCTCCTCATCCTACTGCCCTGCAGAGCTATAACCATTATGGACACCATCAAATGCATGCTGGCTTAACTTGGTTGTCATGGTGATTTGATTGCAACACTTGACTGAATGTGAAGCAGGACCTCAAACCCTCAGAAGATCCAAGGGGCTCACGACCTCATGAGTGAGGTCCTGCCCTTTCCTCCTGCCAGAACACATCCTGACTGATGTCCTGGGGCCCCCTTTGGGGTGGCCATCTAATGGTCAGCCACAGCCTCAGCATTCTCTGCCCAAAGTCCTAAGCCCCTTAGAACAAACACTAAGCCCCAGGACCCTGGCCTTGAGTGGCACTCCTGGGCATAGAGCTGAGGGAAGCATGCCTTACTCCAGAGGTCTCTTGGAAAATTCACCGATACAGAAGTAACATCAATCACTCCATCCTGCTGTGGGGAGAGAGGGAGCCCTGCAGAGTTTTAGGGACCACCTTAATGTCTGCCCAGGGGACTCAGGAATAGAGCTAGGCAGGGAGCCCTATCCAAGGGGCTTCAGGACATGACCCTTCAGCTTGGGTGTCTACTCAGCAGGCACCTCACTGCAGAGGATACAGGGCACTCTGACTCCCAAACAATCGGTTTCCTCACAGCACTCTGTACCCTGATCTGCCAGGCACTCTAAGGGGATATTTTGTTAACAGTCTTTGAACAGGGTCCTAAAACTCACTAAGAGATCTTCTCTCTCTCTCTCTCTACACACACACACACACACACACACGCACACACACACACACACACAGGCACGCACTCTACAGTATACAGGTGCACTCACCCTGCCTTAACTCTGAAATGCAGCCCATGGCTGCTGGGGGCCTGGGCAGCTCAAACAGCAGTCCAGAAACCCCCATCCCGAGGATTCTACACAAATGCCATTTCTTCACAGTATTAAGGGAAAGTCCCTCCTTGCCCATGGTTGAGGTTCTCCTCCTTGAAAATGAGTGGGTTTTATTCCTTAGTATCCAATGGTCTGTCAGGAGCTTTGGCTTCTGTTTTCAGCAGTGACCACTGAGCAGAACCCCCAGTGGCTGTGTCTCCCCCCGGGCCCTTCCCTCATCGAGGGAGGAAGTATGGGGGGCACAGCTGCAGGGAAAGGTGGCACCTCCTCCGCAGCGGGGGCATCTGCCCAGCCTTCTCCTCCAGGGCTCCACACAGGAGGAGGGAAAAACACAGAAAGCAAATTGAACAGGGAGCACAGCCAGCTGAGGCTCACGGGTCTCTCTGCAGTCACTCCCCTCAACACTGTGGCAGGGCCAGCAGGGGACCACAGGAGGGCCTGGAGGCAGACGCCATGGAGGTGGGGGGAGAGATTCCTGGCAGAAGGGGAGGCAACTGTGATTCCAAATCATAAATAGCAAGGGATGAAGGAGCCGTATATCCCCCTCTCCACCTGACCCTCAGCCAAGCAGATGCCCAGTCACCTGAACCTGGGCTGCCCTCGCTTGGTTAAGGCAGGTGTGGGGCTGGGGGACTGCAGTGGACTCAGTGTTTGTGTCTCCCTGAGATTCCTATGTTGAAACCTAATCCCCAATGTGAGAGTGTTAGGAGGTGGGGCTTTGGGAGGTGAGCAGGTCATGGAGCACAGCCCTCATAAATGGGATTAGTGCCCTTAGAAAAGAAGCCCCAGAGGGCTGCCTTGCCTCTTGCTCCATCTGAGGACACAGCAAGAAGGCACCATCTATGAATCAGCCAAACGCAGCCCCCTCCAGACCTAAATCTGCTCATACCTTGATCTTGGACTTCACAGCCTCCGGAACTGTGAGCAATACATTTCTGCTGTTATAAGCCACCCAGCCTGTATAGGGTTTTTGTTATGGCAGCCCAAGTAGACTAAGACAGAGGTCCGTCCATGTTTTTTGGAGGGTGGTCCTGTCCAAGTAGGATTTGTGCAGGAGCTGTCTTACACCAGAGGAGCAACGGTGTAGACCTCTGCCCTCTGCAGAAACCACAAGACCTCACGGAGGCTGACATTGCCAGACAGCTGGGGAAATGAGAGCTCCATAACCTCTCAGCCTCGTGGACCAGGAGCCTGGCAAAGACGGAGGCTGGGTTCAACCTCTGTGCAGGTGCCGGCTGCAGTTCAGGCCTGCAGATGGCCCCACTCCCACCTTGAGTGTACTCTTCTCACCCTGCCTGGCTCAGGACACTGCCCTACTTCCCCTGCTACACCTCAGTGGGTCCAGCTTCCCCAAAATATTTGTTGGAGGGGCTGGAGTGAAGGCCGTGGGATAGCACAGTAAGGCTAGAGGTGAAATCCTTGACATGATCCCAGCACAACCCCTTGACTGGGAATGGAATTGGGGTAAGGCTTTGTACACTTTCCCCAGGGATTGTCACATCCATGATCTCACCTTGGCCTCACAATGGTCCTGTGAAGTGAACCAGACAGATGCTATTTCCCCAACTTTAAAGATAAAGAGGCTTGACCAGTTGCAGTGGCTCACACCTGTAATCCCAGCACTTTGGGAGGCCGAGGCAGGTGGATCACAAGGTGAGGAGTTCAAGATCAGTCTGGCCAACATAGTGAAACTCAGTCTCTACTAAAAATACAAAAAAAATTAGCCAGGCATGGTGGCACACGTCTGTAGTCCCTGCTACTCGGGAGGCTGAGGCAGGAGAAACACTTGAACCTGGGAGGCAGAGACTGTGGTGAGCCGAGATGACACCACTGCGTACCAGCCTGGGCAACAGAGTAAGATTCCACCTCAAAAAAAAGAGAAAGAGGCCTGGGCAAGGAAAATGGCTCCATGGACATGAAGCAGGTAGTTAGTAATGCACTTTGTTTTCTGGTGGTTTTGCTCAAGTAGCAGACAGGCACCACCCTGGGGGATGGGGGTTACTGGCACTTTCTACAGGGTCTCAGGGATGATGATGCCCACTGGCCTGCTGGTACAGGAGTCTGCTGTCTGCCTGACCTTTCATTTTGGGAGGTCTCCTACTGTCCTGATGCTGAGTAAATAGAGGGACTGTGGTGAGGAGGGAGGGAGAGAACATGTGGGCTCTGAGCTCTTACCTGTTCTGGCCAGAGTCCTGCAGGGAGATGGCCGAGTCCCAGTCCACATTCCCCATGGGTCGCTCTAGGATCCAGAGCAGAAGCAGAGATCAGGGCAGAGCCAGAAACAGGGCTCTCAGCTGCTGTTTAGTGAACACTGAGGAGAAGGGTGTCCCCTGAAGCAATTTACTCCCAGGATAAATCCAACACCTTGCCTGAAAATTGGAGGCCAAGCCTGCCATGATGGCTGCTGTGGCCACAGCCACATGCTGAGAGGACCATGTGCATCCACCCAGGCATGGGGTAATGAATGAGCTTGTGAGATTTTGAGATGAGATGGCAGGAAGGGAAAGAGGTTGTCTTCTCGGGCCTGGACATTTGTACATCCCATTGGTGCTACCGTCTGAGCTCAGCCCAGCTGCTAGAACACCCAGCCTCCTTTTAGGAAGGGGTTCCTGTCTACTTGCCCCACAAGAGGGCCCTCACTAGGGGTGATAGCATGTCACTAGAGGGAGAGGCAAAAAGCCACTCCAGAAAGGAATCCAAGCCACAAAGAAGACATCATAGTGGCCTCTAACCCCAGGCACACAGGGTGGCCTCCCATTGGTCTGCAGGGTCATGGGGGTCTTCAGCAGACAGGCTGCCTGTGAGGTGGCAAAGAATCTATATCACCAAGAATAAGAGGCTATCCTGATGATTTTGGTGGCAGGCACCTGTCACACTCTGTCTCCTTTCCTGTCCCACTCCCTCTGTGGGACCCCCTCCTCCCCTTTTCCTCCCTTTGGACTCCCTCCTGCTCTCCCCACCACCTGGACCTACACAGTACGCTTCACCTGGTGCAGCTGTGTCCCAGGGCGGAGTCCAGGCAGGGGTTCCCACCTTGTGGGGGCTCTGCCCAGAAACGCTGAGCATCTCCTGCAGCAACAGGCGGTTCCTCTCCACCCGGTCAGACAGGGACAAGGCGCTGCTCCCAGTGCCCAGAGCCTGCAGGTCTCCAGCTCTCCAGAGCTCCCCAACTAGGGCTGTCCTGGGGGCAAAGTCCTCCTCGGAGGTCAGGGATGTGCTGTCCAGATCTCCCTCTGTGACCACATCATCTGGAAAAGGGTAGGACCTTCCTGTCCTTGGGCTGGGAATGTGGATGATTTTGTTACAAAGACCAGGACCTCCAGGTTGTCCAGGAGTAACTCCATGGATAGGGCTCTGTTGCAAAGAGCTGGGCCCCGGCGGCGGACCTCTCTCATGGTCAGGCAGTGTCCAGTCGGCCTCTGGAGGCCATGGGCTCCTCCTGTTGCAGTACTCACGCCCAGGGCCAGGTGGCCTGGGAGGCCTGGGGCCCCCATCCCTGGCGGGTTCCTCCTCACTGACACCGTTGTCCAGCTGCCCATCGGGCAGGTTCTGGGTATGAGGAGCCACCACAGCACCTGGCAGGAAAGACCCCTCTGATGGAGTCCTGGCTCCCCCTGCCTTGCCTCGTCTGCATTTGGGTTTCTTCGGGGATGACCACTCATGGGAAGTGGGGCAGGGGCTGACTCCCTGTTTGCCCCCTGTCATCTTCTCCTTCAAAGCCCTCACCTTGGATTCCAGCACAGAGGGGCCTTGGAGCTGTGTCCCCCATACCCTGGGAGGCTGGGGGGCCATCAGGCTGGATGTTCTGTTTTCCTGAGGGCAAGGCCAGGGTCTTGGAGGGTGTCCATTATCCCGTTGTGGCTCAGGACCACTCCACTCCACAGCTGAGGTCCTCTCCATGGGCCTGGCTGCTCCACTCCCTGTCTTAGGCCCTCTGGAGGAGAAAACAGACAGAGCTCCTGAGACCCAGCACAGGACTAACCCCCACAACCTCTCATGCCCCAGTGTCTTGGTGTTGAGTCCTGTCCAGATGAGAGTAACTTGGAGACAGAGCAGAGGACGCCCTCTAAACCAGTGGTCCCCAACCTTTTTGGCACCAGGGACTGGTTTCATGGAAAACAATTTTTCCATGGATGGGGTAGGGTGGGGTAGAATGGTTTTGGGATGAAACTCTTCCACTTCATATCATGAGGCATTAGATTCTCATAAGGAGCTTGCACCCTAGCTCCCTCACATGTGCAGTTCACAACAAAATTCGTGCTCCTATGAAAATCAAATGCCATCACTGATCTGACAGGAGGCAGAGCTCAGGCAGTATTGCTCACTTGCTTGCCTGCCACTCACCTCCTGCTGTGTGGCCTGGTTCCTAACAGGCTACAGACTGCTGTGGTCTGTGGACCGCTACTGGTTCATGGCCTGGGTGTTGGGAATCCCTGCCATAGATAATATGAAAACACTTCTTAAAAAATGCAAATCATTGAAGAGTACAAGTAAGTGATTGCTGAATTTTTTCTTCCAAGTCTGAGCAGTGTTCTAGTTTTTCTATCCTTGTTTTACAGATGGGCAAAATGAAGCTTCAAAGGACAACTAATCCTATGCCAAACGTGGACCAGAGTGAAAACCAGGGTGATTTCCCAATCACTGGGCTCTTCCTTTGCTGAAGGGTAGTTTCAGTGGAAGATGCCCACATCTGCTAACTCTGCTAACAGGCAACATGCTCTTTCCTCTCCAAGGGGAGCAAATGAGGATGATGGACGTCAGGAAGACACCAAGCAGGATCTGACCCTCCGGTAGAAGGTGCTGCACCCAACCTCACCCCTGACCCCTGATGAACAAGCCACAGGACCAGAGCACGGGGTTGTGCTCAAAGGGAGACCTTGACCAGTCTCAAATATCAATCAGGCATCTGCTATACGCCAGGTGGGACTGTTAAGTGCTTTCAAACTCGCTCCCTGCCAAGAATCCTGTTATAACTCTGACAGAATGGCATTATTGACTGGGCACGGTGGCTCACACCTATAATCCCAGCACTTTGAGGGGCCAAGGCAGGTGGATCACTTGAGGTCAGGAGTTCAAGACCAGCCTGGCCAACATGGTGAAACCCCACCATTAAAAATACAAAACATTAGCTGGGCGTGGTGGCGGGCACCTGTAGTCCCAATTACTTGGGAGGCAGAGACAGGAGAATTACTTGAATCTGGGAGGCAGAGGTTACAGTGAGCTGAGATCCCATCACTGCACTCTAGTCTGGGCAACAGGAAGACTCCATCTCAAAACAAAACAAAATGGCTTTATTATGCTTCTACAGATGGAGAAGCTGAGGCAAGGATTATGACACACAGGTTCTAAGGGGACCGCCAGTTCGGAATCCAAAGCTTCTCATTCCAAGCCCAGGCCTTTCCCAAAACATGTAGTGATCACTTAACCCCTCTCCCCTTATTTCGTAGATGAGAATGTTCCATCCCAGAGCTGGGTGACTTGCCAGCATTGCACAGATCCTTAGCAGCATGGCTGAGTTTATCCCTTCACAAGGAATGAAGGTTAGCAGGGATTTGACTCAGGGTGTTGCATGCATACCTACATGCCACAGCTTCTTAATATTTATTCTACCTTCTGAGAAAATGCAACTTCAATATCATATATCTAGATGTGCCCCACTTGAAGTAAGCTTCATGTATAAAAACCCATATGTACATAAACTACAAATTATGAGTTATCCACTTCATAACACTGACCAAGGGGTCACCATAAAATTCTCTTAAATGGCAAGTTCCTCTGTAGTCGTTTATTACAATTCAATTTATACACAAGCTTTCAGGAATGCACATATTTTATAAAGCAAAATACACATATAATGAGAAATGTCACATCAGTTTTAAGCCAGTAAAGTTTAAGGATTATCTTTAGGAAGACAGAAATAATTTGTTCTATGAGTTAATAGAGAACGCAGCAAAGTTTTTGCACCTCCTTCTCCTCTCAAGTCCAATCCAGAAAACAGGGGATTAGAATGTAATATGAGCATTTTCTACTAAGTTAAAAGAACTTTTTGCTTTTGGGAGGCTGAAGCTGGAGGATAGCTTGAGCCCAGTAGGTCGAGGTTGCAGTAAGCCGTGATCGCACCACCGCACTCCAGCCTGGGCGACAGAGCGAGACCCCGGCTCCAAAAAATAAAAGTAAGAATTGTTAATGGGTAAACTCTGGCACAGCATCCCAGAGACCTTAAAGAATGAGACCCTCCCACTGGGGTCCCATTGGCACGGGCTTTCGGGAAGATCGGTCAACTCAGAGCCGCCTGGTTCTGTGGCCCAAGCACTGTGATGTACTTCGTCTAACTCAGAGGGGCCAAACGAAGATGGACGTGAAGGGCGGGCTTCCCCACGACCCTCCAGCTCCCAGCCCTTGGGAGGCCCGCTTCCCAGCGGCCGGGGCGACCTGGGCTCCCCGCTCTGCCGCCCCTGGGGTCCGCCGCCCCCGCCCGGCAGGCCCGGCGCCGCTTCCTCCATACTCACTGGGGGCTGCCGCCCGCGGGTTTGGCCGCCGACACCTCAGTCCCCTCCATCCCTCGGAGAGGCGAGGCCCACTCCAGCCCCTTCTCCCTCCCAGGCCCGCTGCTGGGTTCGGGGAGGGACTTCCAGCCCCGAATCCGGGCGGGAGGAAGTGCGGCCCGCAGGCCTCGCCCCTCGGGGCGCGGCCGACCAGGGGTCCGAGGCTGCGTCAAGGCCGGGCCAGCTCCCAGCTCTGCGGGCAGCCCCGGGGTCCCGGGTGGGTCCCGCCCGCAGAGCGCCCCGCAGGCCGCACTCCCTCCCGGCTAGAGGAGGGGAAAGGGGAAACGGGGTAGGGCGGGGAAGGAAGCGGCATCGGCTATCCGTTCGCGGCTTTGCAGTGGAGGGGAGAACGGCCAAGTCCGCGCTTCCCGGGCCGCGCCGGGCAGAGGGAGCGGAGCGCGGAGAGGAGGGGCCGCGGGAGGGGCTGGAGGAGCCGGGCCTGGGCCTCCCGCTCGCCCGGAGCCCCGCGGAGCCGCCTCTCCGCGCCGCGGCCCAGGGAGCGAGTGGCCCCGGTTGTCAGGGGCGCGGGAGGGAAGCCCCGGGGCGGCCCCGAACGTGGGGACGACGGGGCGGCCGCCGGCTCGCAGGGCGCTGGCGCCTTCCCCACGAGACAGCGGGCGAAAGAGCAGAGGCTCGGAGCGCGGGCGGTAGCTGGGGACGCACCCTGTTCTCGCCGGCCCCGCGCGCCGCCGGTAACCCTACACCGGGGGCTCGCCTTTCAGGTGGAAGCCGGGGAATGCCTTTTGTGAGGACTTTTCCGGAGGAGCCGCTTCCTCCGAGGTCAAGGTCGTTGGTTTTCGCCCTCCAGAGGCGCGAGGGAAACGCGGAGGGGACGCGGTCCACGCCTCCCGCCTGCCACGATGCCGGCACTGCCCGCCGCCGCCTCGGTGGGGACCGGGTCTCGGGGTCCTGGGGTCTCCCTAGCCCACCTCGCCACTTTCCCCAGCGCGCGGTGGGGGTCGCAACCAAGGGCATTCTCTGCAGCCGCGGCCGGAACCGACGGCGCTTGGTTTCCCCTTCCACCCGGAGGGGGTGACCGAGCCTCACCTATTTCCAAGCCTGTTTCCACAAAAGACGGGAAGCAATAAAAGTGGCCCCAGGAGATTCCGGAAATCTCTAAAAAGAGAAAGTGGCCGTTCGCCTTTCCTTCAGCCGACAAGGCTTCACTGTCAAGCATGGGGTTCTCGTGAACCTCCAAATGACAGGACCGGCACAGCAACAGTAAGGGCCGCGCCGTGTGCCCGGGCATGGAGGAGGGAAGGAAGCTTTCCAGAGGGGCTGCCTCCTGAGGGAGGACGGGGTGGCGCTGCACAAGGTGGAGGACGGGGCGTCTGGCAGGCGACAGGAGAGCGGAGCCTGGGGTGCCGCGAGTGGACTGGCCTCTTGCCAATCTGGGAACTTGAGGATTATCCAGGGCAAACCCTCTGTGCCACAGTACAGGCCCAAGGTTATGTCACAGGAGTTCGAACCGGAGCGACTCCATCTTGTGTGAGGGCGAGGAGAAGGAGTCTGGGGCTTGCTCGGGTGCATTCCCAGTAAGTTAGCTATTCCTAGCCTCTAGATGTTTACGGCTAAGGGAACAAATTAATAACGCTTACTGAACAGACCCAGACTTAGGAGTGTCCTGATATCCTGATATCTTGAGAACAGGCTCATTCCTAATTTTGCTTTTAAGTTAATAATATCAATTATTGCAAAATATAGTGATTAAGAAAATCCTTTATCACAAACCCTTGTAGCAAAGAGCACATCTCCCCATGACCTTTTTTTCATCCTATATAAGTGAGTATTGTACCTAGGGCAGACGGGTTCCTCCTCTTACTTTCCAGAACTCCCCACTCTATGGAGTAACTGTACTTTCACCACTTTACTTTCTTTTTTTCCTCTTCTT
>NW_016107348.1:1965451-1979406 GCF_001604975.1 Cebus imitator | reverse complement strand
CCCAGGCTGGAGTACAGTGGCGAGATCTCGGATCATTGCATCCTCTGCCTCCCGGGTTCAAGTGATTCTCCTGCCTCAGGTCCTGAGAAGCTGGGGTTACAGGCATGCACCACCACACCCAGCTAAGCTTTGTATTTGTAGTAGAGATAGGGTTTCACCGTGTTGGCCAGCCTGGTCTCAAACTCCTGACCCCGTGATCCACCCACCTCAGCCTCCCAAAGTGCTGGTATTACAGCGTGAGCCACCATGCCCAGCCCACCACTTTACTTTCTTACCAAGCTTGCTTTTGCTTTGCACTGTGGACTTTAACGTGAATTTTTTTTTTTTTTTTTTTTTTGACAGAGTCTTGCTCTGTTGCTCAGGTTGGAGTGCAGTGGGGCAATCAATTCTCCCACCTCAGCCTTCTGAGTAGCTGGGACTACAGACACGCACCACCACGCCTGGATAATTTTTGTATTTTTAGTAGAGATGGGGCTTCACCGTGTTGGCCAGGCTGGTCTCAAACTTCTGGCCTCAAGTGACCCACCCGTCTTGGCCTCCCAAAGTTCTGGGATTACAAGCATGAGTCACTGCACCTGGCCTTGCCCTGAATTCTTTCTTGTGAGAGATTCAACTCTTGGGGTCTGGTCAGAAGCCCTCTCCTGTAGCAGTTACACAGCTCTGGTGACAGGTGGTCTCCAGGGTCTGGTTGGCCTCTGTCCTCCCCGAAACTCACCATGTTCCCAGAACAAGAAGTTCCTGGAACAAAGCATTGACTGCTTTTGCTTATGATCGTTTCACAGAGTGATGCCTGCATTGTTTGCAGTGGGCTTACTGGATACCAGGTGTTGGCTAAGGAGTTTAAATTCACTATCTCATATTTCAGCCTTAAGAGGTGGGCGCTGGCTATTGTCTTCTTTCTACAGACACTGAGTGTAAGTGAACTCCCCAGGATCCACAGCTGGGTAAGCGGCAGTCCAGTCTCTTAGAGTCCAGGCCCTCATGCGGATACGCTGCACGGTGCTGTCGCCAGCATCTGCCTGTTCAACAAGGAAAGATTTGGTTTAAAAAAAAAAAATCAAAAGATTTGTGAAAAAAATCATGAAACACTGTGATACTGAAAATGTGCTGGCACAGCGGCTTGGCCCTTCCTGGCTTTCTTTTTCCTGCCCTCTAAGCTGAAAACCCTCAAGACTCCTTCGCCTGCATGTGCAGTGTTAAGCCTGACAGCAGCAGCACTGTTACTATTATTGGGGAGTCCTATGAGCTAAGGTACCCAACATAGCATCTTTTACATCCTTAAAACAACCACGCTAAATAGGTATACTTTATCTCCACTTTGGTGATAAAGAAATCAAGCTGCAGAGCGGTTAAGCAGCTTACCCAAGGCCACACAGCCAGTGTAGCTAGAATCTGAACCCAGCTCTGTCTGGCTCCAAGATTTTCTGCCTTGTTTCCTCTTTATAGAGGCCCCTCTGAATTCAGACTCCATGGCTTCTGCTTCCACCCTCCTCCAGAAGTTAATGATCTGTAAGGCAAGTTTCTGAAAGTTCCAGCAAAGGCTTAATGTTTAAAGAAAACCTGCCTCCCCCCAATCTTTTGAGATGCAAATAATCTCTTTCAGTTTATTTGGGTTAAAGGCTTTGTCTTTTTGTTTTTGTTGGTTTTTTCCAGGGGAGTGGGGTGTCACGTCTATACTGAGGCTTTAAAAGCAACCTGTCCTAAAGATAACCATGAGCAAATCTTTAGAATGCTGTTAAATTATAACATCTACATGTCAGGGGTATTCGTGTTCATCTGGATTCCAGTTGGTGTAGCAGATATTTGTTGAGCTCCTATGATGTGTCAGAGACTGCAGAGATAAAATTTAGCATCCAGACCGTACCCTTGAGGAATTTCTGGTCAAGTTGAGTTGGGGAGGGGCAGGCACATAAACTTTCTATATATGTGCACCCATCCAGGTCAGCATAAGGTGGTGTAGATTGCTCACAGAAAAGGCTACATTGAGGGGTATGTGTTGGGTGAGAAGAGGTACCACAGCTAACTGGGCCTTGGAGAATGAGCAGGAATTTGCCAGACAGAGGGGAAGGGGTGAGAGGGCATTTCAGGTGAAGAGATTAGCATAAATGCAGGCTCAGAGGTGTGAAACTGCCTGGTTTCAGTGTTACTAGGTGTAAAATTTAACCCAGCAAAGGCAGGGGAAGGATGAGGCTGCAGAGTAGGGGAGGTTGGGTCCCAGTGAGCAGCTCAGACTCCACCCTGTGACTGGCAGCACCTAGGTGTGGTCTTGACCCTGCCTTAGCCCTTGAGTCTGGCACATTTCTGGGCTGGAGAACAACCTTGTTTATCTCCTTATGCATCAGACACTTTCATTATCATCTTCTGAAGGGAGGTCTAGGAGGAAAACAAATATAATGTAAACTGATCACAAAGCCCCTTCCTCTGCTGACAACTAGGGAAATGGACCATTCCAAGGAGCCCCTTTGACTTACTCTGGGTGAAAACACAAGCTTCACCCCTCCTCCCAACTTTCCAACATGCTCTGAATGTTGGAAATATGGAGCCATATGGGCTGTGGAAACCAGGTTTCACTCAGGATGAAGGGAAAAGTGACAGAGATGGTCCTTCCAGCTCACATCATTAGAGCCAAGTGGGACAGGAGTGGGATGGGGGGACCCTTCTGCTGTCCCTTGACAGTCCAGCCTAAAGGAGTTTGTCCAAATGGAAACTTGCATTTCCTGGAGTCCTGGTGACTCCTGTCTTGCTCACAGGAACATGGTCCAAGGAAGCAACTGATCTGAGCAGCAACTGCTAAGGATGCCATTCCCAGACCCAGGTCTGCTTTCATCACTTTCTCCAGCAGAGGAGCAAGGGCACGTGTGGGGTCTACCATGAGCTGCTTCCTCCCTCCCCAAACCCTCCTGAGGCTCCCCTGTACTCCCCACCGTGCTGCTGGGAAGGATGATTCTGAGGCCCCACCTGTGCAGATTCTGATTCCTTTGGTTGGATCAAAGCCCAGGAACCTGTTTCCTTCCAAATTTCCCAGGTGATGTTGAGGACGGGTCAGTTTGGGGAAGCACAGGTCCTCGAGTTAAAACTCAAAAGCCTTTTCATGGCACATGGGTCCCTCCAGCCTCATCTCTCGTCCCAACCCCCGAGAGCCTGCCCTGCTTCCTTACTATATTGAGCCGCTTCCAGTTCCCTGGCTGGCGACACTGTCTTGTCTTCTTGCCTTTGCCCAGGCGTTCCTTCAGCCTGAAATACCTGCTTCACTCCACACGCACATACCCTGCTGTGGACTGAACTGTGGCCTCCTCCAAATTCATATGTGGATGCCCTCACCACCCTCGTGGGAAAGTATTAGGAGGTGGGGCCTTTGTGGGGTGATTAGGCATAGAGAAGGTCATGAGAGTGGGGCCCCCACAATGGGATTAGCATTCTGACAAGAAGAGACCCCAGAGAGCTCTCTCCATGCCCACCCTCCGCACCACATGAGGACATGATGAGAAGGCAGCTGTCTGTAAGCTAGGAGGAGAGTCCTCCCCAGTGCTCCCCCGAGCTGGGATGTGAGCTCAGACATCTGCCTCCAGAACCATAGAAATAGTTTCCTGTGTTTTAAGCCACCCAGTCTATGGTGTTTTGTTATGGTGGCCCAAGCAGACTGACGTCCCCATCCCAACTTGTCTGTCTCCTCCTAGACCTTCCACACTCAGCTCACATGTTACCTCCTCAGGGAAGCCTTCCCCCACCCCTCCACAGTCCTCCCCTGGTGGAGCACCTGCTTCTATCAGAGCACTTGTCCACAGTTGCGCACATCTGAGCCTTGTGTCTCCCACTTCATGGAGACTTCTTGAGAGCAGCACTGTGTCTGATCCTGTGTCCCTGTCCCCTAACAGGTGCCCACCATACAAAAGGTATGGACCAAAGGCCAGGTGATTAAATAAAAGAAAAAATCCCTATCAAATAGCGATGCCCAAGAGAGGGGCCACAGCTTGCTAAGAGGATCAAGGTCATCTCCAAAGGATTTGGTTCATCCACTCAGTATGGCCAGTCATGCCCCAGGCACTGTGAGAAAGTCAGCCACGAGCAGAGCTGGGAGCTGTGCCCAGACTTCCTGACTGAGCTGCTTACATCCAATGCCCAGGCTTCCTCGCCCCTGCTCCCCTTCCCTCTTTTCTCTTCCCCAAAATGCCATCCACCACTGGCAGCAGTGTCAGCCTTACACTTCAATTCTGAGTGAGCCTAGAAATTTGGAAATTAAATGCCTATCAGAAGAAGTAATGGATAGAGGTGGGGAGAGGAGAAGGTAATGAGAGAAAAGTGTGCAAAAACAGGCTGGGAGAGAACATTAGGAGAGATGCCGTCAGAAAGAGGACAGTTGGGCACCTCCAGACTACAGCCACTGGTCTTTCCGTCACACCTTTCTGCATGCTGCAGCACACATGGACACACACACACTCACATACACCAGCTCTGGGCGGCGCACCACCCTGAATCTACAGATGCCTGAAGGAGAACAGACGCATGGCTCTTACCTGGTTGGGGTCAGCCTGCACCACTCCCCAGGCTGGCAGCCAGGAAGTCCACTGGGATGGGACCAGGACCCTGTCTGGGGATTTTAACTGCAGACTTCACTGTCTCTGCTCACTCACCCTGCATCAACTCTGACTCTGCCAGTCATCTGTTGCCATGCCCAACCCCAGCTGCGGCTTTTCATTTCATAATCCTAATCACAGGGAAATGACAGGGATTAGGGAATGTTTCCCCCCCCCCGCCCCCGAGACAAGTCTTGCTCTGTTGTCCAGGCTGGAGTGCAATGGCACGATCTCGGCTCACTGCAACCTCCGCCTCCCAGGTTCAAGCAATTCTCCTGCCTCAGCCTCCTCAGTAGCTGGGATTACAGGCACATGCCACTACACCTGGCTAATTTTTGGATTTTTAGTAGAGATGGGGTTTCACCATGTTGGCCAAGCTGGTCTCAAACTCCTGACCTCGTGATCCACCCACCTTGGCCTCCCAAAGTGCTGGGATTCTAGGCGTGAGCCACTGTGCCCGGCTGGGAAATATTTTAATACTTTCCCTCCTAGTCTACCTTGCCTGCTCTGTAGGAGCCATCATCAGTATGAAGGAGGACATCCGGCTTTAACCTGTCTGTCAACAGTCACTGTCAGCTTGGCCAAATCAATTTTCTCAGCTACAAATGAAAAGTCTCAGGGAGAAAGATCTTGGAGGATGACAGAGACCTGAAGTCATATTTGTGACCATTTTTGGTCTTGAGAATAACCAGAAAGTGTCCATACTATATTAATGATTGCCTTAATTCATATGAGAGACTATGAAAACATATATTAGCATGATTCTCACCTCAATAGTTCAATAAAAAATTATGATCATTTCAGTGGAAGCTAAAAGAAGTATTTGACAAAACTCAACACTCTACCTGGAAGTAGAAGCTTTCCTTAATATAATAAAAATATTTCTCAAAGCCAGGATTTAACAGCCAACATATAGCATAGTGAAACTCCAGCATAGTCCCACCAAATTTAGGAATGAAACTGGAATGCTTTGCAGCACCATATTAATTTAACAATGGTCTATGATTCTGAAATGTATAATTATTAAAAGAGAGCAACCCAAATCATTATACTTTATAGATGATATTATTGTTTATGATGAAAAACCCAAGTAAATTGTACTCAAATTGGACACAAGATAAATGTTCAAATCTAGTTTCCCAGGCCAGGTGTGGTGGCTCATATCATAATCCTGGTGCTTTGGGAGGCCGAGGAGGGAGGATCACCTGAGGCCAGTAATTTAAGACTAGCCTGGTCAACATAGTGAGACCCTGTCTACAAAATTTAAAAAAAAATCTAATTTTCCTAAATACAAGCATTAATCGAAGACAGAACTGAAAGAACAAAAACCTCAGCCGAAAAATAATAGCCCATTTAGAAAAAAACTTTTACACTAAAGACATTTACAAGCATGTTAATAGCAACATTGTTCATAATACAAAATAACTGAAAACAATTCAAATAGCCAGTGATGGTAGGAAGGATAATTGTGGTATATTTGTAAAATGGAATATTACATAGCAATGAAAATATAGCTACAAACCAGGCGTGGTGGCTCAGGCCTGTAATCCCAGCATTTTAGGAGGCCGAAGTGAGCAGAACACAAGGTCAGGAATTTGAAACCAGTCTGGCCAACATGGTGAAAACCCATCTCTACTAAAAATACAAAAATTAGCTGGGCGGGGTGGTTGGCACCTGTAGTCCCAGCTACTCAGGAGGCTGAAGCAATGAGCTGAGATTGTGCCACTGCACTGCAGCAGCCTGGGTAAAGGAGTTTAACTCTGTATCGAAAGAAAAAGAAGGAAGGAAGGAAGGAAGGAAGGAAGGAAGGAAGGAAGGAAGGAAGGAAGGAAGGAAGGAGAGAGGGAGGGAGGGAAGGGAGGGAGAGAAGAAGGAAGGAAGGAAAATATAGCTACAGGGAAAACATCACTGATTGTCACTAACATGTTGAAGAAGCAAAACAAGTCAAAAACACAAAATTAAAAGATGCATTATTTTGGGACACATACATTTGGAGTGAAACTGTAATAAAAAGCAAGAGATATATTAACACAGACTCAGGGTAGTACCCTACTCAGGATGGGAAGAGAAAGGGAGATAGAAATTGGGGAGAAGGACATGGAAGGGTCCAAAGGCAAAGGCAATGCCTTCCTATGTTAGGTGATGACTGTGTGAGTGTTCATGTTATTCCTCTTAACATTGTGGGAGCTATATATTGATAAATACATGTACAAGGTAAATATTTTGTTTGTATATATAACATAATGTTTTAGAATGTGGAAATCATATGAAAAATCTTTACCATGTGTATTAGTCCATTCTCCCACTGCTAATAAAGACATACCTGAGACTGGGTCATTTATAAAGAAAAAAGATTAAATTGACTCACAGTTTCACATGGCTGAGGAGGCCTCAGGAAACTTACAATCATGGCAGAAGGGGAAACAAACACCTTCTTCACATGGCAGCAGGAGAGAGAATGAGAGCTGAATGATGGTGTATGCCCCTTATAAAACCATTAGATCTTGTGAGAACTCGCACACTAGCATGAGAACAGTATGGGGGAAACCACCCCCATGATTCAATTATCTCTGTCTGGTCCCACCTTTTACACTTGGGGATTATTACAATTCAAGGTGAGATTTGGGTGGGGACACAGCCAAACTATATCGCCATGTATATGAAAGAAAATCTGGGTAAATGGAGAAATATTTATTCAGTACTTCTGGATACTTATTAGATATTATGAAGTTGAAATTTTCCCCAAAATTAATTTAAAAATTTAATGTAATTTCAGTCAAGATCCCATAAATAGGCCAGGTGTGGTGGCTTATGCATGTAATCCCAGCACTTTGGGAGGCAGAGGCGGGCAGATCACCTGAGGTCAGGAGTTCGAGACCAGCCTGGCCAACATGGTAACACCCCATCTCTCTACTAAAAATACAAAAATTAGCCTGGCGTGCTGGTGCACACCTGTAATCCCAGCTACTTGGAAGTCTGAGGCAGGAAAATTGCTTGAAACCAGCGGGGCAGAGGTTGCAGTGAGCCAAGATCATGCCACTGAATGCCTCGGTGACACAGTAAGACTCCATCTCAAAAACAAAAAAAGAAAATCTCATAAATAGGCAAAAATATTTCATAACAGTTTTGCAAAAGAAGAAATGTGGAAGGGGGCTTCTTCTATAAAATATAAAATTGTATCATAAGGTCATAGTAATTAAAATAGGAACTAATGTAAAAATAAACAACCAGAGTAATGTCACATAACAGAAAGTATAAAAGCAGACCCTAACTTTTCTTCATCTGATAAAGGGTAGCTATTAAAAAGCCTATAGCTAACACGATATTCAGTGGTGAAATACTGGACACTGATATGGTTTGTCTGTGTCTTCACCCAAATCTCATCTTGAATTGTAGCTCTCCTCATTCCCACAAGTCATGGGAGGGAGCTGGTGGGAAGTAATTGAATCACTGGGGTGGGTTTTTCCCATACTATTCTCATGATAGTGAATGTCTCATGAGATCTAATGGTTTTATAAAGAGGAGTTCCCCTGTACATGTTCTCTCGTCTGCCACCATGTAAGACGTACCTTTCACCTTCCACCATGATTGTGAAGCCTCCCTAGCCACTTGGAACTGTGAGTTCATTAAATCTCTTTTTCTTTATAAATTACCCAGTCTCAGGTATGTCTTTATCAACAGTATGAAAATGGACTAATACAGTCACTTTCCCCAAGTTCAGCAACAGGCAAAGGGTGTTCAATGTGCCACTTCTACTCAGGGTTGTCACAAATGTCCTAACCAGTGCAATAAAGCTAGAAAAAGTGGGGGGAAGTATAAAAAAATGGAAGAAATAAAAGTGTTATCATTTGCAGACTGCATGATTTTGGGTGCAGGAAAATCCAAAAGAATCTCTACTCTCAAAATTAAGAAATAAATTGAGCAGGGATCTGGATACAAAGGCAATATATAAAAATAAGTCTGAAATGAAGATGCTGTCAGGGCCATGTTTCCTCTGAAGGCACTAGAGAAGGGTCTCTTCCAGGGCTCTATCCTAGCTGGTTTTGCTTGGTTCGTGAAAGTGTGAATCCAGCCTTCACATGGCATTCTCACTGTAGTGTCTCTGTCCAATTGCCCTCATTTTATAAGGACATCAGTTGTATTGGACTAGGGACCCACCCTGCTCTATTCATCTTAGTTGATTGCATCTATAATAAGCCTATTTCCAAATAATGTCATTTTGAGACACTGAGGACTTCAACATGAATTTTGAAGGGACACAGTTCAACCCATAACAGGATTAAATGCATTCCAGTCAAAAATTATAATAGTTTTTTGTTGTTGTTGTTTTTATTTTGAGACAGCATCTCACTTTGTCACCCATGCTGGAGTGGACTGGTGCAATCATGGCTCACTTATATTTTGTATTTTTCGTAGACATAGGGCTTATGCCATGTTGCCCAAGGCTGATCTCAAACTCCTGGGCTCAAGCACTCCTCCCACCTCAGCCTCCTAAGTGTTGGGATTACAGGTATAAGCCACTGCATCTGGCCAGGGGGTGTCTTCTGAACCCGAGACCTCCACACCATCTACCCTTGTGTGCTGAAGACTGGTACTCTGCCACCTTGAGGTGCCGTCCCTGCTGAGCTCCAGCCTGGACTCCAACCATATTCATTCAACAGGTATTTATAAAGCTTCTACTATAATCTATGTAACTGAGTATCTCTACTTGTTTGGGCACTTTAATTTTGACATTAGGAATGGAATGGGTCACCTTTCCCTTCTGTGAACCCTCTCCCAGTGACTGGCACCATCAACCACCCACACCAGCAGCTTGAGTGATTCCCTCTCCCTCAGCCTCCACAGTGACGCCGCCCAGGTCCCAGCTCTGGGAGCCACCTCGTCTCCCCTCTCTACTGCTTCTACCTCAGTTCTGAGCCCAGGATCCTCCACCACAGAACAGAACCACTTTTTACTTGGCCCCCCTGCCTTCAGGATGCCCTGCCCTCTTCTCTTACAGCTGGCCAAATAACCTTTCCAAAAGCCAAAGGTTATCATGCCTTCCTAGCTTGTAACACTTGCGACCACTGAAATGTGGTTTACAGCTTTGGCTCAGGGCACTGAGAGCTTCTCAATCCACCTCGTCCCATGTTCTGTATATACCTCACACTTCCTTTGCATCCCCCACCCTACTTGCAGTTCCGTGAACACATGTGCAGTCTGTACGTGGATGATTCCCTCCTTTCCCACCTGGGGGGCCCTTCAGATCACCCCCAGCCAGAGTGAAGTCCCTATTTCCGGTGTTCAAACAGTGCTCACTGTCTGCAGCTCCTGCCGGGTGGGTTTCTTTGTCTCTTCCATGATTCTATAAGCTCTTTTCATTGGTTACAGCTTTGAGCTTTTGGAATCAGGCCAATGCTGCCTACACCACTTAGCCTGATTCACAAGGCAATCCTAAGAGTTGATTTTATCATCCCTATTATATAGATGGGTAAACTGAGGCTTAGAGAGGACAACTATTTTGCCCAAGGTCCCCTTGTTGTAAGTGGTGGTCCCAGGCTTCAAAGGCTGGTCACGTGTCTCAGAAGGCTGTCTGTAGCTAGACAGGGATCTTGTCAGTGGGGTGATGAGACCAACCAGCTTCTATTTGAAGAGAGCCTGTTTTGTTCACGTGGCCCATGTACCCATGTATTTTTTTTTTTTTTCTAAGACAGGGTTTTGCTCTGTCTCAAAAGTGCAGTGGCATGATTTCAGCTCACTGCAACCTCTGCCTCCTGGGTTCAAGCAATTCTTCTGCCTCAGCCTCCCAAGTAGCTGGGATTACAGGCGCACACAACTACTGCCTGGCTAATTTTTGTATTTTTAGTAGAGGAGGGGTTTCACTATGTTGGCCAGGATGGTCTCGATCTCGTGACCTCACATGATCCACCCACCTTGGCCTCCCAAAATGCTGGGATTACAGGCGAGAGCCACCGCACCTGGCCCCATGTATTCTTATTTCACCTCTCCCTTCTTTGTTGGTGAGACCTGAAAATCAACCCATGTTTCCCTCCTTACCCTTAGGAACCAAGGGAATCTTAAGCTCATGAAAGCTGTGTCCCTCACCCCTTTTCCTTACCCTGCAGTCTCCAAGAGGTCCCAGATTGGCGGGGGACTAATTTGGTTGAGGGTGTAGCTCAGGTTGGGTATGAACATGATCAAGTGGGGTGAGGGTGATTAGCATGGTAGACATTTTGCTTGCTGAAGAAACTCTCAGAGGAGGTTTCCACTCAGGACAAATGTGCTGCTAGGGTCTTGGGTTGTGGCACTCCTCCCCACACAGTGCCCTCCACGTCCACAGGGACAGGAGTTAAAACACTGCCATCCGCCTCTGTCCTTACGTTATGAAGGGCGGATACCAGGATGTGTGTTAGAACAGCACTAAATCGCCTCCCAACAACCCCCAAGTCGGAGTTCACAGAGGAAGAGCCAATACCCGAGGAGGTCCAGGAATTCACTTCCAGTTACCAGACTGGAGAGCCACTCATCCCCCACCCCTTACTCAGGCCTGGAAATCAAATTTCCAGCTCTGTTATAATTAGCGAGAGCCTTCCAGAGAGAGTCTCTCACATTGCTCCACCAGACCACTGCTCTCAGCTGGGTACCCCCAAAGAATGCTTTCCTCTCAAATCAGAGCCCACCTGCTAATTAATGTTCAAAGGGAAGAGAGCCAGTGCTGGAGGTGGTGACTGCCAGCAGGGAGGACAGCTGCTTGCTGCGACCTCCCACACTCTAGGGGCAGGTGGGAAGGAGGGAAGTCTGGCTCTGTCAACAGAGTTCTTAAGCTGGCCAACCCGTGCCACTCAGTGTTGTGGGTAAGGGGGTCTCCCAAGTGGCAGGAGCTGCTTTGGGCGAGGGGAGAAGCAGTGCACCCCAGCTGAAGGGAGGCAGCGTGATGGCACTGGAGAGCCCCAACTCTGCTTTTTTCAATCTTTTCTTCATCTTTCCTCTGGACTGACTTGGGGAGGCCTCTCTGGAGATGGATCCCAGTCCCATCTCTCTTGCTGTGGACAGCACCTTGAACATTGCCTCAAACAAGTGGGAAGTCAGCATGGGGCCCTGCCTACCCCTCAATTCAGGCTGGAGGTGCTGTGTGTCAAGCTCTGAAGAGTAGTCGGTTCTTTTCTTCCTCTTGGGGAAATTGTCCCTGCTGCAGCTGGGGACAGACACCATGGAGCCTCACCAGCATCTGCAGGCCAGATGGCCTCCAACTGGCCCAGGCTGTGGTACATGAGCTTGCCTCCTCCCCCCAGAGGAGGTCCTGTCTGTGGCGTTGGGGCTGGGGGGCTGTGCTTGTGCCTGTGCGGAAGCTGCCTGCTGGGCTTTTCTGCTGCAGACTGGCTCCCTCATGGAAGCCCTGTGGCCCTAGGTTGTGCAGCCGTGTCTGTGGGGACTCCTGCCTCTTTACTCCCTCCTGCCTCCACCAGCTTGGGGGATTCTGCTGAAGACACAAATGAACCTCAGATGCAGCCTCTCTTGGGCAGAATTTGTTCCATTTCCATGGCCCGCTGGGAAGTTTTTTCCTGGGTTAAATCAAGGTGTGTGGTGAGCGAGGGATGGAAGGAAACACCCAAGTCTGAACAGTCCAGGCTTAGACTCCGTCATCTGGCTTCAACCCTGGCAGGGCCACATCCAGCTGTGGGACCAAGTGCTGGTCATTCCACCTCCATGGAATTCTGTATCCTCATCTGGACGTGGCGGCTGAGACTAACATTTCCAAACCAAGTTCCTCTTGCTCATAGCTTTCCTATGAAAAACAGCATTCAGGTCCAATAAGTGTGGAGGTAATGTATGCCACCTCACCCTCCTGTCAGAGACTTGGGACAAAGGCATTTTAAAGGTTCTGGGAAGGCCTGCAGTAAAAACAAAACAAAACCTCAACTCAACCAGTTTACCTTTGTTGAAGCCTGTCTTTCTCATAAGTAAATGACCACAGAAACCTTTTCCCTCAAAATAGCAATTAGCATCCCAGGAAACACACTTGGAGACAGCCTAGACCAGATCACCTCTCAGGCTGTGTCCACCACATTGCTCCAGGCTCTGGCTGCGGGATGCTGAGGCAGCTGCTGGCCAGCGAATCCCAAGATCCTGCAGGGAAGGCCAGGCTGCGGCCAGAGAAGGCTCCCTCGGGGGCTGGTGGCGACTGATTGCAGCTTTCTTATTTTTATTTTTCAGAAACAATAGTGCTATGAGGAGTTAGGGACCAAAAAAGGGGAGACTTTTAAAATTTAATAATCTGATTCTTTGTCAATTTAAGCTAAGTCATGTCAAAACAGCTTGGTTTGCCCATCTGTGAAAAGCGAGAACCAGGGAGATTTGGTGGGCACTCAAAGGTAACCCTCAGAAAGAAATTCCTCCCTGAGGTCCCTGGATACCTAATGGAAAGAAGGGCACACGCAATTTCCAATATTTAAAGAAGTCTAATGGAAATTATGTTTGCCATGAAAAATGTCCTTGCTTCTGGCTGGTGTTATATCAACTCAGTATGATAACATTGGTTGTCATGGGGACAAGAATTATTATGCAATAAATATATCTGGCTGATTGGACAAAATCTTTAAAAACATAGGATTCAAGGAAGCAATAAAAAGGTCAGTTGGTAATGAAATGGTAAGGAGCTATTGACTCAGGAAGTCAGGTGCAAAACCAGTTTAAAAGTGGCATGGTGGGGGTGAAGGGGCTGGAGGGAGATTAGGGTCTGCTGAGGGTCAGCTCTCCCAAGGAGCCCCTGGGGACACCTGGGGTTCTGTGCAGAGCAGGTGTTTAGTTCATGAAGTGGCTGCAACATAGTGGTCCTTGTCAGAGCATATTAGGGAAAGGTGTCCTCGGGCTGAGATAGGGTGCCACGTGCCACCTTTACTGTGCTGAGCAGAGCAGAGCCCTGGGGGCCATTGGGCTCAGGGATCCCCAAAGTGGCTTCCACAGATTGCTTAGAAGCCCTCCCAAGTGACACACACTGAGGGTTTTTTAAGCTCTTCAGAGCTCTGGTTTTATATTGGCCCACAACCCTCATTTAGCAGCCACATCTGAAAGGTTCATGGGTGTTCACTTTTCTCTCTGATACACTGTTCACACAGAATCGCCTCTCCAGTCTCTCTTTCTGTCCCATAGACCTCTCAACCAACACCCCACCCGCCTCTATTGTGGCAGCAGCCGTGGGAGCAGGGCCCAGGAGACTTGTCTGTCTTCTAGGAGAGCAGCAGTGACGATTATAGCTGCTAGATCCTTACAAACCACCAAAAAGGTAGCTAGACTCTTTCTTTTTCATTTCTTTCTTTCCCTACCTCCTTCTTCCCTCTTTTCCCCTCCCTCCCTCCTTCCTTCCCTTCCTCCCTTTCTCCCTTCCTTCCTTCCTCCTTTTTT
>NW_016107348.1:1947725-1965431 GCF_001604975.1 Cebus imitator | reverse complement strand
TTGCTCCGTGATCCAGGTTGGAGCACAGTGGTGTGATCTCGGCTCACTGCAACCTCTGTCTCCCAGGTTCAGCCTCCTGAGTAGCTGGGACTACAGGCATGCACCACCACACCCAGCTAATTTTTGTATTTTTAGTAGAGACAAGGTTTCACCATGTTGTCCAGGCTGGTCTCGAACACCTGACCCCAGGTGATCTGCCCGCCTTGGCCTCCCGAAGTGTGGGATTATAGGCATGAGCCACTGCGCCTGGCCCCCAATGGCTTTTCAACAAGGGCCAAGATCATTCCATGGGAAAGGAATCATTTAATAAATAATGCCAGAACTATAAGAAGAAAGTTTTGGGCCAAGCACAGTGGCTCATGCCTGTAATCCCAGCACTTTGGGAGGACTGGGTGTCTAACCTAGGTAAATAAAGTCTTAGATTCAAGGTTGGGTATGGCATCTCACACCTGTAGTCCTAATACTTTGGGAGATCTAGGTGGGAGGATCACTTAACTCCTGAGGTCAAGGCTGCAGTGAGCTATGATCACACTACTGCGCTCCAGCCTGGGAAACATATCAAGCCCCCACGTCAAAAAGAAAAGGAGACTTACATTCATACAAAAATTTATACATAGATGTTTAGAGCAGTCTTTTCATCATCACCCCAAATTGGAGACAACCCAATTTAACAGAAGAATTTAATAAGCTATGGTACATCCACACCACAAACTACTACTCAGCAATGAAAAGGCGTGCATTACTGATACAACCAGCAACTTGGATGAATCTCAAGTACTTTGTGTTGGGCAAAAAAAGCCAGACCCAAAAGTTCACATCTACAGGAATCCTTTCATCTGACACTTGGGCATAGCTAAAACTCTAGGGACAGAAAACAGACCAGTGGTTGCCAGGGGCCGGGAGCAGGGGAGGGGACGATCACAAAAGGGTAGGAAGAGGAAATTTTTTGGGGGGATGAAAGTAGTTTGTGTACTGGTTGTGGTGGTGGTTAGACGACTCAGCTGTGCTAAAACACACAGAATGGGGCCGGGTACAGTGGTTCACACCTGTAAACCCAGCACTTTGGAAGGCTGAGGTGGGTGGATCACTGAGGTCAGGAGTTCAAGATCAGCTGACCAACATGGCAAAACCCTCTCTCTATCAAAAAATACAAAAATTAGCCAGGCGTGGTGGTGGGTGCGCATAGTCCCAGCTGGGAGGCTAAGGTGGGAGAATTGCTTGAACCTGGGAGATGGAGGTTGCAATGAGCTGAGAAAGTGCCACTGCACTCCAGCTTGTTCAACAGAGCAAGACCCTGTCTCAAAAAACAAAAAAGAGTTAGAGAATGGCACATACATACCCAGAAGAGAATCCCAGCTCCACATAAATGACAACTTGTCACAGGTGATGGCCCAGCTGGAAAACACTTGTTTCCTCTTCAGGGACTTCAGCCAAGAAAGCCTGGTGGTACCTAACTAAGTTAACTACCATGGAGAAGAGGGAGTGGAGAGTGACTACTTAATGGATACAGAGTTTCCTTTCCTTGGGGGATGATGAAAATATTTTGCAACTAAAGAGAGGCGGCAGTTGCACAACCCTGTAAATTTACTAAACATCACTGAATTGTTAATTTCAAATTGGTTAATTTTATGTTATGTGAATTTCACTTCCATTTATTAAAAATAGTTCCAGGTCCAGCACAGTGGCTCATGCCTATAATCCCAACGTTTTGGGAGGCCAAGGCAGGAGGATTGCTTGAGTCCAGGAGTGAACTCCTAGGTAACATAGGGAGACCCCTGTCTCTACAAAAAATTAAAAAATTAGCCAGGCATGGTGGTGTGTGCCTGTAGTCCCAGCTACTCGGGAGGCTGAGGCGGATCACTTGAGCCTGGGAAGTTGAGGCTGCAGTGAGCCGTGATTGAGCCATTGCACTGCAGCTTGGATGACAAAACAAGACCCTGTCTCTAAAAAAAATAAGCAAATAAAAAAGGTTTGAACCCCTCCACAAAAAAAGTATCCAGGGATAACTGTGCCCTAAATCTACCCCCAAGAAATTCAGGCGATAGAGAGGTTAGATAACTTACCCAAGGCCACACAGCCAGGATGCAGTTGACCCTGAAATCAACCTACCTCCAAAACTCCAATTCTTTCTACTGGAGACAGGGGAGAAAATGGGTTAAATATCACCCATCCCTTTCTCTCCAGGGAATTCCTCAGAGATTTCTTTCCCCCTGAGCAGTGTGATTTTATTTACACAAAAACTCTTCCAGGGACATAAACAAGAAACTCAGGCCAGCATATTGTTGTACCCTTTTTCTCAAAATAACTGCAATTCTGTGAAAGTGGAACTGTTGTAGAAAATTGAGACCGCACATCACTCCATGTGTTTGCACAGAAAGAAACAAACCTTCTGAGAAGTGCACTGAATCCAAACGCCTGATTTCACAGGGAAGGAAGGAAAAGTGGGGACATGAGACGTTGAAATGCACCCCCCCCCAGGGCAGCAGGGGCACTTTTCTGAGTGACTTTGGGACGGGGTTAGGTGAGGAGGCAGGGAATGGACAAAATGAACACCTGCCAAAGCCCCAAAGAAGTTTCTCCAACCCAGAATGCCCTGACCTCCAGTGTTGGGGAGTTTCCCAGCTGTCCTGGGATGAGGTTTTCTAGGGGGGCTGACCCCCATTCGAGGTTCACTGAAGCATACAGCTGCACTGGAGATTGTACCACTGCACTCCAGCCTGGGTGACAGAATAAGACTGCCTCATGGCCTGTAATCCCAGCACTTTGGGAGGCTGAGGTGTGCAGATCACCTGAGGTTAGGAGTTTGAGACCAGCCTGGCCAACATGGTGAAACCTTGTTTTCATTAAAAATACAAAAAAATTATCCAGGAGTGGTGGTGGACACCTGCCCTGGTACTAGGGAGACTGAGCCAGGAGAATTGCTTGAACCCAGGAGGCAGAGGTTGCAGTCAGCCGAGATTGCACTATTGTACTTAAGCCTAGACAACCAGACCAAGAATTTGTCTCAAAAAAATAAGAGAAGTTGTACGCCAGATAGTTGCATCATGTTAGTGAAATCATAACAGGTGAACATTTACCTTGTTATTTATTTATAAATTAAGCATGGGTTAAGGAGATAGAGAAGGGTGTCTTGTTGACAACAGATAGTCTTGAGGACTTAATTTTAGGTGCCCATCAGGCAAGGTGGCTCATTCCTGAAATCCTGTGAAATCCCAGAACTTTGGGAAGCCAAGGCACACAGATTGCTTGAGTCCAAAAGTTTAAGATCAGCCTGGCCAACATGGCAAAAACCCGTCTCTACAAAAATTAGCTGGGTGTGGTGGTGCGTGCCTGTAGTCCCAGCTACTCCAGAGGCTGAGGCAGGAGGATTGCTTGAGCATGGGTAGTTGAGGCTGTGGCGAGCTGTGTTCCAGCCACTGCACTCCAGCCTGGGTAACAAAGAGAGACCTTGTCTCAAAAAACCCCCCCAAAACTGTAGGTGTCATGTTGACTAAATGAAAGAACACGTGGAAACCTGGTAAAAGATGATTTGGGGTGTGTCTGGGAGGGTGTTTCCCAAGGAGATGACTGTGTGAGTTTGAGTGGACTAGGGAGGGAAGATCTGCCCTTGAGTTGGCAGGTACCATCCATCAGCCAGGGACCCAAACAGAACAAATCCAGAAGGCAGACCAGTCTCTCCTAGAGCTGGGGCAGACGTTCTCTCCGCTGCTGCCTTGGACATCAGAAATGCGACTCCACAAAAGTGCATTATCACAATGTTAACTTTGTTTTTTGAGACAGAGTCTCACTCTGTCACACAGGCTGGAGTGTAGTGGCACGATCTAGGCTCACTGCAACCTCCACCTCCTGGGCTCAAGCGATTTTCCTGCCTCAGCCTCCTGATTAGCTGGGATCAGAGGCAGGTGCCACCATGCCTGGCTAATTTTTATATATTTAGTAGAGATGGGGTTTCTCCACTTTGGCCAGGCTGGTCTCAAACTACTGAATTTAAGTGATCTGCCCACCTCAGCCTCCCACAGTGCTGGGATTACAGGAATGAGCCACCACACCCAGCCTCACAATGTTCACTTTGTATGTAAGCATTGTGTATGTATGTAAAAAACATTGAAACTTCCTCAATAAATGAAGGGATGTCCTTTTTGTACATCTGCATTTGTGAAAGACAACATTTCTCTAGATCTTGCCTACTTGGGTGACGGCATATGCAGTGGAGACCCATTGAGGTTTTTGTTTGTTTTGACATAGGGTCTCACTCTGTCACTCAGGGTGGAGTGCAGTGGTGTGAACGTGGCTCACTGTAGCCTCGACCTCCTGGGCTCGAGTGATCCTCCTGCCTAGGACTCTGAAGTAGCTGGGACTACAGGTGTTTACCAGCTGTAATTTTAAAAACTTTTTCTGTGGCTCGTGCCTGTAATCCCAGCACTTTAGGAGACTGAGGCGGGCAGATCACCTGAAGTCAGAAGTTCAAGACCAGCCTGGTCAACATGGTGAAACTTTGTCTCTACTAAAAATCTAAAATTAGCTGGGCATGGTAGTGGGTGCCTGTAATCTCAGCTACTTGGGAGTCTGAAGCAGAATTGCTTGAACCCAGGAGACGGAGGTTGCAGCGAGCTGACACGGTGCCACTGCACTTCAGCCTGGACAACAGAGAGAGGCTCCATATATTTAAAAAAAAAAAAAAAAAGGGTTGGGCTTGTGGCCTGCGCCTGTAATCCCAGCTACTTGGGAGGCTGAGGCAGGAGAATTGCTTGAACCCGGGAGGTGGAGGTTGCAGTGAGCTGAGATCACACCGCTGCACTCCAGCCTGGGTGACAGAGCAAGACTATCATAAAAGAAAAAAAATGCGCCTAGATAGAGCAACAGCAACAAACAACAAAACCCCCCAAATGGTAAGAACAATGGCTTCCAAGACATTTCCTCAATCATTAATTCATAACTTTTTTTGAGACCAAGTTTCCCCCTTGTCGTCCAGGCTAGAGTGCAGTGGTGCGATCTCGGCTCACTGCAAACTCCGCCTCCCGGGTTCAAGCAATTCTCTCGCTTCGGCCTCCTGAGCAGCTGGGATTAGCGGTGCACACCACCACGCCAGACTAATTTTTGTATTTTCAGTAGAGACAGACGTTGTCCATGTTGGCCAGGCTGTTCTCTAACTCCTGACCTCTGGCGATCTGCCCACCTTAGCCTCCCAAAGTGCTGGGATTGCAGGTGTGAGCCACCACCCAGCTGCAGCACGCACCTTCTTAAGAACAGTTCCTTTCTGGGTCCTTCCTAAGGTTCTGATTTCTAATCCTCCTAACCTAGCTTACTGCCCCCCCAACCCCCGCTCCCCATTCTGCCTTTCTCCTTTCCTGATTCCCACCATTTCCCACAATCAGTCCTGGCCTCAGATTCCCACCCTTCAGGTTCCAGTGTTCCTTGGGTCCCCCCTCTCCCCTGATCCTCTCTGATTCGGGTGGGGGTGTGAGCTGGAATTAAAGCCAGCCTTTACTGGAGTCCTGGGGCTGGATTCTGCATTGTGCTCCGCTGTGTCATTGCACCTTCTCGTTTCTGCTCTTTCTGCTGCTTCATCCTCTTCATGCTCTAACCCAGCCAGCGGATGCTGACCCCGCCCGTGAAGCGCGCTCCTTCCCTCCTGCTGTGTCTCCATCTCCATCTCTCCATCTTCTGCTCCTGGCCTTTCCTGGCACGGGGCCGGAGCTGTGAGCTCTTGCACTTCTCTAGGGTGCCATCCTGCTCCTCCGCATCACCCGGGGGCAGTGGGCATGGGCTTGTCCTCCAGCTGCTGCGGGTCTGGGCCGCCTGGGCCGCCTGGGCCAGTGTGGCGGGCAACAGCACAGTTCCCTCCCCAGTGTGGTGCCGGCAGGTGCACCCCGGTAGGCTAGTGTGGGTGCCGCCTGGAGGTTGGTGCAGCGTCCCCTGGAGGCTGGTGTGGGCGCCGCCTGGAGGTTGCTGTGGCGCCGCCTGGAGGTTGCTGTGGCGCTTGTTGGTGCCCAGCGCCCTGCCTGGGGCTCCCTGGCTTTGTCTTTGCTGCCCCCTCCCGGGGCGGCGGGCCGGGGCTCGACTCGGCTGCATCTTCTCGCGAGGCGCCTTTGCTCCTCCAGGAAGTCAGCGGTGCAGGCGCGAAGGCCTCTGCTGCCCAGGTCGCCATACTCCCGGCGGTGGCCAGCCGGCTCTTGCATCAGACCGCCCACCCCACTCCGGCTTCCACCGCCTCTCTCTTCCCGCGGCGGGAGGAGGCGATGGAGCGACCTCCAGGCACTGGGCAGCCGCCGCTCACCCCGCAGCCGGCGGGGCGGAGGAGAAAGACGCCAGGAAGCAAAAGGTCGCGCCAGCCGGAGGGTCGCCCCGGGCCTGCGCCCTCTGGTTCCTGCCCACGAGCAGCTGCCGGGACCCTCCCTGCCGTGTTGCTCCCTGGAAAGCACTAAGGCTCTCTGGCCTGCAGGGAGGGACACTTTTCCTCACTGTGAGTCTGCAAACTCGGGGCCAGGCATTTTCTGCATGTTCTTAAATAGGATGCTTCAGTCAAAGGTTGACAATAGAATCATTTTCTGATTATCGCCTGCTGATAATGAGAACGTATGAACAGAAAATAAGAATATTTATGAATAGGTTCCAAACTTCGAAGGGATCAAGTAGGGAGGAAAAACAAATGCTTCCACCCACCTCTGTTCACAAAAGTGTGCTTTACCAAGTCGGTGTAAATTATAGATAACTTATGAAAAAAACGTTTCTTAAATCTAGAAAACAAAACAAGTAAAGGGCGGGGTGCAGTGGCTCACACCTGTGATCCAGCACTATGGTAGTCCCAGGCGTGGGGAGGGACGGATGGGTGGGGAGGGTGGAATGGGGATCACTTGAAGTCAGGAGCTTGCGACCAGCCTGGCAACAAGGTGAAACCCCATCTCTACTAAAAATAGAAAAATTAGCTGGGCGTGGTGGGGAGCACCTGTAGTCCCAGCTGCTTGGAAGGCTAAGGCAGGAGAATCACTTGAAGTCAGGAGGTGGAGGTTGCCGCGAGCCGAGATCGTGCCTCTGCACTCCAGCCTGGGCAACAGAGTGAGACTCCGCCCCCCCCCCCCCCCAAAAAAAAGTAATAAATCAACGATGTTTTAACTACAAGTTATAGTTGTAAAGACATTATCTTAATTTTATGGATTTTTTGTTTTGCCTCATCTCAGCAGTTTTTTGAACACAAGTTTCCTTATTAGAGTTCTAGAAATTGTTTTCTAGTTTATTGATTTTTATTTTTGAGATAGTGTCTCACTTTGTCACCCAGGCTGGAGTGCAGTGGCACAGTTTTGGCTCACTGCAACCTCTGGCTCCCAGGTTCAAGCAGTTGTCGTGCCTTGGCCTCCCTAGTAGCTGGGATTACAGGCATGCACCACCATGCCTGGCTAATTTTTGTATATTTAGTAGAGACAGGGTTTCACCATGTTGGCCAGGCTTGTCTCGAACTCCTGACCACAAGTGATCTGCCTGCCTTGGTCTCCCAAAGTGCTGGGATTACAGGCGTGAGCCACTGGATCCAGGCCTTTGATTTTTTCTTTAATTTATTTTTAATGTATTGAAGGGGTGTATGTGTGAGTTTCTGACATGCCTATATCGCATAGTGGTGAAGCCTAGGTAGTTCATTGTTGTGAGTTATCAGAAACCTGTGTTCAAGAGGAGTTGGTAGAGTTTTTTTTCCATGAAAAGCAAATTTGAGGGCTAGGCATGGTGACTCATGGCTGTAATCTCAGCGCTTTGGAAGGCTGAGGTGGGCAGTGGATTACAAGGTCAGGAGTTGGAGACCAGCTTGGTCAACATGATGACACCCTGTCTCGACTGCCACCAATTAGCTGGGCATGGTGGCTGGTGCCTGTAGTCCCAGCTACTTGGGAGGCTGAGGCAGGAAAATCGCTTGAACCCAGGAGACAGAAGTTGCAGTGAGCAGAGATGGCACAACTGCATTCCAGCATAGGTAACAGAGCGAGATTCCATCTTAAAAAAATAAAGAAAGAAAATTTGAATTTGGACTGTTGCTGATTACAAATATTTTTAGAGAAGAATTCAAAACAATAAATGTGGATGATGGAATCAATAGTTATGATGAAAGTCTGCTGAACATTCCCAATTCCCAAGGAAATTTAGTTAGTAGTCTTATGTGCAGCAAATTAAGAGAGTAACCAGAATCCTGACTGACAGCATCACATCAGGACCACCAGACTTTTGTAAATTCCATATTTCTCTGAATACATAATAACTTTTTGTTGTTCTTTTGTTCTTTTGTTTTTTGTTGTTCTGTTGTTCTACTCAGAGATGGAGTTTTGCTCTGTTGCCCAGGCTGGAGAGCAATGGCACCATCTCAGCTTACTGCAACCTCCACCTCCTGGGTTCAAGAAATTCTCCTGTCTCAGCGTCCTGAGTAGCTGGGACTGCAGGCATGTGCCACCATGCCAGGTTAATTTTTGTACCTTTTTTCTTTTTGTGATGGAGTTTCACTCTTGTTGCCCAGGCTGGAGTGCAATGGGTGTGATCTCAGACCACTGCAACCTCTGCCTCTTGGGATCAAGTGATTCTCCCGTTTCAACTTCCTGAGTAGCTGGGATTACAGGTGCCTGATACCACACCTGGCTAATTTTTGTATTGTTAGTAGAGATGGCGTTTCACCATATTGGTCAGGCTAGTCTTGAACTCCTGACCTCAGGTTATCCACCTGTCTCTGTCTCCCAACATGCTGGGATTACAGGCATGAGTGACCATGCCCAGACATCAATAACATGTTTATACAAATATAACTTTAGCAGATATTTAGCATAACAATCAAAAGTACAAATCATAACAGATTCAATTTGCATAAATGTATATAATTTTTGGAACATGTATATCAACAGCATACCCATAAATATGGCTGAGATGAGATCTAATGTCACCTTATTTGACAGTGCCCTCCCATGCAGCATCACCACATTTGACAATGCCCACGCATACAATCTACCAACTAAATTGAATCATTTAATATCTTTACAAGATGAGAGACACATTCTTTAGACTCCCTGAAGGACCCAGCTGAAAAATCCCAACGTTAATTTTAAGGCAAAAAGACTTGATTTAGGATTTTGATGCTGGAGAAACCCGTCAAAGATGTCACGTTTGAAAACACTTGATCAAAACAAAATCACAGGTCACTATTAGAAGAATATTTATTTAACCAGAGACTTCAAAAGCAATACAGAAAGTTTCATGGATATAAAAACCTTCACCCTTTATATACATGTACAGAGTCTTGCTTTGTCACCAGGCTGGAGTGCAGTGGCATGACCTCAGCTCACTGCAATCTCTGCATCCCTGGTTCAAGCAATTCTCCTTCTTCAGCCTCCCCAGTAGTTAGGCACACAGGTATGCGCCATCATGCCCAGCTAATTTTTGTATTTCTAGAAGAGATGGGGTTTCACCATGTTGGCCAGGATGGTCTCGATCTTTTGACCTCATGATCCACCCACGTCAGCCTCCCAAAGTGCTGGGATTACAGGCATGAGCCACTACACCCGGTGAAACCTTAACCCCTTTAAAGCTCAGTTTTACTAAGTATCAAAAAGGGTACTTGAATTTCATTAGACAAAGGAAGAGTGTGTGTAGGGTTATGGGTGTACACACATGATGACATTGGTCATATCTCCATTGGCCACATGATTACACAGAATGGCATCTTTAGTGACCAGAACGCCAGTGTTATAGAAGGTATAGGAGGCACTCTTGGACTTGAGACAAGAACATTGTTGTGTAGAAATGTCATTGATTGTGTTAAAATTATTCTCCATGGGCCAGAAAACACACAGCATGGCCTTTAGAATGAAGTGGGCTTTGGTTGGCTGCAAGGTCTCAACACTTACTAGCTGAGTCACATTGGACAAAGTGTTTCATCATTCTGAGACTCTGTTTTTTTGTTTTTTTGACCAGAGAGGTCATGGGTCTTTGGCTTCCTGTGACCTGTTTTTTGAAATGGAATTTTGGTCTTGTTGCCCAGGCTGGAGTGCCATGGTGTGATCTCAGCTCACTGCAACCTCTGCCTCCCAGGTTTAAGTGATTCTCCTGCCTCAGCCTCTTGAGTAACTGGAATTACAGGGATGCTCCACCACACTCGGCCAGTTTTGTATTTTTAGTAGAGATGGGGTTTCTCCTTGTTGGTCAGGCTGGTCTTTAACTCCTGACCTCAGGTGATCTGCCCACCTCAGCCTCCCAAAGTGCTGAGATTACAGGCATGAGCCTCCATTCCCAGCCTAAATGACATGTTTTTAAAAGTCACATTGCCCTACAATATCCATTTCTCTTGCATATTTAGGAAATTGAGGTTTTTTTTCCTAAAACATTCTGGCATATTGGAAATAGGATGCAAAATGTGCAGGAATGTTTTAGACACAGTTCAAGGTTTCCAAAAGATTTTGTGCTGGGGAGGCTGCTTGCTACAAGCTCCCAAAGCCCTGGAAGGACATAGTATTCATCCTCCCTCAGCAGAGGCCGTGAGGTGAGAAGTCCTGGGGAGCACCCGAGCCTTGGGCTTTTAGCATAGAGTGTTCAGGTCTTTATAGTTTGAATCCACAGCACAGAGAAGTCACGGGTCTTTGGCTTCCTGTGACCTTTGCCTTCCTTGCCAAAAGAAAATGTGACCCTCCAAAGCAAGAAACTTGAGTACATGGGTCGCCCCAGCCCTAGCATCTGCCCCAGAACATAAGAAGGAAGGAACAATTGTCTTCCAGTGACATCACAGAGCTGGCACAGCTGGTCACTGCCCTGTGTGGATCACCTAGCTGTGTTGGGCAACCTGAACCCCATCTTCAGGAGTGCGAGTAGGAAAATACAAAAGTCTTTACGTGAGCACTGAGAAGGCAGATGCAGCAGAAACCTCTAAATGGTAAGTACCCAGTCTGGGACCTGCGTTGAAGAGAGAGCATATTGGCGATCATTTGTACTTACACACTGCGGTCACCAGGTGGCACTATGACCTCATCTGTGGCTCTGAAAAGGAAAATTTGGAAGGAGTTCATCACAGCTGTTTAACAAGGCCCTACTATGTGCCAAATCACTCACCCCCGGCAACAACCTAAGGAGCTAGGGATTCTTATTATACAACTTTTATAGAGAAGGACACGGAGACATAAAGACATGAATTATCTTGCCCGCATCACTCAGCTAATAAGTGGTGGAGGCCGAATAGGACCTAAACACTGAGGCTGTGGAGCCCACATGCATTGATTGAACAAGTGTTTTTTGAGCACCTGCCATGTACAAGGGCTTGTGTGATTAAATATGGTTCTGAGTAATAATATAATAATGACAAATCACTGACACTTTTTAGATGTAAGATTTTCTTTTTTGTAGGTTTCAGGCACAGAACTATATATTCAATAATAGTGAAATTGATCCCGCAAGTTATGACAGAAATGATGATACATTTAAATGAGTTGGGTGTTTTAGAATCCTTGACAGAAACTGAATGAGGAATGAAATTGTTTCCATTTCACACAGAAGGAAACTGAGGTGAAGAGGGGTAAAGTAATTTTGCATGGCATGAAGTAGAAATTCAAAGTACAGGAATATGAACTTGGTTCTGACCTTTTCTGAGGCCCCCATGCTCTTGACCACTATAGACTCAAGCATCACCTTGTTTTTCCACTCATTCAACAAACTGTTTTTTAAACTTAATTATCTAATAGGTTAGCACTCATCATAAGCTTCTGTTCCCATTCTTCAGGTGGTGAAGCTCTCTATTGTCCACAGTTCCTGTCCCATGACCAGGGCCAGCTCACCAAGGAGCTGCAGCAGCATGTAAAGTCAGTGCCATCTCCCATGCGAGTACCTGAGGAAGGTGAGTGAGCGCAGACAGACAGGGCCTGGGGACCTTGAACAGTTCCCAGGTCTCGGCTGGCCCACATCTCACAGGGGGCCATGGTGGGGGAAGCGTAGGCAGTCACAATACTGGCTTTTTCCTCCTTTTTGCTTCCATACAAGTGGCTTAGGGATGGGGTAGAGTAGTTGACTGATTTGGATAAAAACTGCTATCTTGGTCAGAAAGTCAGACAGAATCATTGCTGGCATGTTAATCTAAAGAAAAACAACCAGACAAGTGCCCAGCAGTACTTCAAAAGGCTGTTTATTATTCTGCAAAATTTAGGCAGGGAGTTATGCCTTATGTCTGTAATCCCAGCACTTTGGGGGCTGAGTCGAGTGGATCACCTGAGGTCAGGAGTTCAAGACCAGCCTGACCAACATGGAGAAACCTCATCTCTACTAACAACACAAAATTAGCCAGGCAAGTGGCATGTGGCTGTAGTCTCAGCTACTTGGGAGGCTGAGGCAGGAGAATTGCCTGGACCTGGGAGTCAGAGGTTGAAGTGAGCCGAGATTGCGTTACAGCACTCCAGCCTGGGTGACAGAGGGAGACTCTGTCTTTAAAAAAAAAAAAAAATTTTGCAAAATTTGAAACAAATCAAAATCAGCAGCTTCTAAACTATTTTTAACATGATTCATAATTAGAAATACATTTTATATTACATATATAGTTCTATATTTTTGAATAAAATAATAAAATCACATTTATTTTACATGTAATACATTTTTTATTCTTCTTCATTTGTTTTGAATGTTCTATGCAATCTACAAAAAGTCCAATAGCAATAATTATTCATTAAATTAATATTTATTTATTTATTTATTTTTTCTTTTTGAAAGAGTGTCTCACTCTGTCTCCCAGGCTGGAGTGCAATGGCACTATCTTGGCTCACTGCAGCCCCCACCTCCCAGGTTCAAGCGATTCTTCTGCCTCAGCCTCCCAAGTAGCTGGGACACAGGTGCATTCCACCACACCTGGATAATTTTTGTATATTTTTAGTAGAGAGGAGGGTTTCACCATATTGGCCAGGCTGGTCTCGAACTCCTGATTTTGTGATCCACCTGCCTTGGCCTCCCAAAGTTCTGGGAATACAGGCATGAACCATCGTGACGGGCCCAAGATAAAAAATTTTTAACCATATACTATTAAGAGAAAAACACTGGATGTGAAAGAATATTCATAGTTTCATCATATCTGTTTAAAAATAAAAATTGAAAGTACTCACTGTGTGTGCCAGGCCCTGGGCTCAATGCTGTACGTGCATTTTTATTTCGTTTCATTCTCTCCACAACCAGAAGTAGTATAAACAACCCATTTTACAGAGTTGAAACTGAGGCTCAGAGACTGAAAGTTAAATGCCTCAGGTTGCAGTTAATAAGAGGCAGAGCTGGAACTGAAACCTTATGTGTCTTACAACCAGTGGATGTTCTGACAGTAGGCTAGTTTACTTCAGAGCATGGAATAGATGGTGTGTGCCTGCTAGGATGGACCAGGTATCACTGTAGGTAATAAACAGCCCCCCAAAATGGAAATTTACAACACCAAAGGCTCTTTGTCTGCTTATGCTGCACGTCCTCCATGGCTCTCCTGGGCCCTGTGCTCCACACCCCCTCATCTGCCGCCAAAATAAAGGATCAGCCTCTATATGGCACCTATCAACGGCTCTGAGAGATGAAGGAAAGGGTGGCCAGTCTCAGTGACTTCCAACTCTTTTGCCTCAAGGTGACACACTTCACTTCCACTCACAGCTCCTGAGTCAAAGCAAATCCCATAACTACCTCCACCTTCAAGGGGCCCAGAGGGCCTAATAGAGTCGAGCTGAAGTACTCGGTGGACTCCATTAGGGCCACCATACGGTGTGAGTCTGTGTGGGGGACTGTGGAGGGCAGAGGAGAGTGGGGAATTGATGGGAAATGACAGCAGGACTGAGTCACTGTGCATTTGCTTTATCCTTAACCAGGTGGAGTTTGTCCCAGAGCTGCACAAAATCAGCAGCAGCATGATCAAACAAGGTAAACTTCAGAAAAAGCAGCTTGTTCAGATGTGATCAGCAGTGAACTCAGAATCAGCTGAGTGGCATTGAGTGAGTAAATCCCTGACTGCCTCAGTTACCCCATATGGTAGTGGTGAAGATGGCAGCATTGAGAGAGTTGATTTGGAAGGATATCAGTAGTGTGAACGTTCAACATTTTAGTTCTTTTAAGTTAAATCCAGGCACTATCTTTCCTGCAAGTCTCCTGTTTCTTTCGGATTGCACAGGTGAGAGTGCTCAGATTAGGGCTGGAGGTCATAAAGTATTGGCTCCCACACCAAGAGCTCCCCTGTGTCATGCATGCATTTTGTGCATTTTCCTGTGCTAAACATGGTCCCCAAACATTGTGGGGCCTGATTCTTCCTCCTTGTTCCAGTGGCCCTGGGTGATTCAAGTTCCCATTCAATGACCAGGACACAGAGGTCTTAGAGTGATGCTCCGTGAGGCCCCAGGTGCCAGCCACTGCCCTGCCAAAGTGTGAGGCAAGGGACAGGGCATCATCTGTGGGGGCAGTGGTCAGCCAGGCTTGGTGACTCTACGTGATGGACAGATGATCCGACACCTGCCACCTCTACTGCCTCTGTGCCTGTTTGTCCTGCTGATGCTCCAGTGGCTGCCCCAGCATCCCAGCCTGGGCCCAGTGCCACTGAAGACAGACCTGGCCCCTGGGGACCCATGAGTCCTACAGGACTCACTCAGCTGTCCCCAGGAGTCCCCAGACCCTCATTCTTATCAAGGACCTAGGAGCCCTACCCCCTGACCCTCCATCATCAACCATAAATGATGATTTGCTGCTGTTATCATTATCACTGCCTTTAGTGGCCAGGGACCTTCCAAGGTGCCAGCTCTGGAAGAAAAGATGTCCTTGGGACATGATGACACTCGGTACACAGGTGCTTAGCAGGTTGCTTCCTCCTATCCTCAGACAGTCTTTGACACAGCCATTAACACTTCCATTGTATGGGAGGAAACCAGCCCAGGGTCATACAGCTGGTCTCAAATCTAAGATGCCTGGCTCTGCCTCCACGAGGGACCTGCCTGCAAGGAAGGCTAACCCTGGCTTTGGGGAGCCTTTCCTGGGCTGCATGAATCACCTCCCCTGTTTGAGGCCCCAAATTCTGCTCACATCTCCTTCCTTGCCCTGTCTCTGCTCGGGCTATAATGAAGGTGACCCCAGCAACCCTTCATGGACATCATGGTACTCTCTGCCATTCACTTTTGGGCTAATCTGACTTCAACACCCACTTACTTGGTCTCTTCTTTCACAAACAAGACAACCCAAATCTGGGGCTCTTTACGCAGCTGACAGCAGACGAATAGAATTGAATGCCACAGTTGTGTTATCCCTGTTTTGTTTTTGTTTTCCTTGTGTCTCAGAGTTGTTTTTCTATTTATGGTAAAGGCGTTGCTTTCCATTTGTAGCGTGAATAGAATATTTGCAGTTTATAATAACTTTACATCATAGTAAATGGTAAAGACACTGAAAGCAGTGGTTTTCAGCTGCAAGCGGCCTGAGTGAGTTTGCGCACACGGTGTGATCAGGCAGAAGCAGGCCTTGGGAAGTTTAGCTGAGGATGGGGCCAGGAAAGATAATGGACAGTGGGGGTCTGACCTGGTCACCAGACCCCTGGGTCCTGGCCACCAGCTTGGCACTCCCTAGCCATCACTCATGATGCTGCCAAACCCTCTGGGTATTGTGGCCAAATCCCCCAGGAGAGCGGCTGATGAACTTTGTCTCTTGAAATGCACAGATTCCTTGGACATCCCTGGGAGCTCAACCATGAGGGTCAACTTGGTTTTCTCCCCCTCATTAGGGTTCAGAATTAAAAGTCCACTTTCACAGTCAGTAATATAATATAGATAAGTGACACCATCACCCTGTTTCAGATGTTAACATGTCTAGGTGTGTTAGGGGTGATTTGAGGCCACACAACCTTGTGCCACACAGTGGAATTCCTGGGCCAGAGGGAGACATTTGATTGCCATGTTATGATCTTCTCACTGAGAGTAAAGTCAGTCTTGTTTCACTTTGGATTCTTTCTTCTGTTGATATCTTATACTGGCACTTTTAATTTCCAAGCATATAATAATTTTTGGTTAGCTTTTAATCATTGACTTCTAGCACAATTCTGTGATCAAAAACCTGCTGTGTGATTGGATTTGTTTGAAATATATTGAGATTTCCTTGATGAACAAAATAAGTCAGGTTAATTTTTGTAAAGGTACCATGCATGCTTAAAACCAGTGTAGCTCCAACATTTGTTCCCGAGATACAGGATGATGGATGGATGGCTCCCTGGATGTGGTGGAGATGGTTTACTATTGGGACCTTCCGCATTCTTCTGATGTTTTGTTGCTTAGACTATGAATGGCTGAGAGGGAGCTGTAAAGCCTCCCACTCTGCTTGTGTGTGAGGTTCTTCCTGCCGTCCTGCCATCATTTGTTTCCTATGTTTTGCATCCAAGACTGACCATGAGAAACCCTGGGAGCTCAGGAAGGAAGGAGCCGCCCAGAAGCAGGGACAGGGAGCTGGTGGGGAAGGCCAGAAATCAGGTCTGTGAAGGTTCCAGAGAGGACCTGCCCTTGGGAGTGACATGGGGGGATGAGATGGGAGAGGGGCATTGGAGGACGCGTGTGCTCCGTGGAATGTCCGCTGTGACGTACCATGTTCCGGGGCCGGGGATTAGTGGAGAGTTAGTGTAAAGCCCCAGGGTTGCTTAGACAGCACCCAGGCAGGAGAAGGTGTGGCGGAAACCAGAGCCCTGGTCTCTGTCTAATTGCTTCTGAGCCTCCCGCTTTCTTGCCCTGCGTGTTCTGTTGCTTCCTGATAGACTTTCTCCCAGACTTGTAGCTGAACCTCCCACTGGCCCTTGAAGACTTGGTTTGAACCAGATCCTTTCCCAGACCCGCTCCTCCAGATGCCCAACATCCTCCTTTACCCTACTGTCCCCTTCCCCAACTCAGATCCCACCCCATCCCCATCCCCTTCCCTCCACCAGCCCTAAGCCACCCCACCTCTGTTCTGGCCACCTCAGGGCACCCTGAGAGGACCAGGACTTGCAGGTGCCGTGGCTGCTCTTTTGGCCTCTCCTGTGGTTTCCCAGCCATCAGTCCACCCATATGAGTAGACGCTGGACCCATGGGGTTTCTTTTTTGTTATTGGGCTGTGTCATGTGGCAAATTACACAGTGCAGGCCTGTAATTTCAGTGCTTTGGGGGGTTAAGGTGGGCAGATCACCTGAGTCCAGGAGTTTAAGACTAGCCTGGACATCGGAGACAAACCCCATCTCTACAAAAGACTCCAGAGAAGATTAGTTGGATGCCCACTGCACTCTTGTCTCAAACAGAATAAACCAAAACAAAGTGAAATGACATTTGAGTTTTGTGTCATCTGGTTTGATGACTTTTTAGGAACTTCTGAGTCATCCATGTCTTCTGCTTTTGGTGGCTGCCTCTAGGGAGTCTGTGTCCAGTCAGCGTGATGGGAGCTGAGAAGCCCATCAGATGGAGAGAAAAGGGCTGCACCTGCTGGGAGGTTTGCAATGTGGGAGTCACTAGGAGTGACATGACCAGGATGTGAATGAGGACTGTATTGTCCTTTGTTTTGCAAAAGGTATATAGTGCAGATCATTGATTGAGCCAAAGGAAAAAGAGTCTTAAAGTCCTTATGTTATCCAAATATAAAGAAATGACAGGCCAGGTGTGCTGGTTAATGCCTGTAATTGGAAGGCTGAGGCCGGCGGATCAGTTGAGGTCAGAAGTCCCAGACCAGCCTGACCAACATGGTGAAACCCTGTCTCTACTA
>NW_016107348.1:1931955-1947073 GCF_001604975.1 Cebus imitator | reverse complement strand
ACACTCTACATTTGGAATGCCTAAAAACACTACCAGCCATGCAAAAAACATGAGACTGGTAACTTTCAATCTTTTTTGAAGCAGTGGAATCCCCTGGTGATATCTGAGGGGTGTGGTTACCTCTTGGAGGAGGTTGATGGTGTCCAAAAATTATCATTTTTTACTGAAATATTGTAAATGTCACTGACCTTTTCATTATTTCAACTCTGATTATTCCAGGCGATCAGTTTTCCACCTGATTATTTGTATCCTGGGCATGACTTTCTTGGCATTGTATGGATGCTTACCACTATTGTGTTTCTGGGAGTTTCTACAGTTGGCCTTTTCCTCCGAATAATTAGCTTGTGTGACAGTATACTAACTTCCTGTAGTGGTATACTTGTAATCACACATAAGAAGAAATTATTTCAAACAATTCATGGTTCTGGACTTTATTATGAATATTGGGTTTTACCAAAAACAGCAGGGAAATGATTTATTAGCATAAGAATTATAAAAATATCTGCCATTTACATTATGAAAATTAAATAGGTAGGTGTTTATTTAATAGAATGTCAACAGAGCTTTAGGTCAAAGATAAGTTTTGTTTTTTTTTTAACCTTTGTGCTCTTTATCAGAAATGGAGTATGAAGTTTTGGCACTTAAATAGAAAATTCTGTCTAAACTTTTCTGCTTTATAATTCTATTGTATGGCTGGAAGGAAAACGTTCAGTTTCCTCTGTAAAGGTTCACTGCGGAAAGGAACTAACAACAGACAGCTTAACAGGAGAAGAAAAACATAGAACAGGCATAAACATGGGAGCCAGCTGAAAAATGAGACCGCAAGAAGGGTCAGATGGTTGATGCTTAAAGAGTGCTGTCTTTTCAGGAGAGAGGGAGATAGATGGAGATGGAGGCAACTTAGAGGGGGAGTAAGTGATTTTTAGGGGGAATGAAAGAGCCCAAGGAACAAACAGTTGGCCTGAGACAAAGTTCCTCTGAGATCATAGGGAAGAAGAGACAAACTGCAGGAAGGTGAAGGGCAGAGCTGCACGGCCTCTCATGATGCAGAGAAAGCCCCAGAGAATCTGTGGGAACTACCCTTCAGAGAATCAATGAAGACTGTGTCTGGGTGGGTAACTTCGAATGACGTCACTCAAAGTGCATGTTCCCGGTTGCAGGTGGAGAGGGATCAGTATGTCCAAAGTCTGTAGTTGATAGGAATTTGGCTGCTAAGTTGTGCCATCATTTGAGCCTTTTTGTCCATTGGGTAAATTGAGCTGTATATTTTCTCTTGCCTTTCATGACAGTAAAAATGTGGTTGTCTGGGGGCTGACCCTCCTTCTGAACAATGATCCAAGAAAAAAGCACTAATCCCACAATGCTGTTTTATATTCAAGGGGAGAGGAAGTATGTTTTATTTTTACAACCTAGATAATTACCTGCCATTTGGGACTGCCTTTCAAGATATGCAGAAAACAGGAAGTAGATGATTTGTGAAGATATCTAGGCACATTTAACAGACTCTGCATTTTTTTTTTTTTTTTGAAATGGAGTCTCACTCTCTGGCAAGTGGGAGGAGGAAAAAGAGGGTAATGAGTGGGGAACAGGGTGGTGAGCAGGAGGGAGAGAAGATTTGCAAAAACACAGTTGGAAGAAAAGAAAGACAGGGAAAGAAGATGGTGGTTAAAATGATTTGGGGTAGATGGAGGTGGGGGGGAAGAGGGTGGCAAGTAGAAGGAGAAAAAGGTGTGCAGAGAGGGAGGGGGAAGAGAGCGGTGAGCAGGAGGGAGAGGTTTTTGTGAAAAGATGAGGAGGAAAGTTTTTAAGTAGATGGAGGGGGAAAAGAGGGTGGCAAGCGGGAGACGGATAAAGGTGGTGAGCAGGAGTGGGGAAAGAGGGTTGGGAAAAATGATGGGGAAAATAGTTTGGGGTATCTGGAGGACAAAGGGTGGCAAGCAGGAGGAGAAGGGTTTGTGAAAAGAGGATTGGTAAATGTTTTTGGGTAGATTGAGAAGGGAAAGAGGGTGGCAAGGAGGGAGAGGGGAAAAGACGGTGGGGAAAACAGTTTTGGGTATATGAAGGGGGAAAAGAGGTGGTGAGCAGCAGGAGTGGGGAGAAGGCTTTGAGAAAAGATAGGAGAAATGTTTTTGTGTAGGTGAAGGAGCAAAAGAGGGTGACGAGAGCAGGAAGGGGAAAAAGAAGGTGGCCAGGGAAAGGGAGAAAATACGGTGGGGAAGAACAGTGAAGAAAAGTCTTTGGGTAGATGAATGGCGAAAACAGTAGTGAGTGGGAGCATAGAGAAGGCTTTTCGAAATGACAGTGGGGAAAAATGGTGACAAAGTTTTGGGGTAGATGGAGGAAGACAAAGGGTGGCAAGAGGGAGCAGGCCAAAGGCTGTCAGTAAAAGAAGATGGGGAAATAACGGTGGGGAACAAAGGTTTTGGGTAAATCTTTTTCTGATTTTTAAATCAGATGATTTGTATTTTTGCTTTTGAGTACTTTGAGTTCATTCTATGTTTTGTGTATTAACCCCTTGCATCATGCATAGTTTGCAAATACTTCCATTTTCTGGGTTGTTTCTTCATGCTACTGATTGCTTCCTCTGCTTTGCAGAAGCGTTTACGTTTAATGTAATTGCATTTGTCTATTTTTGCTTGTGTTGCCTGTGCTTTTGATGTCTATTTGAAAATCCCTTGTCCTAACCATTTTCATGAAGCATTTATCCTATTTTTTCTTCTCTGGTAGTTTCGTAGTTTCAGGTCCTACATTTAAATCTTTTTTTTGAGTAGATTTTTGTATATGGTAAGATAACAGCCTAGATTTATTCTTGTACATGTGGGTGTTGTGTTTTCCTAGCACAGTTTATTGAAGAGGCTGTCCTTCCTGAAGGTGTCTCCTTGGTGACTTTGTTAAAAATGAGTAGACAGTAAATGTGTGAATTTATTTCCGAGTTCTCTATTCTGTTTCATTTGTCTTTGTCTGTCTGCCTTTTGCCTATCTCTATCTATCTCTGTCTCTCCCTTGCCCCTTTTTCGGTGCCAGTTCTGTGCTTTTTTGGTTACTATAGGTTTGTAGTACATTTTGAAATTAGGTAGTGTGATGCTTCCAGCTTTTTTCTTTTAATGCAACATTTTTTTGTCTGAGGTATTTTGCATGTCTATGTAAACTTTAGGATTTTTTTTTTCTATTTCTGTGAAGAATGTCTTCTGTAATTTAATGGGATTATGCTCATTCCATAGATCCCACTGGGTGATATAGATATTTTAACAATATTCTGCTAGTGCTTGGACCTGGGATATTTTTCTATTTATATGTGTCTGCTTTAGTAGCTTGTATCTATGTTTTATAGTTTTCATTGTGGGATCTTTCAGCTTTTTGGTTAAGTTCATCTGTAGGTATCATTTTTTGGTGGAGGCAGTAGCTACTGTAATGAAGTTAGCTTTCCTGATTTCTTTCTTAGGTGTTTCATTATTGGTGCATGGATGTGCCACTCATTTTTGTATATTGATACTGTGTCTTTCAACTTTGGTAAATTTATTTATTATTTCTAGTAGGGTTTTTTTTGTAGCATCTTTAGGGTTTTCTCTCTATATGTATGTGATCATTTCACCTGCAAACAGAGACAATTTGACTTCCTTTTCTCCAACTTGGGTGCCTTTTATTGCATTCTCCTGTCTAATTGCTCTTCCAGTACTATGATGAGTAAAAGTGGTAAAAGTAGCCACACTTGTTCCAGATCTTAGAGGAAGAGCTTTTTACTTTTCCCCATTGTTTATGATGTTAGCTGTGTTTTTGTCATATATGACCCTAACAATGGAGATGGTTCTAGTTATGGGTTTGGCATAGAGGCTGATTGCTGTGTTAACAAAAATTCCTATCCGTAGTTGGTTGGGTGTTTTTATGATGAAATGGTGTTGGCTCTGTGGAAAGTACTTCCTGCATCTATGGAGATGAGTATCTGGGTTTCTTCATTCTGCTTTGTCAATGTTTATTTGCAGGGATGGCTTTAGTATGCAAAACCAGCTTGATTTTCTGAGAAAAGGATGTAGTGATCATGGTCTGTAATCCTTCAAATATGTCTTAGTATCAAATTGTGATTATTTTGTTGAGCATTATTAATTGTATAATTACGCTAGACATTGATCTATGCCTTTCTGTTCTCGTGATTTCATTTCCTAGGGTAATTTAGGATTAAATTGGGGATGGGATTGCCTACAATTTGGTTTTGTCTTTAGAGTATTAAGGGTTAGAAGTTTGGAGGATAAAATTGAGCAGAAATGGGACATACCCGAGGGATTGTGGGAGGAGTGGCGTGAGGTCAGGGTCAGTCAGGGTTTAGGGTTAGCAAGAGAGTGCCTGTAGCTCTCACTCACAGTGAACTTTATCAGTCCTTTTAATCTTGCAAACCAGGCAGGCAAAGATACTTCAGTGTTTTAATTGGCACTTCCTTGAGTTCCTTGTTGAGGCCCAAACTCAGCAGGAGTACCTGGGGAGAAAGTAGGACACAGAAGTGAGAAGGTTGGAGTGCTACTTTGTGACAGGGCATCAGCCAGTGGCAGAGCTGCAGATTCCCAACTTATTTCAAATTCTGATTAAAAATAACATGTTTTATACTGTTATCTCACAAAGAAATTGGACATTTTCAAATTTATATGGCTAATTTTATATATTTTTGGTTATCATATCATGTAACGAAAAGTGTTTTTTTCTGCTTTGGAAGTTTGCAGAGGGCATGTCCTTGCTGGTGATTCTACTCCATGTAAGACTTTCTGTATACGTTTTCATTCTTGTTTGATTTTAAGATTCTTATGTCAATGCTGCTCCATAGTTGAACAGATGCCCTGCGCTTCCTGCATGGAGGTGGTGGCTGAGGTGATCCATTCGTTATGAGATGCCTGAGGCTGTGAAAAGCAGGTGGGGCCTGAGGTTTCCCTGAAGCCTGGAGCACCTGCCATGAAGATGTTTGACTTTGGGGGCAAGATGGGCAAGTGGTGCTGCTGCTGCCTCCCCCACTGTGGGAGGAGCAGTGAGGACGGCCTGAGCTGTGAGGCAGAACACAGTGACAGCGCCTTCCTGGAGCCTGGGTAGGACGACCCTGGGAAGATCTTGGCAAGCTCCACAGAGCTGCCTGTTGGCGGGGGGCACCATCCCCCGAGAGTGGCTCCTCCTTATGCTCATGAACCCTGGCTTGGACAATAGCGAGAGGAAGAAAAGGTAATGGGCCAGGCAAGGGCTGGGAGGGCAGAGATCTGGGGCATGGGGTGGGGTGCACCCTCCTGTCACCAGCCCAGATACTTCACCTCAGCAGACCCTGCAGTGCCGGAGATGTGGAAGCCTTGGGGGAGTCAGGGCCCAGGCCTCTTCATGAACCACAAAATGAAAATTACACTTAGCATGTTTCCATTGCACCCATAATTTCCCATAGTGCACTTTAGAGATAATTTTAAAAGGACTTAACTCACAAAATTAGTCTATATGATATTTTATTTTTGGCTTAAATACTTTTTAAAAGTAAGAATTTGTTTAAAAATGTGTTGTTGTTTTAACCTCAGCCTTCTTTTTCCATAGTACTTTTTAGAAGTTCTAAAATTTATTCAAATGCCAGTCCTTGCCAGAGTTAGGAAAAGGCACAAGGCTAGAGCCAAGACAGGGCTAGCTCAGGTCCAGGAGAGGGCCAGAGCCAGGTCTGGGCCAGTGAGGGGCCAGGGTCTGAGCTAGGGATGGGCCAATGCAAGGGCAGGAAAGGGACAGGGTAGCACAGGGCCAAGTGAAGACCAGGGTGGGGTTAGGGAAGGGCAAGGTCAGGAAGGTCAGGGAATGGTAGGGCAGGGCAGTGCAGAGCCAGATCCAGGGCAGGGACAGCACAGGGCCAGGCTGAATACCGAGGCCATGTCCAGAGCAGTGCCAGGGTATACCACTGCCATTGTAGCACAGGGCAAATAAAAGGCCAAGACAGGTAAAAGCCAAGGCAGGGCCAGAGCCAGGATAGGGCCAGGACCAAGTCAGGGGCAGGACGGCCAGGGCAGGGCCCCGGCATGGTCAGGGTTGAGCAGAACAGGGGCAGGGTAGTACAGTGCCCACTTAGGGCTGGGCCAGGGCAGGACCAGAACTGGGACAGGGCCAGAACCAGAACCAGGGAAGAAGTGGTGCAGAGTCATGGCAAGGGAAAAACCAGGGGCAAGGCCACAGCTATGACAGGGCCAGAAGCAGGCCAGACACAGGGCCCAGGATCAGGGCTTGGGAAAGGACAAGGTCAGGACTAGTGCAGAGCCAGATCAGGGCCCAGGATCAGGGCTTGGGAAAGGGCAAGGTCAGGATAGTGCAGAGCCAGAGTAGGGCAGGGCTAGGGTAGCTCAGAGCCAAGGCAAGGCAGGGCCAATGCAGAGCAAGGACGGGACCCGGGAATGGCAGAGCAGGGACAGGGAAGGTCAGGCTGGGACATGGACATGGCAGGGCCTACAACAAGGCAGGGCCAGAAAGGGGCCAGGGATCCAGGCCAAGGGAAAAGCCAGAGAAGGGTCAGGGCAAAGGCAGGACCAGGACCAGGTCAAACCAGAGCCAGGGAAGGCCAAAGACAGGACTAGGGAAGGGCAAGGCCAGGGTAGCCAGGGACATGGTGAGATCGGGGCAAGGGCAGGACTAGAGTAGCATAGGACTAAGGCAGGGCCAGAAAAGGGCAGGGCCAGGGCAGCACCAGGGCACAGCAGGATCAGCTCCATGGCATGGACAGGGTGGGGCCAGCACCATGCCATAGCCAGGGCAGGTTCAGGGACAAGGCAGGACCAAGGACAAGAAAAGCATAGGGGGTTCCAGTGTCAAGGTACAGCCAGGGCAGGGCCAGGACGTTGCCAGGGTCCGTGTAGGGCCAGGCCAAGGCTAGGTCAGGGACAGGGCCAGAGCAAGGGTAGGGACCAGGCAGAACCAGTACAAGGCAAAGGCTTTTTCTCCTAGTCTGTGGCTTGCTTTCTGTCTCTTAACACCCATTTTATTTTTGCTTTCAGAACTAAAGAAAAGCAATGGCCAGCTTTCTGTTACTGTTGCAATAGTGATGGCAGAACCAAGAGAGAATGCACCCAACCTTGTAATCACTCTGGAAGGCCCTGATTGTGGCAAGTGTGCTAATGGTACATTGAGCACAGAAAGTTGAGTGGTCAAGTCCCACATTAGTGCAGTGGGGTAGTATATGCAGGTGAAAGAGAAATGCTTCTTGAGAGGAATATGATCCGCCATACCAGCATGGGCTGCTCTTTCCTGTCCCCTTACTGAATGTCTGAATTAGAACTTTATGTTTATGCATCCATTTTCTTTCCAAATTATACAACTTTTTCTTTCATGTCTTCAAGAGTGATTTTCTGATCCCTGTGAAATTACTTTGTGAAGAATATTTGGTTTAAAACAGGGCTTCTGAACAGTGTCACTTTAACCTTGTGGGCTGGGTCATTCTTTGTGTGATGGGGCTGCTCTCTTCATGGTCAGGCATTTATAAGCATTTTTGGGAACCATATATCTGATGCCTTTAGCACCCTAATTCCCAAATCCTGGCCAGCAAAACCAGCTGCAGACATTGACAAATATCCCACAGAAAAATCACCTCAGAATCACTCTGGTTTGAGAATCACTGGACTGAAAGGACACGGTGTCAGGTGTTAGGTAGCATTTTGCTTTGAATACTCCTTATTCCATTCCACTAAATATAAGGCTGGATGCATGATCTCAGTATACTGCCAACTTCCCATCTGTTAAACAAATGTGTTGTGTAGAACTCCAAAGGTTATACTGATATATGAATAATGTTCTAAGCTCCATGAGGACAGAGAACCTGTTATCCAAATGTGCAGCATCTCCTCCTGACTAAAGTGTGGAGTACAACTTTTGGCAGACTACTTTCACAATTGTTAATTCAAAAATTTACACAACACCTAAAATATGGCAGGTTCTTCTTTACTTTTTCTCTTAGGGGATATTTTTCAAGCATGTTATGTAAAGATAAACACAATTATGGCAAGGTCTGTACTGTTGGGGTTCACATTTTAGAACAGATACAAGACAGCCAGCAAGAGCAGCCTCAGAGCTGAGTGGGCAGTGATGCCCTTTCTTTAGCCTTAGCACTGGATGCACATTCTGCCCTGCTGCCAGCTGTGTGTCGGTCAACCTGCACTATCCAGTACGGTCCCCATGAATTGCGTATCAATATGTATATCTCAAAATTAATTAATTAAAACAAAATAAACTTAGAAAGAATCCCTCAGCCCAAGCAGCTTTATGTCCTCTGCCTCCTGGACTCATGTGCTCCATACCCCCCTACTAAAGAGTTCATTCGTAGGACATCTCCGCCATGGCACAAAGTTCTGCTACAGAGAACTGGCCTTGACAATCTTTTTAGTATTTCCTTAGGCCAGTTTCATTACCTGTAAATGAAGATGAACTAACAATCTAGTTCTCTTCACAGTCTGCAACACTGACCCCTCCATCCCACAAAACTGAGGAGTGCTCATATGACTAGCATTGCCCAAAGGGATGAGCAAAGTGACAGGTGTAATTGCTGAGCAGTAGATGTGACATTGGCCTGTGCTTTGCCAAGTTCCATTGTCTCTCTGCTGTAACATCCACAGTGTTCTCACAGAAATTTCTCAGCCAGCCTGCATCCTGGGATGAAGTGAATCAGAGCCACAGCCAATTCAACCAGAGATGGGAATGGTGAAAAGTAAGCAATAAATATTTGTTGTTGTAAGCCACAGAGATTTCTGTCGATTTCTTACTGCAGCCAAGCCTAGCTAGTACCAACTGCTGTAGGAATCACACGTGAATGTGGGGAGCTGCAGTGACAAAAATTACATGTAATTTGTTTAGATGTAATACAGTGGACATTTAGTAGACTATGGAAATTGCAAACATTTTTATTGTATTCACTGTCGAATATTTAATTAAACCGTCACCATAATAAACATCAAAGATGAGAGAGGGTAGATAATTCTTCCAACTCTAGATATAGAAGTTACAAAACTGATTAGGAGCATAGGTTAATTCTTCTTGTGGAATTTTTACCACTTATTTACTTTAAGTGATAATCTTATAAATAATTTTTTGTTCTTGTTTTTGATTTATTCAAACAAGGAAGCCACAAGAAAGATAACCCACATACATAGAGAATAGTAGAATGGCAAAAGCTAATTAATCTCAAACACAAACTCTTAAAGATAAATGCAAAATATTTGAATTACTCATTTCACTGTCCAAAAGGTAGGCCAATGTTTTTCTGAGTAAGGACCCAGAAGTGTATATTAATCAATGCCCCTGGTGTCCACTTTCTTGAGATCTTGTTCATGTTTGAATTTTGTTGTTGTTGTTCTTGTTACTTACTTACCCTACAGGTTGTATTTCTTAAATATATTTTAAAGTCATTCTCAGTCTTGTGATTTTTCCATATGCTTTCTTCCTATGACCCCTCATCACCTCCCATGTCCTGCTGGGCTCTGCCACCCCTCCCTTCCTCATTTGCAACAGCCCCTCACAGTTCCTGCCCTTCTGGGAACTGCTGTGCTCTTTCCTGCTTTGAGCCCTGTTACCCATTTCTTGTACTAAAATGCCTCTCCTTCTATTTGTCTTTGTGAGCTCCACCTCCACTCTTCAAAGGCTCCAAAGCCCCAAGAAATGGCGTCTTCTCAAAAGATTTCCTAAGAAACTGCAAGTAATGACAGTATCTAAAGCCACCCTTTCTGCTATGGTAATGTTATATTCAACCTGGTATTGACTCTTGGTAAGTTTTCGGTTTAAGTTTATTAGGTGCTCACGTGTTTAAATTCCAGAGACACAGAGCAGAATGGAGGCTGCCAGGAGCTAAAAATGGGAGGAAATGGGAACTTTCAGGTCCACAGGTGTGAAGTTCCAGTTATGCAAGAATATGTTCTAAAGATGTGTTGTGCAACACATACCTAAATATTATTAATAAAATAAGAATAATAATTATATTACCAGGGTTTACTGGTAATATAATTTTATATTTGTCTCTGCTAAATAGACTCAGGTGTAAGGATTTGTAAATTACCAATCCAACCAAAACCAAAATATTCCTTATTTATATAATTTTAAAATCAGTAAGATTAATTTGATATTGTTAGTTTAATAAGATAGCTGTATCTTCTAAGTTATAGACAAAATTCTCATATTTATCACTTTAAATATTTGACTTAGTTGAACATCTGACATCTACAGAGTATGAATATTACTAACAAAAAGATGATCAAGAAAAATCAAAATCTTTTTCTTGTATCTCGGTTTTCATAAATAATCTAAATAAACTGTTAAATTATGTATATATAAGATAAACACATTCTGTACTTTTTGTATAATTTAAAATCTTAAAAATAAATGATAGATGTTCATTAAAAATCTAGATTATTCAAAATTATAAACGTTTTAAAAATTATTTTGAAAGTGTGGGAAATAGTTCTCATCTATAAAATGAATATCTGAGAGACTATTTAAAATTCTTTACATCCTATGTTTTCAATAAAATTTATGGTTAATAAAAATTAAAAATTTGAATTAATATATAATTCTTTGTGTAAAGTAAGCCAAAAAAAAGTTTTAATTTTTAAAAATGTGAGTCATAAAATATATAGTTTATTAAAATAATTTTGCCAAATTCAGAGGTTATTTATGGGTTAATTACAAAACACATTGGAGAGATAAAAAGAATTATAATATAGATACATTTTGGTAAAAAAAAAAATTAAAACAGCCAAGCACAGTGGCTCATGCCTGTAATCCCAGCATATTGGGATCACATGAGGCCAGGAGTTCGAGACCAGCCTGGTCATAATGGTGAGTCCCTATCTGTACCATAAATGCAAACATTAGCCAGTGTAGTGGTGCATGTCTGCAATCCCAGTTACTCAGGAGGCTGACTCAGGATCATGACTGGAACCTGGGTGATGGAGGTTGCAGTGAGCTGGGTGATAGCCTGGGCAACAGAGCAAAACTCTGTCTTAAAAAAACAACAACCACAAACAACAAACAAACAAACAAAAACCAAAAAAAACCCAGAAAACTTTAAAATGTAATTTAATATTGAAAAATCTAATGTAATTTTGTCTTAAGATAATTTATTATTTTAAAAACACAAATTAAAATGTCCAAACATATATTAGTTATATAAATTAAAATTTAAAAGTATTTAATTATGTATAATTAAATGGATTACAAACTTAAAAAATTACCACAGTATTTCTAAGAATTAAATTTTAATATCGAAAACACACTAATACAAAGCTAAAGATTGTAATTTTCTATGTCAAAACAAAATTTTCATAAATATTAATTTAATCAAATTTTTAAAAGTTGATATTTAATTCTAACATCCATTTCTCCTTAAAATTTCTCAAAATTATATCTCAAAAGTTCAAATTTTGTTAACCTTTTTACACAAAATTTACAGACTTCGATTTACTACCTTTTAAAAAGATGTAATTGTTTACTTCACTGAGATAATAACTTTTTCATTTAACTTTTTTGACAACTGCTATAACGTTTTTCTCCACTTCTAATTCTACTCTTATGGCCTAAAGATAAAATATTTCTTTTAAAAATATTGAAAAATATTATTCAATATAACTCAATTTTAAACTCTTAACTCTTCTTAATATTTCTAAAGTATTCAGTGTAAACAAGATATTTCTTATGAGAGTTATATATGCCCAATATCAAAATACTAATTTTATTTCCCTACTTTAAAATATAATATGCATTTGTAACCCTAGATATACTCTTCCTACAGCTAATTAAATACATATATTCTTTTTATAAGATTTAACTTCCAAGTTATGTAAAATACTTCTCAATAAAATCAAAGCAAAACAATTAAACTACATACAATTTTTATTTAGCCTTTTGAATAACTGACCTAGGCTGGGTGAGGTGGCTCACACTTGTAATCCCAGCACTTTGGGAGGATGAGGCAGGCAGATCACCTGTGGTCAAGAGTTTGATACCAGCCTGGCCAACATGCTGAAACCCCATCTCTACTAAAAATACAAACATTAGCCGGGCACGGTGTCATGCACCTGCAATCCCAGCTACCCAGGAGGCTGAGGCAGGAGAATCACTGGAACCCAGGAGGTAGAGACTGCAGTGAGCTGAGATCATGCCACTGCTCTCCAGCCTGGGCGGCAGAGCAAGACTCCCTCTCAAAAAAACAAAAACAAAAAAATTGATATATAAAACAAACTTTTCACATTTTATCAAGTAAATTCTCATATTGTGTGTCTTAAATTTTAATTACTAAAAAAACTAATCCTAAAATGGGTTAAGATATTAACATCCGTGCAACTTTCTATTATACTTTTCAGTGCTGTTGTTGGATCCAGGGGGTTATCGGATCACTGCTGGCTTCTCAGGCTCAGGCTACAATCTTCATAGGCACCTGACTAATCAGACAACCGGGGAAGAGGATGAGGCTGACTACCACTGTGAGGCAGACCAGGGTTGTGGGATCAGCTTTATGTAACTCACATGACACAGATAGAGGAGAATGAGGCAAAAACCTCCCAGATGATCCGTGCTGCCTTCACTTCCCTCCCATTGGCCTGACCCACAGTTCAGAAAGGGCTTTCCTAACCCTTCCTTAAGAGCTTCCACCTTTTCAGATGTAATAATAATTATTATTGTTATAATTAATAAGTTACCATTTGCCTATGAGAATGGCCCGTCTTTGCATGTCCAGCCTGTCTTTGCATATCCTCCCTGTCTCTACCCATAGAAAATGTTCCATTGAGTAGCAATATATTTCTTGGGCATGTTTTAAAGCATAAAAGTTGAACATGTTTGGTTTCCACCACTCACCTGATGGGATTTTAGTTTCCAAGTTAGAGATACATTCACAGGAGCGCTCATAGCACTGACCTCATCCTCAGATCCTCTGTTACCTTGATTTACCAGTAACACTAGTGAGCAGCCCACACAAAGCTGGACACCGAATGTCTTCCTAAAGATACAAGACCTGGACCCTGAACTACAGGGTCACACATACACATAGACCACCCACCCCCATCACCTCCAAGTGATTGTGCCTCCCTGTGTATGAAATAAAAGAAAAATATTTTCACACATAGGAGGGTGGAGTAGGTGGGCATGCCTTGCTCCTGAGGCCCTGGGAGTGTCCCTGCCACCCTGCACAGAGGGACACGGTTTATATGTAGGAGAGGAAGCTCTGGAGGAATCATTCTGTCTGGTCAGGGCACAGGAAGGTCAAGGACAGCAGAAGACTCCTGCTTTGAATGACTGTCATGGCCCCTTACCTGGGAAATACCACCAGGATGGAATGAGGAGGGTGAAGATGGCAGGAGAGGGCAGTGGGATTGTCAGGGCGAAGTTCAGGCTCCACTGTGGGTAGGACCAGACCTTAGCTTGATCGCCAGTAAATAATGCTGGAATTGGTATATATTTTTTACAGAAATGGGTTTCTCTATGTTGCCCAGGCTAGTCTTTAATTCCTGGGCTCACTGGATCCTCCTGCCTCAGCCTCCAGGAGCTCTGGGGTTGCCGGTGTGAGCCACTTCACCCGCGTGAGCCACTTCGCCCGCCACAAATTGATATTCTCCTGACACACATATTTGCACAGATGTGCCCCACAACTGTTTGTTGTCATGTGACTTTGTCATGCTGTTTGAGTGTTATGAGTTCTGGTCAGATCATCAATCCTTGGTGACTGATGACCAATCATTTCTTTGGGCTTTGACAATTGACAAGACCTCCACTCTGAAACGTGGGATGGAAATTGTCTCATCCATGTGTTCTGTGAGACCTTTTGTGGTCTCAGTGTCTTGGATCCATGGTTGCTGGGAGCCAGGGAACTAGTGATGTGGCCCCGGGGGGGGGGGGTCCTGGAGGGGCGCCCCAAGCTCCAGCCTCCGGGAAAGGTCCCGTCCCCTCCGGAGCGCAGACCGGGGAGTCAGTCCCCTCTTGGCAGCAGTCACCAGCGGGGCACAGAGGTCGCAGGGGCCGCATGTAAAAATGTTCCCAGTCCCCTTCTCCTGCCGGGGTCGCACCGTGCCTGGCTGTGGTCACCAAGAGCTTGGAGGCTGACGCCCCCGATGGGTGTTGGACGCCCTCCGCCCACCCCAGATCGAGAACGTGATCCCAGGGGGACTGGCATCCAGATCCGCCCACGGGCATTCGCGCCGGTTGTCGGGCGCCACCTGGTGGACTTTCCATGCACTTTCCCCCGGAGTTCCATCGTGGTCGTTGGCACCAGGTATCAGGCGCCACCTGGTGGACTTTCCATGTATTTTCCCCAGAGTTCCATCGTAGGTGTTCGCGCTGGGTGTCGGGCGCCACCTGGTGGACATTTCCATGTACTTTCCCCCGCGTTCCACCGGGGCTCCGTTCCCAGGACGAGGACACCCACCGTGGCTTCCACGCACAGTCTTGTCACTGCGAGGGGGCCAGAGTTTATCTCTCCTGAAAATTTAGGAGCGCATAAAAGCCTACACCCTGAACCTTCTTCCAGTGAGACCTGTTAAAAGGTGAAGGCTTTTCAGGACAGAGATGAAATGGGTGTCTCAGGCAAAATGGTCCTGGCGACCAGAAATTTGGGGATATAGGACACAGATGGAAGAGTGCTTGGAAATGTGGGTCCTATAGTTTTCTTCCTGTCCTTGGCAGCCAGAGTGCTCTCTCTCTTCCTGCAGTAGGACTCAGCACGGAGCTCTCCAGGCAAGGACCTGCGGGCTGCCCCTCCACCCCAGCCCCGCAGGTCCTTCCCTCCCCAGATGGAGCTTGGGGCCAAGCCCCTGACCTGTGCAGTTGCACTTCCTTGGGACAATGAGCAGCTTCCAGAAAAAGTCCTCAGGTCCACACTGAAAGGGGAGAATGAATAAAGACACACCACAGGGGCCCACCACGCTCCCAGCAGGGTTCAAGCGTGACAGCAGCAGAAAGGACACGGGAGACTTCGATGCCACGTCCTGGAGACCCTCCAGTGACTGCCAGGCCCTGGGCTGAGCCCTCCTTTTCTGCCCCAGCTCAAAGACAATTACTGTGCCAGCAGTGAGGTCGCCTTTGTCACACTCATCCCCGCTATTACCATAAAACAGTGAGGTCCCCTTTGTCACACTCGTCCCCGCTATTACCATAAAAC
>NW_016107348.1:1928754-1930254 GCF_001604975.1 Cebus imitator | reverse complement strand
TGAGGTCCCCTTTGTCACACTCATCCCCGTTATTGCCGTGAAACACTGAGGTCCCCTTTGTCACACTCGTCCCCGCTATTGCCGTGAAACGCTGAGGTCCCCTTTGTCACAGTCATCCCCGATATTGCCATGAAACAGCGAAGTGCTTTCAGAAGCATGGCTGGTGTCACCCTAGAGAGAATATAAGGAAAAACAGTGGAAGATAACCCCAAATCTCTAAATGAAACACAAGGTAGTGGCTAATCTGCCCTTGCCCATGGTCTGGTGAGACTCAAAGGGGAGCAGCCTCAAGGGACTCTGTGCACTTCACGTGACACCAGTCACTGGGCACTGCCTGCTTGTCATGGTTCAGGCCACACATGGCCACCTCCTCTGGGGGTGCTGCCACTCCTCAGGCCGCCTCTCTGTCTCTCTCCTTCAGGAACTCTCCTTTGGGTTATTCTTGGGGGCCGGATTCAGGGCTGAGTGGACGGGTGCTTCAAGTCTTCGAGCAAGGGTCAGCTTTGCTGGGCTGGTGCTGCTGGGCACCCTGGTGACTCAGGGGGTGTGGCGTAGGTTGGGTCTGGGGAGGTGGGCAGCACTTAATGCTACTGACATGTGAGCTCAAAAATGGACTAAAAAGTAAATCTTATTTAATGGGTATTTTATCTCAGCTAAGAAAACCGCTTTTCAGTACACTGGGAAACATTCTGAATGGCTTAGAAAATGAAATTCTAAGGCCAATGAAGCTCTGTCTCGTGACAAAACATGGATGGGTCTCAAAAACATGACTCTAAGTGAAAGAAGCTAGACATTAAAGGCCATGTACATTAAAGGCCATGTATTCTGGATTTTTCACCACCCCAGCCTGGGTGACAGAGCCAGACCCTGTCTCAAAAAAAAAAGTGAACATGAGAAGCATATATTATTCTGCATGCTCTGTTTGGTGCAGGCACTGCTAACCTTTGTTAGAGATCAGTGAAGACCACCACAGGAAGATTGCATAAAACATGATCCACTCAGCGTTTCCTCTAGCAGGGGTCAGCCACCGCTTGTCTGTGGGTGGGGACTCAAAGGCCGAGAGGCCTGGGGAGGCTTCAGGATGAAAAAAGGCGGCACGTCCTGATTCAAGGTGTGGCTGAGAAACCTGGTGGGGACTGACTGGAAGGCAGCATCCTAGGTGGTTGATTAGGGAAACATACTGATTAGGGAAACAGATCCTGAAGCGGGATTTGAAGCAAGGGAAGCTGTCAGTCCCTGATTGGCTCCTGACTGCCTGGGGCTGATGACTGCAGAGGTTGTGGTCTGGCTTTTTGGGCTGGTTGCTGCAGGTTGTGGGTCTCAGCCTCCAGGGCTGGAGCTGGCAATTCCCCTGTTCCTTGGTGGCTTTAGAAATTTCTGCAGACAGGGCTGGGTGTGGTGGCTCAAGCCTGTAATCCCAGCACTTTGGGAGGCCGAGGCGGGTGGATCACGAGGTCAAGAGATCGAGACCATCCTGGTCAACATGGTGAAACCCCGTCT
>NW_016107348.1:1886506-1928709 GCF_001604975.1 Cebus imitator | reverse complement strand
GTCTCTACTAAAACTACAAAAAATGAGCTGGGCATGGTGGTGCATGCCTGTAATCCCAGCTACTCAGGAGGCTGAGGCAGGAGAATTGCCTGAACCCAGGAGGCGGAGGTTGTGGTGAGCCGAGATCGCGCCATTGCACTCCAGCCTGGGTAACAAGAGCGAAACTCCGTCTCAAAAAAAAAAGAAATTTCTGCAGACAGAAATCCCTCCTTTGTCATTTTCAGTCAAGTGGGTACTTTTGGAGGACAAAGTGTAATGGTTTTATGAGAACAACTAACAACACCAGTAAGGGTTTTAATAATAACAACGACAATAATGATGATAATTGCACAAACATGGAGATTTTACCACCTCTCAGCTCAGATCCCACGATAAATATAAATGCCGCAGCTCACCCGGTATGGCCAGCTGGCGAAACTTACAAGAGGCTATAAACATGGCTGCCATGCCCAGGTCAAGAGGCGCATACCTGCAATCCCAGCACTTTGGGAGGGTGAGGCTGGTGGATCACTTGAGCCCAGGAGTTGAAGACCAGCCTGGGCAACATGGTGAGACCCAGTGTCCAGAAAAAATAAAATTATGATAATTATTCAGGCTTGGTGGCATGTGCCTGTCGTCCCAGTTAGATAGAAGGATCGCCTCATCCTCGAAGAGGAGGTTGCAGTGAGCAGAGTGTGTCCCTCCTGCCTCAAAAAACAACAGCAACAAAAAAGACGTGGCAGCTAGGTGACGCCCAACGGCCATTCCTGACGTGTCCGGGAGGGATCCGCTAACCTCGTGGGGAAGGCACACCACCGGCTGCCAGACATCCTCCTGGTCCACCTGCGATGGCTTTTCCTGGCCTGGGGCATTTTCCCCAACCACTCATGCATGCAGAAACCATTCCTTGTCTCCAAAAGAGAGGACTTGGAAAAGACCCGAGAGGCACCTCCCAGGGCCGGACCCTATGAGAGACGGAGACCGGGTACATTTGCCGGAGACAGCACGGGAAGGTGGCCTCTGAGGGAGGCCCCTGTGGCTGCTCAGCTGGCCGGGCCACCACTGCAGGGCACCCCGGAGCACAGCGGGACTGCTGCAGCCACAATGCCGGTAGTGCCACCGCCCTGCAGGACCACACTGCACTGGCCACGCCGGCCACCCCGCTCCCCAGCCATGCCTGGCAGTTCAGCAATGGCCTTCCGTGAGTGGACAGTTTGGTGGGTAGCGGAGGGAAAGAGGAGGGTTTGGGAGAGATACCGTGGAAGGGGAATGCTTACGACTCAGTGATGAGCTTTACGACGTGGGGTGACAGAATGGGAGAACCTGGAATGAGTTAATGACTCTGGAAGAGATTTGGACCAGGTTACTCTGTGCCCAGGAGCTGATTAGTTTAGATGTAAAACTGGGGTCCAACCAAGTAGAGGAAGAAGGCCAAGGTCTTACCATTGGATTATTTTTTTTCCCTTCATTTCAATCGTAGTCCCCTCATCAAAATATTACTGGTTGGCACTTCATTTCATGTAATATAATCATAGTTTTTGTGCAAACAAAAGGATTATGCCCACTAGTAAAATACAAATAATTTAAAAATATTTTTATCACAGATTCACTTCTTTTGAAATGTATATTAGGGATGTATATTTTATACATATTTAATAACTCTACTATGTACATATAAATACAAGATAAAATAAAGCCTATTATATAAACACAACTACAAATAAAGAGCAGAGCCTCTCAGCAGTGTCTCCTGGAATTTTTGAGGTTCCCAGATGAAGCGTAGAGCAGCAGGCCTATAGTGCAGGCACACGCAGGGACTGCTGTGGCTATAATTTTAAAGATAATTTTGATCTGACACAAATTCACATATAAACATTTTTTTTTTTTGAGACAGGGTCTCACTCTGTGGCCCAGATTGGAGTGCAGTGGCACGATGCTGGCTAACGGCAACTTCTGCCTCCCAGGCTCAAGTGGTTCTCCTGTCTCAGCCTCCCAGTAGCTGGGATTACAGGTGTGCGCCACTAACACCCAGCTAATTTCTTCTTCTTCTTCTTTTTTAGTACAGATAGGGTTTTTAGTACAGATGGGGTTTTAGTACAGATGGGGTTTCACCATGTTAGCAAGGCTGATCTCGATCTCCTGACCTCAAATGATCCCTCTGCCTTGGCCTCCCAAAGTGCTGGAATTACAGGCATAAGCCGCCACACCTGGCCGACATATAAATCTTTTATAGGACTCTCCATTGTGATTAGCCAGGAATCCCCACGTGGTAGTAGCTAGTTAACAAGACAGTTTTGTGATGGTGTTAGACTCCAGCGAGTTAAGGAATGTGCCACACTTTGACATTGAATTATGAGTTTTTTATTAGTCAACCAAGAGGTGGCTAACGCCCAAAATTTTTTTGGCCCCCAAGAAAGAGTTAAGGGGTTTTTTATACCCTAGTTTGAAAAGGGAGCGGGGAACCCAGCTGAAGCAATTTTGCACGGAAGCAGAGTAAGCAAAAAGTTAAAAAGATAAACTAACACATGAGAAATAAAACAGTACCAGGTGCAAGGGCTAGAGCTGTTATAAAAAGACATACAACTTATAGATGTGGGGGCTCTGGGTCCTCGACAGCACCTGCATTCCCGGGCGCTGCTGGAACTACTTAGCTCGGCCTCTTGCTAGCAAATGCACTCCGGGATGGGTTATCCTGCCCCAGCTACATCCTACAGCTGCATACTTAATGAAGGGAATGCCTAAAACGAAGAAGCTAAGATGGAGTCTGTCCGGCTCAAGAAGCTAACATCAGGCCTGAACAGCTCTTAGCTAAGGAGTCAGTTTAAGCCAACGAAAAACAGGTTATCACATCCCCCACTTGTGTTTTGGGGATTTAAATTATTGATTCCTTAGTTATAGTGAGAGGGTTATATTGAGTTTTAAGATACAGAAGCTTAACAGAAGCTACGCGCTGTTTTATAAAACTAATTAACTAACTGAATATACAAGGCCCAAAAATTAAACCCAACGAGAGGGGGAGAAGAGATTCCGCTGTCCAGTTATTAGCCACGGATTTCACTTAAACATGTTTTGGTGCCATGGGGTGTTTTTAATTTCCGTTGGCGTTTATTTAGACTTTTCTGAACCCTTTGAAGGGGATGTTTGATGACTTTAGACTTGTTAGCATAAAAACAGCAACTTCCTCCAAAGCAGCACATAAAGCTTCTTTGGAGAGGAACAGCAAGGCTGGGCCATGGCGGTTTTGAAGAACAGCTTTAGCTGAAGACTCAACCTGGGCAGGTACTATGTTGACGGCCGACTGGAGATTCTTTAAGTTAGCATTTACTTGTTGAGTTAGGGACCCTAGTCCAGCTTCTCCTTGGACCAAAGCGGCTATGCCGATTGCTGCTGACCCAGCCACACTGAGGCCAGCTAAAAGGGGCACTAGGAGTGAGGCACCCCAGCGGACCCTTCGGTGCAATTCAGGTGGGCAAAAAGGAGTTCTCTGGTTTGCTGTACACGCAGACCTGGGGGAGGGCATGAACTAACCCACACAGGAGAGGTTCAGGGTTAGATTCACTGATACAGCGGGTGAGGCCTGAGGTGCAAGTCAACCAAGTATCGTTGGGTGCCTGGAAGGAGACTGAAGGGTCCAGGGAAGTCAGCAGAGTCTGGCTGCAGGTGGTCTGGAGATGGGAAGCAGACAGGTGGTAACTGCTACTAACTAGGCAGGAGGCGTTTTCTGAGACATTTTTTAGTGTGAGAGAATGGGACGGGCATGACAAGAAAGAGGCCCAGTGTTAAATCTGACCTTGACTTCCAATTCAACATAATATGGAGGTTTTGCCTTTAGGTATAATCAACCATCTCGGGCCAGTTTAGGCTGAGTGACATTAAGAAGCTGATGCATTCCCCAGGATGGACATTAAGCTCGGCTGGAGGTGTCGATGCTGAGCCAGGGTTGGGGAGTTTGAACTGGCGACTGGATAGTTGACTCAATAGGGCTGATTTTATTTGGGTGCGGGTGGAACATGGGGTCTCCTCAGTTAGGGGACCAATAGGTTTAGGAGGGCTTTAGGGGATTAGGACCTTCTTTTGAATGGTAAACATAGTTTTGAGATTAAACCCTTTGACACAGAGTTGCTTTCCCACGTTATACCGTAGTACCACTGAACTGAGTGAGGGTTCCGGACACTTATCGCTATGGGATTACAGGCTTCCATAGTACACGGTTTACGACTAGAGGTTCGAGCTATGGAAACAGTTGGGGACCGAGCTGCCCCCCCCCCCACACCCCGGTAAGTAGCCAAGGTTACACATGACCAAGAAGGGCAGAAAAACGTGTAACTATCTGGCAGGCAGGGTTAGGGTGGTTTTCAGGACAGAGGTAGAAATTTGCTCGTTGGAGTCCCTTTTTTGCACCCCTTAGCGTCTGCATTTACTTTCACTTCCGGTGTGTTTGAACCCTGCAGCAAGGTTAACGAGTCCGGCTCCTGCCTACAGGGGCAAGCTTTGCTGGTTCACGAGGGAACGGCTGGGCTTTGGGAACAAAACACGAATTGCTTGAAAAAGAAACTGTATTGGAGGTACTTTCTTTCCAGGTGATGTTTGCAAGTGCTTGGCCTGCTGCAGAAGTGAGGATAAAGGACTAGGAGGGGCAGAGGGCTGAACGACCGGGAACAGACAGGAAAAGTGGACAGAAGCACTAGTCTGATGGCTGCACCCGACTAGGCGCAGTTTTGTTTTGTTTTTGAGACGGAGTTTCACTCATGTTACCCAGGCTGGAGTGCAATGGCGCGATCTCAGCTCACCGCAACCTCCGCATCCTGGGTTCAGGCGATTCTCCTGCCTCAGCCTCCTGAGTAGCTGGGATTACAGGCATGCACCACCATCCCCAGCTAATGTTTTGTATTTTTAGTAGAGACGGGGTTTCACCATGTTGACCAGGATGGTCTCGATCTCTTGACCTCGTGATCCACCCGTTAGGCGCAGTTTTAACGGGCCTGACCCGGGCTTGGGGACCCATGCTTTTTTGCTGTGTTCTGTTGGCCTTTTTGATGCGGGAGTGGTGAATTTAAGCAGGAATGCCGTTCACTTTTAGGGCCGTGGGCGTAGTAAGGATGACAGTGTGAGGTTCTTTTTAAGCAGGAACGAGTTGTTTCTTCTGGAACTTTTTAACATACACCAGGTCACTGGACGGAAGGGGTGGCAGGGTCCTGCTGGATTAGCGGCTGATAATATCTTCAACCTGTTGAGACACTGCAAGTGCTGTAACAAGTTAGCTTGGGATATTTCTGCTAACTGGGTAGCTCTTAGTTTAGGCAAAACAGGTGGGGCCCTTTTATACGTGATTTTAAAAGGAGAGAATCCCGCCTTGTAAGGGGTGCGCCTGAGCCTAAGCAGGGCTGAGGGAAGCAGCCTTATTCCGTTTTTACCGGTTTCCAGGATTAATTTTGTGAGAGTACTTTTTAAGGTATGATTTATGCGTTTTACCTGTTTAGAGTTTGGGGCTGATAGGCACAATGCAGTTTTTGCTGAGTATTTAATCCCTTGCTGACTGAGCTGTGGACGAGGTGAAGGCCGGCCCATCTTAGACCCTGTGGCAACAGGAAATGTATAACAAGAGATGATTTTGTTGCGTAAGAACTTAACTACGGTAGTGGCAGTTTTATTTTTGGTGGCCAAAGCCTCAGTTTATCCGGAAAAGGTGTTACTAACACCAAGAGCTGCTTCTACCCCGCCCGGTGTGGCTTCACTTGGGTGAAATTAACTCCCCACCTCCCTCCCGGGCTACCTTCTGGGAGACTCGGCCCAGCCCAGGCTCCGGGCCTTGCCTGGCGTTCACCTGCACAAGCCGGGCATCGGGAGGCCACGTGGCTAGGTAAGTGCTGGAGGTGTGCAATTTTAAAACGGCTTTTTAAAAGTTGGGCTAACTTTGTTTCTTCCAAGTGGGTGGAAGAAGAGGCGGCTGATGAATTCAGGCCTGTCCGAGGCCCGGGGCAGGAAGATTCTGGAGTTTGGGAGGAGTCCCTGTTTATCCTGACTCTTTCTGGCCTGCAGGTTCGACGCCTGCTTTTTCTTTTCAGAGGAGTAGGTTGGGTGGTGGGTAAATCGGGCTGTGGGAAAGAGACGGCTGGAAGTAGAGGTAGTGGGGTCACCCGCGGCGCGGCGACGTCGCGGGCGGCACAGCCTGGCCCCGGGGCGGGGTGAGGGCGGTGAACTCAGCCTCCTGTGGGAGGGACCGCTGCCAGTGCCCGGCGGGCAGTGCCTGGCTTTCGTGGTAAGGACCGCGCCAGCTTTTCGCACCCCCTGCTTAAGGAAACTGCTACCGTTTGTAAACACGGGGCGTTTGCTTTTTTTAAAGGAGTGTTCTGGAGATGAGGTTCACCTGTTTCTGCGGTTTTTAGCAGTTCCTGGCAGTTACGGATGGGATGGTGAAGTCTGGGTTAGGGAGGAGGGTACCTGGATTTAAACCCCTTGTGGGGGAGAAAGTTAACCGGGGCTGATTTAGCAGCAGACTCTGATATGGCAGGATGCGGGTATTAGACATTTAGTCACCGGGAGCGCCACGCGGCCGTGTTTCCCGTGTGCGGTGCCCGAAGGGTTAAGTTTTGGCGCAGAGCGAGCCCCTGGGACCGCCTGGCCACCCCGAGGCCACGGGGTTTACTTTTTTAGACAAATACACCGCTGGGCGTTGCCATGGCCCCGAGGTCGGAGTGAGCACCCCTTTAGCAACTCCCTGATTTTTAGGGACAAACAGGTGAAATGATTCTGAGATATTTGGGAGGGCTAAAGCCGGGGCCTTTGTGAGTGCCTTTTTTAAGTTTTGGAAGGGCTCCTTTTTCATGCTGGTTTAGACTAAAAAGCCGTTTTTTTCCTGTAGTGGTGTACAGAGGCTTGGCAATTTCCACAAACCCAGGTATTTACAGGCGGCAGTATTTTACAGCCCCCAAGAATTTCAATACCTGTTTTTTGGTGGTAGGGGTGGGGATTTGTAAGATGGCCTCTTTTTGAGCATTGGTGAGTGGTTTTTTTGGTTTAATTTATATTTTAGATAGGAGACTTCGGAAAGACCAAGCTGGCCCTTTTTGGCTGAGACCCAATACTTACACTTTTGAAGGAGGTCAGTAAGTTTTTCGTATGTTGCAGGCAGCTTTTGGCAGTCTTGGTAGCCAATAATAAACGACTTACGTACTGGAGTAGGGTACGGTTGGGATGGCTGGCCTGAAATGCCACAAGGTTTTGCCGAAGGGCCTTTTTAAAAAGAGTTGGAGAATTTTTAAAACACTGGAAGAACTGAGCTTACGTTAATGGGGCTGTGTTTTTTGAACCAGGGTTTGTTTATTTGAAAGCAAAAATGGGTTGGCTCTTAGGAGCCAAAGGAATGGCAAAGAAAGCACTTTTTAAGTTTAGGATAGTCTACACGGTATGCTTTGGTGGGAGCAAGCTGAGCAGTGTGTAGGGCTTAGGGACAGTTGGATGGACTATGACTGTCCGTTTGTTAACTTTCTGCAAGTTCTGTACAGGCCGGTAATCATTTGTCCCGGGTTTTTGAACTGGCAGAAATGGAGTGTTTTAAGCAGGCCGGTAAAGCATAAGTATATTGGCTTGTAATAGCTGTTGAATGGGGCTGATTGCTGTTTTTCGCCCACTGACTTGGAGGATATTGTCTGACCCCAACAGGCAAGGCATCAGCCAGATGCTTTACAAACACCGGTGGATTTGCCAGTCCTGGGGGTTTGATTTTGCCTAAACCCGGGGAAAAACAGCTTGTAGATTTGGTAGGAGAGGGTTAGTTCTGTTTTTTTTGCGGGGGGTGGGGGGGTGGGGGGGTGGGGGGTGGGTGTGAAGACAAAAAGATATTTTTTTGACACAGGAGCAGTTGGCAGGAGCTGAGCAGGAGGGGGCTTTGTGTTTTTGAGATGAGTTTGTTGAGCGAAGGAGGAGATGTATGCCTGCAGCTTCTGCAGCAGGCTGTGCCTAAGAAGGGGGAAAGGGCACTTTGGAACTACTAGAAATGAACGGGTTACTTTTTTTTGACCTAAGTTTACTTTACGTGAATGAGTGACAGGATATTTCTGAATAGCTTTAGCAGCTTCCTGTACAGCCATTTTTTTGTTAGAAACACTGCCCAGGCCCTGAGCTTGGAGGGGGGCATCATCTTTAGACAGAGTCCCCAAGGAACATTCAGTTTTGGCGTGGATGCTCAAGCTGCCATCAGCCACGTCGCATCCCAGGTGAGGAGGCTGAATTCTGCTCCCTTGCCTAGGGAGGCAGTTTTTAACAACCTTTAGTGAAGGTGCCCCGTGTGGAATGTCTCAGGAGATGGCAGGAGACAAGACCCTGGGAATTCAACAGCACAGCCCTTATTTTGGCAGTGTGTGTATAATTAGTCAGGATGCATTGACTGTTGTAAACAAATGTTTGCCTCATTGTGAAAGGCCAGTGTTCATGTCTCAGCTCAGCGTGGCTCTGCCCCCTGCAGTCTCTCAGGATCCAGGCCTCCCCACCTTAGGCCTCTGCCTCAGATGGCAAATGGAGGGAGAGACAGTGGAGAATTATGCAGGAGGTTTTTCTACTTATGGGCCAGACCCATAAGTAGAAAGGTCATTCCTGCCTGGGTTCTTATCAGATGACCCCACCTAGCTGCAAGGGAGGCTGGGAAATGTAGTTTTAGCTGTATGTCCAGGAAGAAAAGGAAATGCAGTTTGGTAAATATATAGCAGCCATTGTAGGTATATTTACCCATGGCTGTCTATTTGTTCATCCATGGACATGTTCATGTCCATTTAGCATAGATGGATTGTGTCTCTGCTGTGTGCCAGGCTCTGTGATGTGCATTGGGGGTGCAAGGGTGACTCTGTCCCCATCTTCAAGGAGTGTTAAATCTAGTGGGATTTTAGTGTTAAATAAGTTCAAGTTCATTTCCCAGTTTCACTGTTAACTAGCTGTGTAACCTTGGGTGAATCACCGAACCTCACTGAGCCTCAGTTTTGCCAGCTGGGAAACGGGATGGTAACACCAACCCAGCAAAGCAGTGTTGAGGATTACATGAGACAGACATTGTGAACCTAGTAGCACAGTGCCTGGTTCACAGTCAAGTAGAAGGTGGCCTGGCTGTGGGGTGCATGAGCAGGCACCATGGCAGGGAATAGGGGGTCCCAGAGTGGTCTTCCCAGCGCCCCCATCCAGGGCTTCACTTCCTAAGCATCCTTTTTCAGGAGTTGAGCCTAAGTAAGATTTTGGGCTGAGGCATATTGAAGGAGGACAGAAGCTTCTGGCTTGAGCTTTGGGCATACTCTGGGATGCATTTGCCTAGCAGCATCTCCAGGGGTTCTGCGTCTCCCTCTCTGTTCCCTCTGACCCTTCTTCAACTCCCCGCAACAGGTCTCGGTCCGGCTGAACAGATCTGACTCCGACATCCCCACGGACCAACAGTTCCTCCATGCTTCCGGGTGTGGATGTTGCTCCCTCGGGGATGACCTTGACTCACCTGCCAAGGGTTGTCTGTGAGCAGCCAGCCTGCTGGGCGATGGGCCGAAGGAAGGCAGGATGCGGGCCCGAGGGAGGGAGGCCGCACATGCAGCGTCCTGCTTGGCCAAACAGCCCCTGCAGAACCAAGAACAGATGGCAGGGAGTTTCCAATCCATCATTTGGAAGTGATTGTCCAGGTGAGAAGAGTTTTTAGCCACCAGGGGGTGGGGATGAAGGATCACATTTCACTTTTGAAAACAGACAGAAACAGAATTTTCCTCCAAACTCTGCCCTGTATTGGGCTTGGGAGAAGCTGTGTTAATGCTTCAAGAGGGCTTTATTGACCCAGGGTATTTTGCTCAGTGTGGAAGCAAAGAGGTGGACAAACATCCAGGTGGAAGTCCCCAGGGCTGGGGCCCTAGAGAGGCCTGCCCGCCCTCCCATCCCTCCCCCCCTCCCCCCCACGATGTTTGTGGCTTTGTTGAGCAGGGTGTGCATGATGTTTGCACAGGAATTAGGCAGTGGCTAGTTCAGGACGTGGAGGTGTAAATAGGAAATCTCGACAGTGATGAGGCTCTCAGGAGATGTGGAGCAGACCCTTAATTTGATGGCAATAAAAAAATTAATTAGAGGTTGGTTCTCACTATGTTGCTCAGGCTGGTTTTGAACTCTTGGCCTCAAGCTGTGTTCCTGCTTCGACCTTCCAAAGTGCTGAGATTACAGGCATGAGCCACTTTACCTACCCTGAGAAATTTCAAGATAAATTTCTTTTGAGACAGGATCTCACTGTTTCCCAGGCTGGAGTGCAGTGGTGTAATCATGGCATACTTCACCCTCGACCGCCTGGGGTCAAGCGATCCTCCCACCTCAGTCTCCCGAGTAGCTGGGACCACAGGCATGTGCCACAACACGCAGCTGGTTTTCGTATTTTTTCTTTTTTTGGCAGAGACGGGGTCTCGCTATGTTGCCTAGGCTGGTCTTGAATTCCTGGACTCATGTAGTGCTCCTCCCTCAGCCTCCCAAGGTGCTGGGATTATAGGCATGAGCCACTGTGTCCAGCCCTGATAGCATTTTTTTAAACACCTGCTGTGCATTCCCTGTGTGTTGGGTTTTAGGAACTTGAATGGAGCTGAAGAATGGCTCTGAATGGAGGAATCTGCTTGTTCTCAGAGGCACCAGCTTTCACCCGTGATGTCCCTGAAGTCAGGATGTATCTACACGTGGACACAGGTCGCCGTTTCACTAGCAACCTTTTGCTTTTGTGGCATTCTCTAAGATCACGGCGCATCCGAGAGCTGCTGGCGTCTTAGATTGGGGGAAACGCCATCTTATGAACCATTTGTTCTAGGAGCTGACGTCCATGGAGTGATCGCGTGGCAGGCTCTGTTCTAAACTCTCTGTGGATTGTCTTGTGGACACCTCTTGATGTTGTGGGGGGTGTGGAGCACTGTGGTACCATTTTGGGGGTGCGGCTCTGAGACTTAGAGAGGTGGCGTGACTTGCCCAAGATCATGGGGCTCACGAGTGAAAGATTTTGGATGGGAACCCAGGCATCTAGCTTCAGAGCTCGTGCAAGTCCCCGAATCACTGGGGAGTGGGGGTGGGTTCCCCTGGAAGCTTGGATGCTGGGTCATCTAATGGGTTCAAACATTAATTTTTTTTTTTTTTGAGATGGAATTTCGCTCTTATTGCCCAGGCTAGAGTGCAATGGCACAATCTCAGCTCACCGCAATCTCTGCCTCCTTGGTTCAAGTGATTCTCCTGCCTCAGCCTCCTGAGCAGCTGGGATTACAGGCTTGCACCACCATGACTGACTAATTTTTGTATTTTTAGTAGAGATGGGGTTAGTCCATGTTGGTCAGGCTGGTCTCAAACTCCTGACCTCAGGTGATCCGTCCACCTTGGTCTCCCAAAGTCTTGGGATTACAGGCATGAGCCACTGTGTTCGGTCTCCTCTGTCTTTTTCAGCTTAATAGCTCATTTCATATTGCCACTGGATCATATTCCATTGTCTGGATGTATCGTATTTATCAGTTCATCTATGGAGGCACCAGGCATTCTTTTAAAAGCTTTTCAGGCCGGGTACAGTGGCTCATGCCTGTAATCCCAGCACTTTGGGAGGCCGAGGCTGGCAGATCACCTGAGGTCAGGAGTTTGAGACCAGCCTGGGCAATATAGTGAAACCCCATCTCTACTAAAAATACAAAAAAAAAATTAGCTGGGCATCATGGCAGGCTCCTGTAATCCCAGCTACTCAGGAAGCTGAGGCAGGAGAATCCCTCGAACCTGGGAAGTGGAGGTTGAAGTGAGCCAAGATCACACCCCCATACTAGCTCCAGCCTGGGTGACACAGCAAGACTCTGGGGTGGCGGGGGGAGAAAAAAGCTTTCCATGTGATTGTAATGCACAAGCTGTATTGAGAACCATGGGCCTAAACCCACTTTGCAGATGAGGAGACTGAGGCCCAGATCAGGAAAGGGAGGGACTCAGGTCCCGCTGAGCTGGTGGAGCCTTGGGCCCCTTTCCCACTCCCCACTGCTACCCTCAGTACCCTTGTTGGGCCCAGCCACATGTTCACCCCAGCCTGACTGCTTGGGCACCCAGATGCCAACCCCTTTGAACCCAGAAGTTCTGGGCCCTCTGGTTCCTGGCAGGTACTCTATAGGACCTCCTTTTATGTGGAGGAGTTGCAAAGATGTCCTCTGCTTCCCCCGCCAGCCTCCTTCAGGCACCAGCACAAGTTTTGGAGCTAGGCAGACTCAGGTGGCCTATGTGACCCTCTCAGAGGCTCAGCTTCCCCATTTCACAATAAGAACTCCCATTTCACATGTGGAAAGGACAAGATGAGACTGTACTCCTGGGCCAGGAGCTGGGGCCGGGGCAGGCTAACTCCTCCTTCCTCCCTCTGTCTGTTTCTCTTCCTGATTGTGTGCTGTGTACCATGGTTGGTGAGTGCTCAAATCTGGAGTGGCCCAGAAGGACTTCCTGGAGGAGAAGGCAGCCCTCCCCCACACCCAGGATCCCATAGACCCTTCCTGTCCTTCCCCTGCCTCCCTGCAGGTGCAGGCAGCTGCCGGGCACTACAGAGTGTACAGCCTCGATGGGTCCCTATCTGTGCAAATGTCCGGCTGGGAGCTGGTTCTGCTGGAGGTTGACACCAGCCAGGACACTCGGAGAAGCAGCCAGGGCTGGGGTGTGAGTGTCCCTCTCCATCAGGCTGTTCTCAGTGCCGCCAGGGCTGTTCAGCTGCAGCTGTCTGGAAAGATCGCCCCAGCAAGGTAACGGTCCTCAGGTGGCCTGCGACGAGGTGGGGAGACCACAGAGGGCAAAAGGCACGTGTCCTGGGACATGGGAAATCCTCACTCAGAGGCGCCTCTCTGTCCCTCTGAGACCACACCCACGTCAGCCCCATTGGTGCCACTGAGGGTGTGAAAAGCGGGTGGCATTCAGTTTTCCACGTTTACCCTTTATTTCTTTGTATTGTTACGAGAGCATTCATTGTAGATGGCTTAAAGGATGATGTGTAAGGGCATGGCCCCATGGGTCACACTCCAGGTTTTGGGAGGCTAAGGCAGGAGGATCGCTTGAGTTCAGGAGTTCAAGAGCAGCTTATGCAACATAGCAAGACTCTATCTCTACAAAAAAAAAAAATTAGCTAGATGTGGTAGGGTGCACCTGTAGTCCCAGCTACACATGAGGCTGAGGTGGGAGGATTGCTTGAGCTCAGGAGTTCAAGCCTGGACAAGATAGTGAGATCCCATCTGTACAGAAAAATTCTTTTTAAATAGCCAAATGCGGTGGCATGCACCCGTAATCCCAGCTACTCTGGAGGCTGAGATAAGAGGGTTGCCTGAACTTCGGTGTTGGAGGCTGCAGTGAGCTATGATCGCACCATTGCCTTCCAGCCTGGGGAACAGAGTGGAACGAGCTTGTTTCTAAATAGTAATAATGTAAAAAGGAATGAAACAAAATCACTAGTCACCCCAAGGAATGTGCGTCTCCATCTGGTTTCATGTCTGACTATATATTGACGTACTGATGTGTCAAGTATGGTGGGGTGCTCAGGAGCCTGGGGTCCAGAGTTGACCGCTTGGGTTCAAGTCCCGGCTCTGCCACCTCTGCGTCTGGGACCGCTCTCCCTTCTGTGCCTCAGTTTCTCCACCTGCTTCCTGGGGTGGATGAACTGAGCGCTGCATGTGAGTTCCAAGCCAGGGCCTGTGGGCATGCTCAGTGGCTACCCTCTTTGCTGCGGGCGTCATAGGAAATGCCAAACTGTTTTTCGCTACTGTCCTCTCAGGGCTAAGACATGCTTCTGTGACCAGGGGCAGGGGGTCTTTTTCCCCATCAGCAATTCTCTGATGGCCACTAACTGGTTGTCCTACAAATTAACTCAGTTCTGACCCTGTATACCTGGAGGTGGCATCAGCCCCCTCAGGTTGTGTGTGCAAGACTTCCCACAACTGTAGACGCCATTCCCCTCAGCCTCGCTTGTAGCTGGATCCACAGGCTCACCACCACAACTGGCTAAATTTTTGTACTTTTTTGTAGGAACAGGATCTTGTTATGTTGCCCAGGCTGGTCTTGAACTCCTGGCCTGAAGCAGTTTGCCTGCCTTAGCCTCCCAACGTGCCAGGACTATAGGCATGAGCCATGTTTTATACATTATTATACATTATTACTTGTAGATTATTATAACTCTTCATGTTACCTGCCATGAATGCTCCCATCACAATGGAAGAACCTAGGTTTGGCTGCCCATTGTGCTTGGTGAGCACTCAAGAGCTGGAGGGGCTCAGGAGGGCTTCCTGGAGGAGGGGATCCTCCCCCACACTCAGGTTCCTGTAGACCCTTCCTGTCCACCCTCTGCTTCTGAGCTCTCCCCTGCCTCCTGACCAACTGGCTATAACTTGGAGGTCCCTATGACCTCCTCCCATCTTGTGTCTGTTCATCTGCAAAAATGGCTCACAGAACTCAGGGAAACCTTTTATTTATATTTACTCATTGCTTATAGAGGCTATGATTGGAGAACAGCCAGATGGAAGAGACGTATAGGGCAAGGTATGGGGGAATGGGTGCTGGGCTTCCCTGCCCTCTCTGGGCTCACCATCCTCTGTGTGTTCAGCCCAGAAACTCTCTGTGAGCCCCATGGTTCAGGGATTTCTGTGGTGGCTTCATCATGTAGGCATGACTGCCTATTAACTCAATCTCCAGCCCCTCTCCCCTTCTCGGAGGATAAAAGTTCCAAGCTCTAATCATGTCTTGGTCTTTCTGTTGACAAGTCCTATCCAGGAACCCACCAAGAATCACCCCATTAGAACCAAAGATGCTCCTATCAATAAAAGGGACTTCCTACTTCCGAGGGATTAGGAGCTCTGTGTCAAGGATTGGGGCAGAGACTAAGTATATATTTCCTATCACATCACTATATTACGCTGCTATTTTGAATACTGTACATTGTGGTACAAATTGTGTCTCCATTAAATATTTCCTCTGCGGTCTGGGTGCAGTGGCTCATGCCTGTAATCCCAGCACTTTGAGAGGCTGAGGTGGGCTGATCACCTGAGGTCAGGAGTTCGAGACCAGCCTAATCAACATGGAGAAACCCCATCTCTACTAAAAATACAAAATTAGTCAAGCATGGTGGTGCATGCCTGTAATCCCTGCTGCTCAGGAGGCTGAGGCAGGAGGATTGCTTGAGTCCGGGAGGCAGAGGTTGTGGTAAGCCAAGATTGTGCCACTGTACTCCAGCCTGGGTGAGAGTCTCCCCCTACCTCCAAAAAACGCTCAATATCAGTATGTCCACTTGATTCCCCACTTCACAGAAGAAGAAGCTGATGCTCAGAGAGGTTATGTCCTTGTCCCTGGTCATTCTGTTATTTGGAACCCAGGTTTGCCTGACTACAAAAGCTGATCTTAACCCCCTTACTTCACTGTCTAGGATTTGGCTGTCTTCCAAGGCACTGCTGGACCAGAACACAGCACAGCTGCTCCTCAAGGCATCTGAGGAACGGAGGGGAGGCTGGGTCCTGAACTTACAGAGCCGAACCCGGCACACGGTCGCTGGCTGGGCAGTGATGCCCCGTCTCCTGACACTCACAGGAAGGCTGAAGCAGAAGGAGACGCTTCGAGAGGGTGAGGGCCTGGGGAATGCCATGGGGCAGGGGCAAGTACTTTCCATGGAACTACAGAGTAGACTGAGTTCCACCCAAGTCCACTGATGTTCCAATTCCAGCATCTCACACTGGCGTATACACAGTTTTAGATAAAGGGGTATAGATGATTCCCCTTTGTGAGAAATGAATATGCATTCTGACAAAGAAAATCCGCGAACTAAAAACTGAATAGATTCCTTATGCAGGACTTGTCAGAGCCTCTAACATGATAACAGACATTGTGTATCTCCAGGAGGGAGAGCTGGGTGCAGGATTTCCAGTCATTTTTTTTTAGAATGCTTTTTATTTTGACATAACATCAGACTTGTAGAAAAGTTGCAAGAATAGTACAAAGAATCCCACAGGCCCTTTGCCCGGATGAATCAGTTACTAACATTTGACATTTCGTTTATCATTCTCATATGCATATTCTTTCTATATGTACATATATTTATACTATATATATTATTTTATTCCTGAATTGTGTTTTCCTAAGTTGCAGACATGATAATCCTTTTTTTGTTTTATGAGACAGAGTTTTGCTCTTTTCCACCAGGCTGGAGTGCAATGGAGTGATCTCAGCTCACGGCAACCTCAGCCTCCTGGGTTCAAGTGATTCTGCCGCCTCAGCCTCCCAAGTAGCTCAGGTTACAGGAACACAGCATCATACCTGGCAATTTTTTTTTTGGTATTTGTTTTTCCTATTCTCTCTCTCTCTCTTTTTTTTTTGTTCTTTGAGAAAACAATTTTTTTTTTTTTTGTATTTTTAATAGAGAACGGGGCTTCACCATGTTGGCCAGGCTGGTCTCAAACTCCTGGCCTGAAGTGATGCATTTGCCTCAGCTCCCAAAGTGCTGGGATTACAGGTGTGAGACACCACACCTGGCCGATATTTACATGTTGCAGGGTACGGGGCAGTCATGCTGTGAAACAGCCTCCGTCTGGGTTTGAGTGACACTTCCTGATGCCTGCATTCAAGGAAGCCTGTTGCTAGGACACCACAGAAGTGAGGCAGCCTCCTGTCAGGTGGCACCTGCTGTCCGTTTGTCCAACGTTGGTGACATTAGCTTTGACCTTTTGATTAAGGTGGGGTCTGCCAGGTTTCTTGACTGTAGAGCTTTTCATTGTTCCCTTTGTAGTAAATAACTAATTGTGGTGAGATTCTTGGAAGTGTTCTGTGCTCTCATTGAGCTGTGAACCTCCTAGGTTTGGTGTCCACTGATGATGCTGGTCTGAGTCTATTACTGCTATGGTGATTGCCAAATGGGGATTTTTCTAATTTTTTTAAAAAAATTTATTGCCTAGAGGCCAGGTATGGTGGCTCACACCTGTAATCCCAGCACTTCAGGAGGCTGAGGCAGGAGGATCACTTGAGGCCAGGAGTTAAAGACCAGCCTGGCCAACATGGTGAAACTCTCTTGCTACTGAAAATACAAAAATTTGCCAGGCATGGTGTTGCATGCCTGTAGTCCTAGCTACTCAGGAGGCAGAGGCACGAGAATCGCTTGAACCCGGGAGGCGGAGTTTGCAGTGAGCCAAGATCACAGCACTGCACTCCAGCCTGGGTGACAGAGTGAGTCTCCATCTCGAAAAATGATAATAATGTATTGCTCAGGGTAGAATGCTTTCCCTGCTCACTCCCTCTGCCCTTCCCTTCCCTTCTGTCTTAATCTGTCCTTGCATTGCTATAACATACCTGAGACTGGGTCATTTAGAAAAACATTGGCTCGTAGTTCTGCAGGCTGTACTGGAAGCATGGTGCATCTGCTGCTTGAGGTGGGGGTTGGGGGATGGGCTGCCAGCAAGTCACAGGCCAGAGAAGGATTGAGAGAAAGAAGGGTGTGCACCTCGCAGTGTCGTCCCTCCTCAGCTCGTGTTCCTAGGACTCTGGAAGAGATGAGCTCCTCTCTGCGGCTGACCTGCAATTCTCAGGCCAGCTTGGTCCTTGATGTCCGTGGCCAGAACCAATCAGGTGAGGACCCCCCACTCCCAGGAGGAGAGGAGTCGGGGGGAGGAACCACTGGCTGGGCACCTACTGTGCACCAGTGCTGGACACAGCATCTGTCAATCCTCTGCTCAGCCCCTCTGCACCTATGTGAGCGGGGAGAATCAGAGAGGGCAAGTGACTTTTCCAAGGTCACACAGCTATAAAAATCCCTCAACCTCTCCAGGCAGGGCATTGATGAGTTCTTGGTCTCAGAAACTAAGTGCATCCCAGGCTGCAGACACTTATTAGTGATTATTACTGTCCATAGGGCTGGGGGCCTGGTGAGGTGCTTGGTGTTCTTATGCAACCACTAAGTCAGGGGCACCAGCCAGTCTCCAGCACTCAGATCTCAGCAGCAGGGAGGGGGTGAGTAAGCCACTTGCTGTTGGGGCAGACCAGTGGTTCTCACTTAGAGGCGAGTCCCCCCCAACCCCCAGGGACTTTCAGTAGTGTCTGGGGAGTTTCTGGTTACTACTGGGGAGGAGGACGCTATGAGGGTCAGTGTACAGAGGCCACGGATGCTGCTAAACATCTTACGGTGCTCAGGACACACCCACAGCTGTGAAGTTCGTGAGCCAAGACGTCAGCTGTGTCAAGGCTGAGGCCCTGGGGTGGAGAGGAACCCGCAGGAGGATGCAGGGCCCTGAGGTTACACAGGCCTGGCGCAGGGGCTCACACCTGGAATCCCAGTGCTTTGGGAGGTCGAGGCGGGAGAATTGCTTAAGCCCAGCAGCTCCAGCAACATAGTGAGACCTCCATCTCTACAAAAACTCTTAAAAGTTAGCCAGGTGTGGTGATGCATGTTGTAATTAGTCCTAGCTGCTGGGGAGGCTGAGGCGGGAGGATCAGTTGAGCTTGGGAGATGGAGGCTGCAGTGAACAGAGATCATACCACGGCACTCCAGCCTGGGTGACAGAGAAAGACCCTGTTTCTAGGAAAAAGAAAAAGCAAAACATGGAGACGATTCCCACCTTGGCCTGAAGGAGTGAGGGGAGGGGTGCCATGTGAGGAGGAGCCCTGGGAGGCGGCCAGGGGTCACAGTCCTGCTGTCCAGACCCTGCTGGGGCTCCCATGGGACCAAGCCAAGAAAGCCCAGAGCCATGCTGAACCCTTCATACCAATGGAGAAACTGAGGCTCAGAGAGGGGCCACCGAGAAGCTTGCCCATGGTGCCAGAGCTAGGCAGAGGCCAAGCTGGGATTCAAACCCAGATCACCTGGCTCCAGAGTCCAGCCCTAACCAGGACACTGTATGGCCCCTGAGCCTCAGGGTGTGGGAATAGCCCTGCGTTGGGCTACGGATGTGATCCTGGCTCTCTGATCCTCTCTTGGGGAAGTTGACTTGGTCCCAACCTGGCCCTGGGGACACTGGACAAGGTGGCGTCTTGCCAGCTTCAAGCCTTCTCTTTCCTTCCTTCTAGCAAAGAGCTGCTGTTCTCAGGCTGGCATCGCCTCCCCTCCCTCTTGGGCCGCTGCCCCAGCTCAGCCGCAGTCTCAACCAAGGTAACTGTGCCTCAGCCACCTGGCTCCTAACTGGTTCCAGATGCTCGACCCGAGGTGGGAGAGGGCCAGGCCCCTCTGGGGTTTGGTAACGCATGCACATCTGTCTGCCAGCTTGCAGCAGGACCCCGTGGGCCACCCTCAGAAACCCCTGGCTCCAGCTTTCCCAAACATACCCAGGTTTACATTCCTGAGCCGGCCCCCAGCCAGGCCTGTGAGCCCTTTGGGAGATGGGGGAGGCCTCCTCACCCAGTGCCTGGCACACTTACAGAGGCTGGAGCAGATGACGCAGTCCTTTGAGCTGAGCCAGCGTCACCCCCGTCTCTGCTCTGCACACAGGACTGGAGGGTCCTGGGAGTGGAGAGGAGGGCCCATTAGACTTAGGCCAGGTTCCTCTGTCCCTCTGAGCTGTCATTGTCTGTGTCCAAATCCGGAGCTCCTGGAGGGCATGCCTAGTGCCTGGCGCAGGGCCCAGCACATAGTAGGTGCTCAGTAGAAAACAGGGCATGAATGGGTGAGTGCATGCATGAATGGTCACATCTGCGACCGGTCACTTCATTTTCCAGCCAGCCACCGTGTTTTGCTAGGCGCCCTCCTGGCCCTTGGTCCAGGCCGACTTTCCTTACAGAGCACAAGCTATGTGCTGGGATCCTCTGCAGCATTTATGCATGATTTTGGAGTTCCCCAAACTTTGCTACAACTGCACAGTCATTCAGGGAACTTCTTTCTTTCTTTCTTTCTTTCTTATTTATTTATTGAGACAGTGTCTCGCTTTGTCACCCAGGCTGGAGTGCAGTGGCATGATCTCGGCTCACTGTAGCCTCCGCCTCCCAGGTTCAAATGATTCTCCCATTTCAGCCTCCTGAGTAGCTGGGATTACAGGCATGCACCACCACGCCCGGCTAGTTTTTTTTTTTTTTTTAAGAGATGGGGTTTCACCATCTTACCAGCTGGTTTCAGACTCCTGACCTCAAATGATCCACCCACCTCGGCCTCCCAAAGTGTTGGGATTACAGGTGTGAGCCACCATGCCCAGCATCAGTTTTTATTTTTAAAAAATCTTTTTGAGACAGGGTCTTGCTCTGTCACCCAGGCTGGAGCGTAGTGACGTGATCCTCCCGCCTCAGCCTCCGGAGTCACTGGGACCGCAGGCAGCACCGCCACACCTGGCTGCTTCAGGGAGCTTCTTAGTTTTCTCCCCAAGTTTTATGTTGAGTCATTTGAACCTATATAAAATTTACTGTGGGACAGCGAACATTGACCAGTTGTTAATATCTTTCCATATTTCTCATCTATGTTATGTAAATTTGTATCATCATACGCACATTTTTTCTGTAGCATTAGGAATTAATACAGAGATTTTCTGAAGACGTCGCCTTTTTATCCTGAAATACTTCACCTCTTTCCTGTAACAAGGATATTTTCCGATCTAACACAATAATTACAACATTCAGGAAACTGAACATTGAAGTAATACCTTCATTTAATGTACAGCCCATATAAAATTTCCCAGCTTTCCCAATCACATTCTTTCAAAAATCTGTTTTGTTTTGTTTTAAATCCGGGATGCAGGCCCAGATCTCAAAGCGTGCACAGTTTAATTTTCTTAATCTAGAACAGAGGTCTACAAACTTTTACTGTAAAGTAAAATATAGGGGTTGCAGGCCTTATGACTGCTGTTATAGCTACCCAGAATTGTCATTGTAACACAAAAGCAGCTATACACGATATGTAAGTGAATAAGCATGGCTGTGTTACAATAAAACTTTATTTACAAAATCAGATTGTGGGCCACATTTGACCCAAAAGCCAACTCCCGATCTAGAACATCCTCCTTCCACACTCTACCTTTCCTTACCCAATGTTTTATTATTTATTTATTTATTTATTTATTTATTTACTTTTTTGAGGACTGAGTTTCTCTCTGTCACCCAGGTTGGAGCACAGTGATGTGATCTCAGCTCACTGCAACCTCCGTGCTCTGGGTTCAAGCAATTCTCCTGCCTCAGCCTCCTGAGTAGGTGGGATTACAGGCATACACTACCACACCTGGCTAATTTTTGCATTTTTAGTAGAGATGGGGTTTCGCCATGTTGGTCAGGCTTGGTCTCAAACTCCTGACCTCAAGTGATCCGCCCACCTTGGCCTCCCAAAGTGCTGGGAGTACAGGAATGAGCCACTGTGCCCAGTCCCCCAAAATTTTATTGTACAATTTTTAGACACTTAAAAAATGGACGTAATTTTACAGTGAACACTCACATACCTAGATTTTCCTATTTACATTTTATTTCATGTAATCACATAGCTCTCCATCATATTTTTGGATACATTTCAAAGTAAGTTGCAGATATCAATATAATTTCCCCTAAACATTTTATTATCATGAACCACCTTAAAAAAAAAAAAATCCCAACGAGATGCAGCGGCTCACACTTGTAATCCCAACAGTTTGGGAGGCTGAGATGGGAGAATTGCTTGACTTCAGGAGTTCAAGACCAGCCTGGGCAACCTAGGGGAGACCTTGTCTCTACAAAAAATTAAAAAATTAGCCAGGCATGGTGGTGTGTACCTGTAGTCTCGGCTACCCGGGAGGCTGAGGTATGGGAGAATTGCTTGAGCCCAGAAGGTTGAGGCTGCAGTGAGCTGTGTTCACACCACTGCACACTCCAGCCTGGATGACAGAGCAGACCCTGTCCCTGTCTCAAAAACAAACAAACAGACAAAAACAAACAAAAAAAAAACTGCCTTGACAGTTTTGAAGTGTCCAGGAGGTTATTTTGCAAAACATTCTTCTAATGTGGATTTGTCAGATTGTTTGCTGAAGATTCAGGTGGAACATTTTTGACAGGGTTATCTCTGGTGAGCTCATTCAAAGTACCAGCTCTTAGCCAGGTGTGGTGGCTCGAGCCTGTAATCCCTACACTTTGGGAGGCGGAGGTGGGTGGATCACCTGAGGTCAGGAGTTTGAGACCAGCCTGGCCAACATGGTGAAACCCCCATCTCTACTAAAAATACAAAAATTATCCGGGCATGGTGGCACATGTCTGTAATCTTAGCTACTCGGGAGGCTGAGGCAGGAGAGTCACTTGAACCCTGGAGGCGGAGGTTGTAGTGAGCTGAGATCGTGCCGCTGCCCTCCAGCCTGGGTGACAGAGCAAGACTCTGTCTCAAAAAGAAAAAAAAAAAAAGTGCCAGTTCTTCCCAGAGACTCCGTTTTTGTAGGTTTGAAGTGGGAGCCCAGAATCTATATTTTTAGTAAGTTTCCCCCAGGGATTCTGCTGTTCAGCCAACCGGGAAGTTAGCACATTATTTCATACAATTTTCACAGCAACCCATAATAAAATAGGGGCCCTTATCCCTGTGTTTTGGATTAGAAGGCGGAGGCTCAGGTGGATAGGGAACTGGAGATCACTCACCTCTCCGTGGTGGATCCACACTTGGAGTTCAGTGTGTTTGATGCAGACACTTGCCCAAGCATTGTCCTTTCTGCTAGACTGCCCCCTGCTGTCTGCAACAGTACTGCAACTAGAGTTCTTGCCCGCTGGCACCAGGCTGGTAGATATTTTCAAGTCAGTGTTACAGCAGGGAGGGCCTGAGAAGATAGTTGCCGTGGCCACATTTGATGGCCTAAACGGAGGCTCCAAACCCTTGCTCCATCAAAGTTCCTTCAGCCCAGGAAGCTGTGGGTCTCTTGGGCCTGGGCCTTTGGGAGGCAGAGCTCACGGCTTAAAGCCAGCATCTGCTTAAGTGTTCTATCAGAGCCCTGATGAGGAGATCTATCTTGTTTTTTTTTTTTTTCCCTGACCCAGCTACACTACTCCGAGGGTGAGGTTCAGGGCACGTTTGCCTTGGGCGTGGAAGAGCTTCGTTTTCAAATCAGCACCCGGCTGGTAGCTGCTACGGCAAGTCTCGCCAACTTCATGAAGCTGAAACAGACTTGCCTACAGGTGTGTGGAGGGCAGCCCAGGCCCAGGGCATGCTGGGGTGGGGTGGGGGGGGGGCTTCTGGGACAGCCCTTTGAGAAAACAGAAATTGTCCTAATGTCCTGGGTCCTGGGAGGAAGAGCACGCAAGGCTGTGAAATGGACAAAATGTGCTGGAGTCGATGTCTATATCCATTCCTTCTTCCTTTTGCATGATTTATTGAGCATCTACTAGCTGCCAGGCACTATTTTAGAAGCTGGGGTGTGACCTAAAATGGAAGTGATCAATCCTTCCTTTCATCAAATGTGCACTCTAGTGGGGGAGATTACCCCAAATCACACAAACATGCCAGAGAGTAGTATGATATGGGAAAGACGCCCTGAAGTCACGGAGAGTGAACAGTGAGCATATTTAGATTAGGTGGTCAAGGGAGGCTCCACTGAGGAGGTGGCACTTAAGCTAGCCATGGATGATAAGCGCCAGCCATTTGAAAATCTAAGGGAAGGCCAGGCATGGTGGCTCACGCCTGTAATCCCAGCACTTTGGAAGGCCAAGGTGGGTAGATCACAAGGTCAGGAGATCAAGACCAGCCTGGCCAACATAGTGAAAGCCCATCTCTACTAAAATACAAAAAATTAGCCAGGCATGGTGGCACGTGCCTGTAGTCCCAGCTACTCAGTAGGCTGAGGGAGGAGAATCGCTTGAGCCTGGGCGGCAGAAGTTGCAGTAAGCAGAGATCACGCCACTACACTCCAGCCTGGACAACACAGCAAGACTGTCTTAAAAAGAAAAAGAAAAAAAGAGCAAACTTCTGACCCCACCCCAGCAGTCCCCCTGCAGTACCCTCAAGTGACCCTCGGACGATGGTGCCTACCAGCAGGGACAGTGACGCACTCTGAGCCTTTGCACAGGCTGTTCCATCTGCCTGGACTGCTCTTCCCTGACTCTTCCCCAAGCTTGCTTCTCTGCATTCCTTTCTCCCTTGAATGCCTCTTGTGACCACCCTTGTCCCATCATTTTCTGTCCTGTGACTATCTCCTTGTAAGCCTGGAAGCCCCGTAAGGGCGAGGATCAGGTCTTGGCTATCTTTGTATGCAGGCACTCAGCACTGGCTTGGGAGCATAATACCTGATCAGCACATGATTGAGAAACCTCAATACCAACTGCGTGGCTCCTACAAGCTCCTTTCCACGATCTAACCCTGGGATGAGTGCACCATTCATATTATCTTGCAGAGGTTGACACTTTCTTGCCTCCATTGTCTAGGAAAGTGAGGCTCAGAGAGGTTGAGAAACTTGCCTAGAGACACACAGCTTGGCCATGGAGTTGAGAGGTGGCTGTTCTGTGCTGTCTCCAGTTGGCCATAGTCCCCTCACCCACTCCCCGCCTTTACGTTATCTGCTCCTCCTTGGGAAGCATTTGGCTTTTTGATTCCCTGACATATGTCACCATGCAGGAAACTATAAATGATCCACAGATACTCCCTTTCTCCTCCTCTGCAAGCTTCTCTCGTTTCCCATCCCAGGCAGAAGCATGCGTCAGGTTCCCCTGTGATGCCATCATTCTCCTCCAGTTCAGTGCCCTTCCCAGGGAGCTGGTCCCACAGACCACATATGAGCGAGCTCATGGGACCCGTGTCCTGTGCCAGGTGGTGCTGTGGGATGGCCAGGAGTTGGCCCTCACTGGGAGCCTCTCCGGGCTTATCCCCAGGCCCTTCAGGAACCTCACCCTGAAGCAGGGTGAGTGTGTGAGGGATGCAGGCAGCAGTGACCCAGTCACTCAAGAAATCATCCCTGGCTGGGCACAGTGGCTCATACCTGTAATCCCAGCACTTTGGGAGGTCGAGGCAGGCGGACCTCACTTGAGGTCAGGAGTTTGAGACCAGCCTAGCCAACATGGCAGAACCCCATCTCTACTAAAAATACAAAAAAAAAATGAGCCAGGTGTGGTGATGCACACCTGCAATCTCAGCTACTTGGGAGGCTGAGGCAGGAGAATTGCTTGAGCCTGGGAGGCAGAGGCTGCAGTGAGCCAAGGTCATACCATTGGACTCTAGCCTGGGCAACAGAGCAAGACTCCATCTCAGAAAAAAGAAAAAGGGAAGAGGAGATGAGATGAGAGTGACTGGGCAGGTGGGTGGGGGAGCTAGGGGTGGGAAGGAGCCTGGTGCTTCAGGGAGGGCCGGAAGGGGAGTAAGACGGGCAGAGCGCTTGGCGGGGCGTGTGACAGGGAGAGGAGGTCAGAAGGGCAGGGACAGATCCTGCTGGCCCTGGAGGCCGCATGGAGGCACGCGATTGCTTTCTGCTTTTGGAGATGCTGAGTCTGGGTGTTCAGGATGAGGCAGCTTTTTTATCCAGATACTTTCAGCCTTAAGCCTGGGAACGGCTCTGGGCTCTTCCAGAGATGGGGGCAGGGCAATCTCTCCACCCCCCCATCCTAATTCCTCTACAGAGATATTGGGGGTGGGGCACCACCTTCTCCACCCTCCCCAGCCTCTCATTTCCCAACAGACATGGGGTGTGGGGGTGCCGTTAGGCTCTCCTCTCCCCACATCTCCCCCGCACCCCCACCACTGCCCTCCCATCTCAACGCAGGTACAGCTCACCTGGAACAGGACAGCCTGTGACCCTGCAGCTCGCCTGGGCCGACAGGTTCTCAGCACACAGCACCGCCTGGGACAGCTGCCTGGCCACCTCCCCGGGGCAGGTATGTGGGGTCTGGCTTCTGTGCCCAGTGTGGTGCTCCCCTTTGCTCCAGCCTTCTCAGTTGGCCCCCCCAGCTCATGTACCCTATTCTCTTCCCTATCAGCTCCAGGAAACCTGGGGCCTGGACACCTTCTGGGTGTGCGGGGCCGTAACACAGACCCCAGACATGTTCATTGAACAGCTTGACCTGTCCTGGGGCCAGCAGCGCATGCGGCAGAACTTGACATAGGGACGAGGTGAGTCCTGGGCAACAGTGTCTGGGCAGGGAACCCCCAGGCGGCTCCACCTGCTGCAGGAGTGCCCCGCTCTGGGACCGTGTAGTCATGGGTTCCAGTGCTTGAGAGATTCTGGGCAACTCATTTCTCTGCTGTGCACCTTGGTTTTCTCACCTGTGAAATGGGCACAATACTCCCTTCTTACCTGGGATGTGGTGAGGGCTCTGGAAGACAAGACAAGTATGTGTTTCAAGCACGAGATGCTAGAAACCAGGGGAAGGAGGTGGGGTGCTAGGGTCTTCTGAGGAGGGAGCGGAGGGAGATTGGGAGCTCAGGTTCCTGGAGGCGTCACTGCCTGATGGGCTCCTCGTGGGGCCGAGCACTGTTTTCTGCAGAGCCTGGGGTAGGAACCAGGCCATGGAGAACTGAGGAGAGCTGGCCCTGGAAGTCCCCTTCCTCCTCTGGGTCTCCCACCTGGGTTCCTGGGGCTCTTAGGCCCAGCCCCCTAAGTGCTCACAGCAGAAATTCTGCCATGGGAAGGGCGCAGTGGCTCACGCCTGTAATCCCAAAACTTTGGGAGGCTGAGGCAGGGAATCACCTGAAGTCAGGAGTTCAAGACCAGCCTGGCCAACATGGCAAAACCCTGTCTCTACTAAGAATATAAAAAAATTAGCTGGGCGTGGTGATACGTACCTGTAGTCCCAGCTATCTGGGAGGCTGAGGTGGGAGAATCACTTGAACCTGGGAGGTGAGGTTGCAGCGAGCTGAGATCATGCCACCGCACTCCAGCCTGGGCTACAGAGCCAGACTCTGTCTCAAAAAAAAAAAAAAAAAAGAAAAAAACCCTGCCCCAGAGTGTAAGGGGGTGCTGTGGCTGATGAGGGCTCTGACGGTGGCTTCCTGCACATGTTCTTGCTAGGTGAGGGTCTCCACCTGCAGCTGGCCATGGGCATTCTCTTACATGATGAGCCCCTGCCACATGGGACCTCTCATTCCAGAGGCATCAGCCATCTCAGCCAGACAAGATCACCGTGGAGGCCATGCTGGAGCACGTCCTCGGGGCCTTTCGTGCCTGGCAGAGCTTCTGGGGAGAAGTACAGACTATGCACACTGGCTGCGGCACTCCCTCCGCCTGGGGTTCTGTGACCTGCCAGGGTGAGTCTGCCCTGGGAAAAGGGGCAGCTGGAGGACCAGGGACCCATGGCGAGGGGGCAGCAGGGAGGGTGGTGCCCGCAGCATGCAGGGGTGTGAGCAAGGCAGCCAGACCCCAGCATGGTGGCTCTGCCATTTGCCTGCTGGGTGACTGGGCAGGGCGCATTTCCTCTCTGAGCCTCCAGTGTTTCATCTGAGGAATGGAAGCAGCAGCAGGTTCCAGGATGTAGGGTGATGGTGAGAGTTGAGAGAGATGTGATGCAGGAACGCTCGGCCTTGGTGCCCGGCACAGACGTTGGAGTTGCTGTTGTCATGATTGCCTCAGAAGAGAGGTGTTGGGGCCCCTTTTCCTCAACCCCTCTCCCCTCTGGGGTTAGTATCTGGTTGATTGGTTCTTCTATCCACCCACCCATCTATCCATTCATTCACCCATCCTTCCTTCCTCCTTCCCATTTTCCATCCATCCCCGTTTCTGCCCTCCCACCCTCACTCCCTCACTCCCTTGCATCCCTCCACCATCCATCTATCCACCATCCATCCATCCATCCATCCATCCTCCAACCATTATCCATCCATCTATCCATCCATCCATCCTCCAACCATTATCCACCTATCCATCCATCATCTATCCATCCATCCTCCAACCATTATCCATCTATCCATCCATCCACCTATCCATCCATCCTCCAACCATTATCCATCCATCCATCCATCCTCCAACCATTATCCATCCATCTATCCATCCATCATCTATCCATCCATCCTCCAACCATTATCTATCCATCCATCCATCCATCCTCCAACCATTATCCATCCATCTATCCATCCATCATCTATCCATCCATCATCTATCCATCTATCCATCCATCCATCCATCCATCCATCCTTCAATCATCTATCCATCCATCCATCCATCCTCCAACCATTATCCATCTATCCATCCATCTATCCATCCATCATCTATCCATCTATCCATCCATCCATCCTCCAACCATTATCCATCTATCCATCCATCTATCCATCCATCCACCCACCCACCCACCCCAGGGACGCACACTTTTCTGTAAAGGGACAGATAGTAAATATTTTAGGCTTTATGAACCATCCAGTCTCTGTTGCAACTACCAGCTCTACCACTGTCTTGTGAAAGTGGCTAAAGATGATATGTAAGTGAATGCATATGGCTGTGTTCCAGTAAAAGTATTTACAAGAGTGGCCAGTGAGCCAGATTCGGCCCTGAACCACAGTTTCCCGCACCTTATCTATTCCTCTCTTCACTGAGAAAACATGTATGTTTCACCTATGCCAGGCCGTGCTCTAGGTGCAGGGACTGGGTAGTGAAAGGGACAGCCCGGGTGCCGGCCTCCTGGGTGGTGCATTCCAGTGGGGCCAGGAAGATACAGCAAACTAGAGCTGCTTGGTCTGTGGTCAGGGCGTGGTATGTGCTGTGCAGGGGGGAAGCGGGGAGAGGGGCAGGGTGTTGGAAAAGGGGCCTCACTGGTGAGGGTGAGCCCTGCAGAGGGAAGGGGCCCGAGGCAGCCCTTATGGAGGGAGAGAGGGAGGTGAGGTTGGGAAGATGAAGCAGGCCACGGGCCATGCCAGAGCCCGGCTTCTCTTCTAAGTGCACGGGACAACATCTGATTTGTGTGTGTGTGTTTTTAAACCTAAGACAAAGTGTCTTGCTCTGTCGCCCAGGCTGGAGAGCAGTGGCACCATCTCAGCAGTGAGCTGAGATGGTTCTAAGCGATTCTCCTGCCTCAGCCTCCTGAGTAGCTGGGATTATAGGTGAGCACTACCATGCCCAGCTAAGTTTTGTATTTTTAGTAGAGACGGGATTTCACCATGTTGGTCAGGCTGATCTTGAACTCCTGACCTCGTTATCTACCTGCTTTGGCCTCCCAAAGTGCTGGGATTACAGGCATGAGCCACCGTGCCTAGTCTAGATGGATTTTTTTTTTTTTAAATCTATTTGTTATGAGACTGGCTCATTTTTGTACTTTTGGTAGTGACGGGGTTTTGCCATGTTGCCCAGGCTGGTCTCAAACTCCTGGGCTCAAGTGATCTGCTCACCTTGGCCTTCTAAAGTGCTGGGATTACAATAGTGAGCCACTGCACCCAGCCCTGAGTATTTTCATAGGCGCTTTCTGTCGTGGGGCACTGGGAGCCTTGGGGAGGGATGTGGCATGGAGAACCCGGTGCCCTGGAGACAGGGCATGACTATTGTGCCTTCCCTTGGTTTCCTACAGTTCTGACCGCAGCCTCCCCAGCCAGCCCCTTCCTGAGCCTGGGGCTGGCAGCGGACAGAGACCAGGGGCAGGGCCTGGGCCGGGCTCCACTCAGGCCTCTGCCCTTCCCCTACAACAGGGAGGAGAAAGCGAGGCTGTCCGTGTCCCGGGCCCCAAGCTGTCTCCAGGCCTCTGTGGCCCATGAGGAGGGTGAGTGGTGGCTGGGACCCAGCTCAGCTCACTGGGTCATGGCCCCCGTTGGCTCAAGAAAGGAGAGGGTCTGGGCATTAAGATCTCAGAAGTCAGGGCTGGGAGCAGGGGCTCACACCTGTAATCCCAGCACTTAGGGAGGCCAAGACAGGAGGATTGCTTGAGTTCAGGAGTTCAAGACCAGCCTGGGCAACATAGTGAGAACCCCGTTTCTACTTAAAAAAAAAAAAAAAAAAGCCTGGTGGGGTGGCACACTCCTGTGTCCCAGCTGCTGGGAGCAAGCCGTGACATTGCCACTGCACTCCTGCCTCAGTAACTGTGAGACCCTGTCTCAAAAAAAAAGGCTCAGAAAACCCTGTCGGGACTGCATGGCATCCCTTACTGACGGCCATGTCAGGTGAGGCTGCTGGGAAGGGTACAGAAGAGGGGGCTTCAGGTGGCTCAGCAGGTTGACTGAGGTGGTACAGCTGCAGGTTCTCAAGTCCTAGGGCTTTGAGACTTGGCGTGGGGCAGTGGGGAGCTATGGAAAGTGGTGGAGGAGTGGGCAGCTAGAAACATCATGGGTGCACCAGCAGGTCCCCTTCTGGCTCCAGGGGGCAGAGAAGAGAGTGTGGAGCTGTGTGCATGTGCCCACAGGTGGACAGTGGAGGTGGAGGTCCTGCTCCAGGATGGCAGGCAGCCCTTCCAGCCCCTGGGACGCCTGACCCTGCAGCTGCCAGCCACAACCTCCTTCTGCTGTGCAGGGCTACCAGGGCACCTGCTGGGCCACGTGGAGGTGAATGGGCCTGGGCTGGGACCACCGTGCCAGGAGCCCTGAGCCTTTGAGGTCCATCTGTGCCCAGAAACCAGAGCAGACAGCCCCAGGGTGAGGTCCTCACTTGCCGCTGCCACCGAGACCGTTTGTCTATTTCATTCCTGCGTGGCCCCGAGGGAGTCCCAGCCTCTTCTCCGTCCTCACAGTCCAGGACTGCAGCAGCTGCCTCCCAGGTACAAGCCCGGCTGGAAGAGAAGGCTCCAGCACCTGGTGGGCAGCACGGGGGTATGGCTGGGTGGAGAGCTCCCCCTCGGGCCTGGCCTTTAGCCCCCACTCGCCAGGCATCCCACCCTGGGCAGGTGGGTCTGGGGCTCTCTCTGCCCTGGTCCTCACCCTGATTCTGCCTTGGTTTCCTTGCCCAGGTGTAGCCAGCAGGCACCCTGGATGGCGTGGCAGGCCTCCTCCTGTGGCTGTCCCAGGCAGGGCTGGAGGCCGTGAAGGTGAGTGGTCAGGTGGTCACCACCTTGTGGGCCAGAGCCAGGCCAGGCAGGCACTGACCCAGCACCTGCCTCTTTACCTGGCCCGGCTGCAGGTGGGGCTGGAGCAGCTGCGGAAGGAGCTGGAACATGAGTGGGGGAGGGAGGGCTCAACCCTGCACCAAAATCCACGCCCAGCCTGGGGCCCTAAGCCCTCACCTTGGCCTTTGGCACTGTCAATCAGAACGGTGGCCTTGCTTCCCGAGGGCCTGCAGCCCAGCTGTGTTTAGACCCCAGCCTTATTTCTTATAGACCTATACAGTCTTGGGTTGTTTTGTTTTGTTTTTGAGATGGAGTCTCACTTTCTTGCCCATGCTGGAGTGCTGTGGCATGAATTTGGCTCATTGCAACCTCTGCCACCCGGGTTCAAGCGATTCCCCTGTCTCAGCCTCCCAAGTAGCTGGGACTACAGGCATGCACCACCATGCCCAGCTAATTTTTCTATTTTTAGTAGAGATGGAGTTTCACCATGTTGGCCAGGATGGTCTTGATCTCTTGACCTCGTGACCTGCCCACCTTAGCCTCCCAAAGTGCTGGGATTACAGGTGTCAGCCACCTCGCCCAGCCCAACCTTTTTTTCGTGGTCTGCTGTCTCATTCTTACAGGGTCTCCAAGCTAATATCCCTTATGCCTGCTTTCTTTAGAGCGGACAGCCTTGTTTCTGTGAAGCTCACTGCCACAGGGTCTCTGGCTCCATGATGAGCTCTCTGTGGCCATGTGGCCGTTAAATGCTCACAGCTGCTGCCCCAACCACCCTCCTGGCAGGACTAGGAACTTCTGGCCTTTCCACCATCCGGGGCTAATGCCCAGCCCAGCACAGAGCCCCCAAGACCCTGCCCAGCCCCAGGGTGGGCATCCCTCTGACTGGCTGTTGAATGTCACCTCCGCATCCTCTGCTGTGCCAGAGTCCCATTTGGGCAGTGAACTGGGAGGAGTGCTGCAGGACCCGGCGCACTGCTGTTTGCGCTGTGACTGAGTACAGCAGGTGGAGGCAGGGGTGTCGGTGCAGGGAAGGGGGCCGGGGCGGAGCCCGGGGGAACCAGGGCCAGCATCCAGTGTCCTCTCCCAGTCGGGATGCACTTGGCTGTCCCAGCAGTATGTCACCCAGGGTGTTTAGAGGGGGCTGCCACGTTGGCAGGTGCTGCTTGGCACGGCCCACGCTATCAGACTCCTAGGAGGCAAGCAGGGGTCCAGCATAAACCACGTCTGTGCCAACAGTTCAGGTGCAGAGAGCCTCGGATCACTTCTAGGAGTGGTGGGAACCCTCCCCCAATCCAGGTTCCCAGACAAGCTATGAGCAGGCCATGCAGAGGCGGCTCGGGTCTGCCGTGACAGCTCACCCGCAATCTCCAGTGCCTGCTGCTCTATCCCTTTTCCCCCTCCCCCTCATCTTAATCCCAGGAACAGGCCCTGTCTCCTCGAGGCCTCTGAGCTGCCCAGAGGCCTCTTGTTGGGTGGTGGCTGCCCGTTGCAGGGCCCCTGGCCACATGGAAGGACGCCTACCTGGAGGTGACACTGTGGCCCCTGGAGGAGATGTGGTGGGAGGGGGTAGAGGAGGCCATGTGGTGGCTACAGGCCTGGGTGCCCAGGATGCCAGGTAATGGGGGGCCCAGGCCCATCAGGGTGGCACTGGGGTTCATGAAAGGTGCCCTGGAGCTGGTGAGTGAGACCAAGGCTGGGGCGTGCTGGCAGTTCAGGACGACCGAGACAGCTCTCACTGTCCCCTCCCTCTCCAGGTGGCCCACCAGATGCTGTCCTGGGCTGAGGCCACGTTCCCATGGGCACTGAAGAGGCTCTGCAAACCCCTGCTGGACCCGTACAGCCTCGCAGCCAGGTAACGCAGGGTTGGGAGTGGCACATCCATCATTCCTGCCACGTATTAGGTGCAATGCTGAAGGCTTCCACACGCTCTGACCCACTGACTACTGACCGCACTGCACGGAGGCTTCTTCACTCCCCATTTCACAGGAGCGGAAGCTGGGGTTTCTTCCTCCATAGAGACCTCGTGAGCACAGCCCCAGTGCAGGCAGGGTTTTAGGAGCTGCTGCAGAGAAGTGCAGTGGGCGGGGCCGACCCCTGCCTTCAGGAAGCTCAGTTTTACTTAGACGTGAAGCACAAGAAATCGTCTACAGCAGGGTGTGCACCGCTCTGCAGAGAGCCCGAGAGTCACCTCTTAAGCAGGCCATTCCACTCTGTCACATTTTCTTGGTTTTGTAATTTTTTTTTTTTTTTTTTGAGGTGGAGTCTCGCTCTGCCACTCAGGCTGGAGTGCAGTGGCGTGGTCTCGGCTCACCGCAACCTCCGCCTCCCGAGTTCAAGCGATTCTCCTGCCTCAGCATTCCGAGTAGCTGGGACTACAGGCACGTGCACTACCGCACCTGGCTAATTTTTTGCAGTTTTAGTAGACAGGGTTTTGCCACTCCAGGCTGGTCTCAAACTCCTACCTTAGGTGATGCACCCTGTTGGCCTTCCAAAGTGTTGGGATTACATGCGCGAGCCACCACACCCGGCCTGTTTTGTGATCTTTTAAACACTCAAAAGCCCTTCTTTCTTGCAGGCCTTGCAGAAGCCGGCTGCAGGCTGGGTGTGGCCCACGGCTCATCATTTCCCACCACTGAGCAATACATTAGATGGCAAATGCTAGAGAAGGAGCATTGGTGACATGGTGGGCGGGTGGATTGTATGGTGTGGCCATGGCGGGCTTTGAGGAGAAGGTACAGTTCAGGCAAGAGCCATGGGGCCAGCGTGGGAAGAGAGCTCCAGGTGGGGGCACCACAGCACAGAGGCCTGGGAGAGGGATGTGCCTGGCCCGTTTTTGAAATGGAGTCTCGTTCTCTGTCACTCAGGCTGTAGTGCAGTGGTGTGATCTCAGTTCCCTGCAACCTCTGCCTCTCAAATTCATGTGATTCTCCTGCCTCAGCCTCTCAAGTAGCTGAGATTACAGGCATGTGCCACCATACCCAGCTAATTTTTGTATTTTTAGTAGAGATGGGGTTTCACCATATTAGCCAGGCTGGTCTCAGACTCCTGAGCTCCGGAGACTCAGCCTTTGAAAGTGCTGGGATTATGGGCATGAGCCACCGTGCCTGGCCTGTTTTAATAACAAGCTGGCGGGGCTGAAGCATAACGTGAGTAAGGGAGAGTGGATGCAATTGGAAGGGACTGGGAGGTCCCAAGGCTGGGGGATAGGGGCGAGGGCTCCGGCTTCTGCCCTGACCTAGGAAGGACGTGATCATCCATTCACGTCAAAGGCCCCTTTGTTCCCTGTGTTGTCAACACAGGGCTGGTGGATAGAAGTGGGGCACCCAGTCTAGAGCAGGGGCCTGGGGGCCCAGTATCCTTTTCCCTCCCAGGCACAGGGCCCACCAGGAACCGGGCTCCAGGCAGGGGGCAGCCCCCTTCTTCCACACTGCTGGCCTTGCAGAGTGCCTGGACTCCAGCTCTGCCTCTAACTAGGATTCCTCTGCATCGGCTCTGTGTGCCTCAGTTTCCCCAGCTATAGAATAGGGACTAAACCTGCACCATGGGGAAAAAGCTCCATGTAATACAAGTTCCTGCTCCTGCTTTCTTGCAGTCAGAATGTAGGCTGAGGAAGGGAAGAACTCCCCAGGCCGGGCTTTGGCTTGGCTGAAGAATCACCTGCCTGGTTATCGGCCTATCTGGTGAGTGGGATCTGGTGAGTGGGATGCCAAAAACTGGATTCAACTGGCAAGGAGGGCATTGAGGCTGCTTCCTGCCCCCAGCTGCAGGGCCTCTGGGCTCCCAGAAGGTAAGTGAGGCCGCCTGCCCCTGCACCCCCTCCCCCAGCTCATCAACAACAGCGTGTGCAATGTTCCTCTTCCCACTCCACCCCCATGTGAGTGGAGAGCTCCCTGATCATTCACATCTCACAGGCTTGACCCTACTCTACATATTGAGAAAGTTCCAGTCCTCCCCTCAACTGTAGAAATTTCCTAGACCTGTTGGTTGGGCATAGTGGCTCATACCTGTAATCCCAGCACTTGGGAGGTCGAGGTGGGCAGATCATTTGAGGTCAGGAGTTTGAGACCAGCCTGGCCAACATGGTGAAACCCTGACTCCACTAAAAATACAAAAATTAGCCGGGCATGGCAGTGAGTACCTGTAATTCCAGCTACTCTGGAGGCTGAGACAGGAGAATCACTTAAACCCGGGAGGCAGAGGTCACAGTGAGTCGAGATCGCACCACTGTACTCGAGCCTGTTTTGAGATTCTGTCTCAACAAACAAAACAATTTCCTAGACCTTCCAGCTCCTGTCCTCAGCATCCCCACACACAGGCCCATGCTGCCCAAGACCCAGGGGGCACAGTAGGTATGACATCAGACACCTGTGTCCTCAAAATGGGGCAGCTTGTTTCTGTCCCGGCCTCACCTCCACCTCCGCTGTCATGCTGGCCTCTGTCCTCCTCCACCTCATTATGGGATTTCCTAGAACAAGAACAGCCCCTCCCCGAGAGGCACCCCCATGCTCTCCACGGCAGAGCTCTTCCTGCGGACCTGTGAGCTCCCCCTCTGCAGCCAAAGGGAGCAAGGCCCAGCCAGGCACAGCGACTTGTCCTGTCCATTCCCTCTAGGAACTACTCAGTGGTTGCAATGCTGCTGCCGCCTAGGGGGGACAAGCCCCTGGACATGGCCTGGGTGACCAGCTACCTGGTGGAGGAGAAGCTGCTGCGGCCACTCCGAGAGCTGTCCAGGCCAACATGCTGGCCGAGTTCTACCGGCTCAGACGCCACCTGCTGCAGGGTCCCCGGGAGTGTGAGTCCTGCCCCAGGCTGTGCCACCCACCTCCCTGGAAGCCCCCTGCCGCATGGGCACAGCAGTAGGGCCATGCAGGAGCAGGTACTGTGGGGGCACAGGGAAGCCTGCAGAGGCTCGTGGCATCACAGAGCCAGGCTCAGAGCTTACTGGACTTCCCAAGGTCCTATGGGACTAGGGCTGAGGCCGCACATCCTGCTTTTGTCCAGAATACAAAGCCTGGCCCAGCCGAGGAGTATGGTGCGTCGTTTAGGGTTTCAGGCCAGCTCCCTCCCTGTGGGCTCTGCTGGAGAAGGCAGACCTCCCATTACAGCTGGAAGGGCACTAATTGAGTTCAGACTCGCAGGTCAGGGGTGATCTGGTGCTGGGATGACCGGCTCTGGGCTCCTGGGGAGCTTGCATTGGCTCAGGTGAGTCTGCTAATCTCTGTGGACTCTGCTTCCTCCACTGTGAAATGCAGGTAACCACGTGGCTCGCTCACATGGGTAAGGGGCATGTACAGTTCTTAATGCACAAGGGAGCCCCTCATGTCTGTGGGGGAGCCATGGTACCCAGGCTTGGCAAGGAGCAGTTTATCCATGTGGGACTCATACAGAGGCCTAGGGCTCCCTAGCAGCGTGGGTGCCCAAGCTTCCTCTGGAGATCTGTGCCCGTAGGAGGTCACCTGGGGGGACGGAACTTTCAAGCTTGTCCCCTCGCTGTGGGTCAGCCCTCCTGCCCACCCACTGTGGCCCACAGGCCTACAGGCTATACAACTCCTCCCTGCCGAGGGAGAGCTGGCCAGAGCTCCAGCTGCCTCCTGCCATGACAAGGAGGGACGTCCCCAGGATTGAGCTGGCCAGTGAGGACGGGGTCGCCATCTCCTGTGACGTGCCCACCGGCATCTGCAGCCTGACTCTGGGCCTCGGGCACCACGGTGAGTCTGGGCCCCAGCAAGGTTGGCCCCACTGCCAAGAGTCTCTTCGGGATGCACCATTCTCAGCTTCCAGTGGGACAGGTCCCCGGACTGTAGGCGGTGACTGTCGTTGAGGTGATGGCACTGAGGCCCAGGGCTTTCTGCCCCCATCCCTGGGATACACAGCTCCAGGATGGAGTTGGCCCTCTGCCAAGGAACACAAAGGAAGGACCTGGTTTCCGGCCACTCAAGCTGAGGACATGGGGACGGGATGGGAGGACACATGCTGTCCTCAGTCCCTGTGGTTTCTCTCCCTCCTCTGATGAGGGTTTAGAGCCAGAGCCCTGGGCTCTGGGAGTCTGGGGTGGAGGTGGCGGGATTCTACCATTCCTTGGTGTGCCTCAGGCTCATCTCTCATACAGGTCCCCTGGGGGAGGGTGACGGGCTCTCAGAACCCCCTCAGCTTCCCTCCTCCCATGGGCATATCTGCCAGCCTTCTAGGCACCAATGACAATGAAGCAGGCAAAGAGCTGATGTTGCCAGACGACGGCTCTGTGGCCCTCAGCCTGGAGGAGCTCAGCCTGGCCTGGCAGGTGAGTGGGTGCACTGCCCTTCCTCCCTCCGGCTGAGGCTCTTGAGGGCTGCTCACTGCAGAGTCCCAGAAGAGGCAGGTGGCCTTCTGGCTCTGCAGAGGACTTTGCAGGCCCAGGGTTTGGAGGAGTCTCCTGCTGAGGCTGCTGTATGTGGGGCAGCCACATGGTCCAGCGGGAGGCCTGAGTTGTGTCTGCCCTGCCAGGTGGATGGTGACTACAGGGCCACCAAGAAGACTCAGCCGGCCTGCCCAGGACAGAGCCCTGCCTGCTGAGCCTTCTTCCAGGACCCCCGCTCCAGCTTGGAGAACTGCTTCTGGGTGGTGAGTGAGCCTGGCCCCTGGGGCACAGAAAGCACTTTCCCCTTTCTCTCTCTCTCTCTCCCTCTCTCTCTCCCCCTCTCTCTCTCTCTCTCTCTCTCTCTCTCTCTCTCTCTCCCCTCTCTCTCTCTCTCTCTTTCTCTCTCTGTGCTTATACAGCCTGTAGAACTGTGAGTCAATTATCTCTCTTATTTATGAACTGCCCAGGATGGAGTGTAGTGGCGCTGTCTTGCCTCATGGCTACTTCTATGTCCCAGGTTCAAGCAATACTCCTGCCTCAGCCTCCCAAATATACAGGCATGTATTTTTGGAGAGATGGGGTTTTGCTGTGTTGGCCAGGCTGGTCATGAATTCCTGACCTGAGGTGATCCGCCTGCCTTGGCCTCCCAAAGTGCTGGGATAACAGGTGTGAGCCACCGCGCCCAGCCTCATTGGGGATTTGAATGTCCACCACTGTTCGGGGAAAATGCTCAGCCCGTTTTCCCTCTGCTCTCATACCGCAACAATCATCAACACAGAAGATGACTTCTGTGAGCAAATGTGCGGGGTTTGTCCCCACTACCAGGGTGGACCTCTCATTCAGTTCTAACACTAGCTACCTTGAGACAGCATCAGAGCCCACATGGTGAGAGATTCTTCAGCCAGTGCTGCATATGAATGCCACAGCCAAACTCCCACCAAAAGGGTCAACAGCAGAAGAGAAAATTAATCAATTGGAAAATATGACAAAGGGAAGATGAAATGAGAGGGTCTAACATGTCTCAAAGAAATTCCAGGCCAGGTGTGGTAGATCATCCCTGTAATCCCAGCACTTTGGGAGGCCAAGATGAGTGGATCACCTAAGGTCAGGAGTTCAAGACCAGCCTGGCCAACATGGTGAAACCCCGTCTCTACTAAAAATACAGAAATTAGCCAGGCGTGGTGGTGTGCACCTGTAATCCCAGCTACGCAGAAGGCTGAGGCAGGAGAATTGCTTGAACCCCGGAGGTGGAGGTTGCAGTGAGCCGAGATCTCGCCACTGCACTCCAGCCTGGCAACAGAGTGAGAGTCTGTCTCAAAAAAAAAATTCCGGAATGAAAACAGAGACAGGACCCAGGACCATTTAGAGTCAGGAGGCACGATCTCCAATACAATAAATCCATCCATACCTAGACCCATCAAAATAAAATTGCAGAAAAGACAAAGAAAAGGTCCTAAAAGCTACTGAGGAGGGTGGAGAGAAGGAAGAACATGTTGACGATTGCTTTCCCACCAGCAGCAATGGAAGACAGTGGAGTAAGGGAAAGTATGCATGAGCTTAGAGTTTATACCCAGCTCAACTATTACTTAATGAAATAACCTCTCCGCACTGATCTGTCTAGAGATCTCTCTACCACAAATGGACACTTACTCAAGGGACACATCCACATGTTCATTTACATACTGTGTGTCTGCTTTCCTGCTACAGCGGCAGAGTATTGTAAGGGAGATCACATTTTTGCTCTCTGAAAGACTCGATTAGGAAGAGGGAAAGATAAGCTACAGATTGGGAAAAACGTTTACAAACCACCTACCAGACCAAGGACTCATCTCCAGAGACTCATCTCTAGAATACATAAAGAGCTCAAAGGTAGGCCAGGTGCAGTGGCTCATGCTTGTATTCCTAGCACTTTGGGAGACTGAGGCGAGACGCCTTGAACCTGGGAGGTCAAGGCTGCAGTGAGCCATGACTACACCCCTGGCTGCATGACACTGTGAGACCTTGTCTCTCAGAACAAAACCTGCAAAGTAACAAATGGGAAACAAATGCATGAACACTGTTTTCACTCCCAGCCATAGAGAAACGAGGTAGTGCCACACACCTGAGCTCCAGTGAGTTCCGGCACGGGTTGCTGAGGTCCAGGGACCGCAGTATAAAGCATTAGTTGAACATCCAAATGGCCAGGTTGTGATTTCAGCATCTACTGATGAGTGCACTATAAAAAGCACTGTTCTAGTGCCAAAAAGGCGGTGGCTGCTGAGAATCAAGCTAGGCTTAGAGGCAGGAGCCAAGGTCACGGTCCACCAATCAGATCCTCTCGGGAAGCCGCCCTGGACTCACGAAGTGCCAAGACAGGAGGCGGTGTGGCTCCACGGGGAGCTTGGAGAATCTGGGAATCAAGCAGAAGCACTCGTTGCTCTGACCGTGTAAATACAAAACTGTCGGCTACTACAGCCATCAACAGAACATCTGGGAGGACAAACAACTCAGAAGATTTATAGCCACAGGGTAACAATGGACTGTTATCTGCAGTTAAGGTCCTTTCCCTTCCTCTTAGGGTTTTTTGTTTTTTTTCCAGATGGAGTCTTGCTCTGTCACCCAGGCTGGACTGCAGTGGCACAATCTTGGCTCACTGCAACCTCCACCTCCCGGGTTTCAGCAATTCTCCTGCCTCCACCTCCTGAGTAGCTGGAATTACAGGTGCATGCCACTATGCCCAGCTAATTTTTTTTGTGTTTTTAGTGGAGAGGAGGTTTCACCATGTTGGCCGGGATGGTCTCGCATGTCAGCCCTCATGATCCGCCTGCCTCAGCCTCTCAAAGTATTGGGATTACAGGTGTGAGCCACCGTGTCCAGCTGGGTTTATTTATTTTTTTAAATCAAGGGCTAAATTCTTCCCCTCTCTGGGACACCAGTGAAGTATTTACGAAAAGCAGTCACCAATTAGTTAAATTTTGAATGACAAAAGGTGGTTATAAGTCACAAAATAAAGGCATCTTATGAACTCTCATAAGAAGAGGAGGAAGGAGTTAAGCCACTTTTTATTATCTTTTTGAGACAAGGTCTTGCTCTGTCCTCCAGGCTGGAGTACACTGGTGCAGCCTCCCAAGTAGTTGGGATTACAGGTGTCCACCACCACGTTTTTGTATTTTTAGTAGAGACGGGGTTTCACCATGTGGGCCAGGCTGGTCTTGAACTCCTGACCTCATGTGATCCTCCCACCTCACACCCAACCTGAGAAATTAAGACATTCTCAGATAAACAAAAGCTGAGAGAGTTCATTACACTGGGACCTACCCTGCAAGAAATGCTAAAGGGAGTCCTTCAAGTCAAAACAAAAGGATGCTAGGTGGACATTTGAAGCCACATATAAAGACCTATATTTTTGGAATTTTGATTCATATCTCTGATTATTTTATTGGATTTTAAAGAGATGTGTAACCATCAGTCTATGTTAAATATATAATTTATTTTTAAAAAATTAGGCATGGTGGCGTGCACCTGTAGTCTCAGCTATGGAGGATCGCTCAAGTCCACGGGCTTGAGGTTACAATGAGCTATGACAGTGCCACCGCACTCCAGCCTGGGTGACAGAGTGAGACCCTCCCTCTAAAATATAGATATACTTTGTGACATCAACAGCATAGGAGGGGACAGAGCGGTCAAGGAGTAGAGTATTTGCATGTGATTGAACTTACTAGTTTAAATTCGATTGCTATAACTTCAGAATGTTTTATGTAATCCTCATAGTAATTATAAAGAAAATATCTATAGAATGTACACAAAAGGAAATGAGAAGGGATTCTAAGTATGTCACATAAAAAAATCAATTAAACACAAAGGAAGGCAGAAGGAAGGAAATAAGAAAACAAACCATGAGCCATGCAGAAAATCCGCGGAGTGGCACCGGGAGGCCCGTCAATGGTGTGCTGGGGTCCTCCCAGAGCAGCTGCTCACTGAGCCCTTGGCTGTGGGCCTCATGGCACAGTCACCCACCAGGCTAGCGAGTTTCGTCAGATGATAATCTTTAAAAATGCAAATGAATTCCACAATCAAAAGACTGTAAGAGATTACACACAGGTTGAAAGAGAAAGGATGAAAAAAGATACTCCATGCAAATGGTAACCGAAAAAAAGAAAAGGAAGAGGAGCTAGACTAATATCAGACTAAATAGACTTAAGGTCAAAAGCTGTTATAAGAGACAATAAGTCAATTCACCAAAAAGATATAACAGTTATAAATGTGCATGCAACGCACCTCAGTGCTCCCAAATATATGAAGCAAACACCGACAGAATGAAAGGAGAAACAGAAAGTTCTACGATCACAGTAGGCGACTTCATCTCACTTTTTTTTTTTAGACAGAATCTGACTCCGTTGGCCAGGCTGGAGTGCAGTGGCATGATACGGGTCACCGCAACCTCCTATATTCAAGTGATTCCTGTGCCTCAGCCTCAGAGTAGCTGGGAGTACAGGTGTATGCCACTATGCCTGGCTATTTTTAGTAGAGACAGGGTTTCACCATGTTGGCCAGGCTGGTCTTGAACTCCTGACCTCAAGTGATCCACGTGCCTTGGCCTCCCAAAACGCTGGGATTACAGGCATGAGCCACCGTGCCTGGCCCAATAACTCACTTTCAATAATGGATACAACACCCAGACAGAAGATCAAGAAGGAAACAGAGGGCTTGAGCAATACTATAGACGAATTGGACCTACCAGACATACACAGGTGACTTCACCCAGCAGCAGAATATACATTCTTCAAAGTACATGTGGAATGTTCTCTGGGGAAGATCATATATTAGACCTTAAAGCAAGATTTAATATATTTTAAATGACTGAACTTATAATAGCAGAAGGAAAACCAGAATATCCACAAATTTATGGGAACTAAACGTAATACAAAACTATGGATCAAAGAAAAATAAGGAAAATTAGAAAGTATTTTGAGACAAAACAACTTATCAAATCTTATGGGATGCAGCAAAAGCAGTACTATGAGGGAAATTTATAGCTGTACATGCTTACATTAAAGAAAGCTGGCCGGAGGCAGTGGCTCACACCTGTAATCCCAGCACTTTAGGAGGCTGAGGC
>NW_016107348.1:1874549-1886231 GCF_001604975.1 Cebus imitator | reverse complement strand
AAAAAAAAAAAAAAAAAAAAAAAAAAAGCAGCCAGGCATAGTGACACTGTTCTATAATCCCAGCTACTTGGAAGGCTGAGGCAAGGAGATTGCTTGAGCCCAGGAGTTTGTGACTAGCTGAGGCAACCAAAATACTAACTTTGTACCTTAAATTATTAGAAAAAGAAGAACAACCTAAACCCAAAGCTAGGAGAAGGAAGAAAACAGAGGTTAGAACAGAAATAAATGAGATAGAAGAAGGAAAAACAGACCTATAACTACCAAGGAGATTGAATCAGTGACCAAAAACTTGACAAAAGAAAAGTACAAGAACAGATGGCTTCATGGGTGACTTGTACCAAACATTTACAGAACCAAGGAAAGAATACCTCCAAACTCATTCTGTGAGGCCAGCATTACCGATCCCAAAGGCAGACAAAGCACCAGAAGAACACACACTACTATCCCTGATCAATACAGATGCAAAGTTCTCAAGAAAATACTAATAAGGAGAATTCAACAGTGTCATAGAAGGATTATGCAACATGGTCAAGTGAGATGTATTCCTGGAATGCAAAGGTGGTTACCACATAAAAATCAATGTAAGATATCCCATTAACAGAACGAAGGAAAGAAAATCATGCCTATTTGTTTCAATTAGTACAGAAAAAGCATTTAACCAAGTTTAATACCCTTTCATGATTAAAAACATACTGACTAGAAATAGAAATAATCTCAATGTAATAAAGGTCATGTGAACAACCCCCCGCTAACATTCTCGATGATGAAACACAAAGTTTTCCCAAGATGAGGAATAAAACAGTGACGACTGCTTTCATAATACTGGAAATCCTAGCCAAAGCTATTAAAGAAAGGAAAAAGAAAAGGCGTCTAAATTGGAAAGGAAGAAATAAAATTATCTCTGTGAACAAATGACGTGATCTTTTTTGTAGAAAATCCTGAAGATTGCATGAAAAAAAAAACTGTTAGAGCTAGTAATGTGTCAAAGTTTCAGGATTACAAATTCAGCATACAAAAGTCAGGGGCATTTCTTCACACTGTCAACAACCCAAGAAGGAAATTAAGAAAACAATTCCTGCTGGGCTTGGTTGTGGGATGCCTATAGTCCCAGCTACTTGGGAGGCTGAGGCAGGAGGATCGCTTGAGTCTGGGAGGTCAGTGCTGTCAGTTTTTATAATGATTATGCCTGTGAATAGCCACTGTACTCCAGCCTGGGCAACATAGTGACACACTATCTTAAAAAAAAAAGAAAGAAAGAAAAAAGTCAGTTTACAATAGCATTAAAAAGAATAAAGTAGGAATAAACTTAACCAGGAGACAAAGACTTTGGCAGGATTTAGACTTCTAGGGATCGGTTGTGTAACAGATGTAAAGGCATCTCATATTTATGGATAAGGCTTAGTTTTGTTAAGATGTCAATACAACTCAAAGTGATCTACAGGTTTAGTGTAATTGATCTGACAATCTCAGTGACATTTTTTTCTTCAATTATAGAAAAATCCATCCTTATAAATTGTGTAAACTTTATATGCAATTTCGAGGGATCCCAAATGGCCAAAGCAATCTTGAAAAAGAGTAACAAAGTTGGAAGTCTTTTGCTTCCCAACTTCAAAATGTATTATTAAATGCTACCGTGGTCAAAAGTGTGGTATGGCAGTAAAGACATGCAGAGAGACCAGTGGAATGGAATACAGAGTGCAGAAGGAAACTCGTATGCATATGGTCAAATGAGTTCAATAAGGATGCCAAGACTTGTCAATCAGGGAAGCGACAGTCATTCAACAAACAGTGTGGGAAAACTAGATATCCACAGGCAAAAGAATGAAGTTAAACCCATACCTCATAATGAATCAAAGACCTAACTGTAAGCTCTAAACCTATGCAACTCTTGTTTTTTTCAGACAGAGTCTCGCTCTGTCACCCAGGCTGGAGTGCAGTGGTGCGATCTTGGCTCACTGCAACCTCCAGCTTCCGGGTTCAAGCAGTTCTCTGCATCAGCCTGCCAAGTAGCTGGGATTACAAGTGCCCACCACCACACCCACCTAATTTTTGTATTTTTAGTAGAGACGGGGTTTTACCATCTTGGTCAGGCTGGTCTTGAACTCCTGACCTCATGATTCACCTGCTTTGGCCTCCAAAGTGCTGGGATTATAGGTGTGAGCCACCCTTCCCAGCTGACAACTCTTAAAATGTAGAAGGAGGCCGGGCGCGGTGGCTCAAGCCTGTAATCCAGCACTTTGGGAGGCCGAGGCGGGTGGATCACGAGGTCAAGAGATCAAGACCATCCTGGTCAACATGGTGAAACCCCGTCTCTACTAAAAATACAAAAAATTAGCTGGGCATGGTGGCACGTGCCTGTAATCCCGGCTACTCAGGAGGCTGAGGCAGGAGAATTGCCTGAACCCAGGAGGCGGAGGTTGCGGTGAGCCGAGATCGCGCCATTGCACTCCAGCCTGGGTAACATGAGTGAAACTCCGTCTCAAAAAAAAAAAAAAAAAAAACGCATAGAAGGAGAGCTTCCTTTGGCAATGATTTCCTGGCTATGACACCAAAGGCACAAACAACAAAAGGAAAAGTACACAAATTGGATTGCATCAAAGGATACTATTAACAGAGTGAAAAGGCAACCTGCAGAATGACAGGACAGATGTGCAAATTACATGTGAACGAGTTCCCATCTAGACTAGATAAAGCACTCTTGCAATGCAACGACAAAACCCAACTAACGCAGTTCAAAACTGCACAAAGGACGTGAATAGACAGTCCTCCAAATAAGAGAAGCTAATAGCCAATCAGCACATAAAAAGATGCTCACCATCACTAATTATTAGGGAAGCTCAAACAAAATCACGTGGAGAGGCCGGGTGCAGTGGCTCACGCCTGTAATCCCAGCACTCTGAAAGGCTGAGGTGGGCAGATCACTTGAGGTCAGGAGTTTGAGACCAGCCTGGCCAACGTGCTGACACCATGTCTCTACTAAAAATAAGAAAATTAGCTGGGTGTGCTGGCGCATGCCTGCAGTCCCAGATGCTCGGGAGGTTGATGCAGGAGAATTGCTTGAACCCAGGAGGTGGAGGTTGCAGTGAGCCAAGATCACATCACTGCACTCCAGCCTGGGTGACAGCAAGACTCCACCTCAAAAAAAAAAGAAAAAGAAAACCTACTTGGAGATGCCACCTCAGACTCGTTAGGATGGCCATAATCAATACAGAAAATAACAGGTGTCAGCGAGGATGCTGAGCAGTTGGAACCCTTGTGTACTTTACTGGGAGTTTAAAATGGAGCTGCAGCTATGGAAAACAGTATGGCAATTCATCAAAAAGTTAAAAATAGGCCAGGTCCAGTGGCTCACACTTACAATCCCAGCACTTTGAGAGGCTGGGGCAGGCCAATCACTTGAGGCCAGGAGTTCGAGACCAGCCTGGCCAACATTGTGAAACCCCATCTCTACTAAAAATACAAAAATTAGCCAGGTGTGGCAGTGCAGGCCTGTAACCCCAGCTACTTGGGAGGCTGAAGGATAAGAATCGCTTGAACCCAGGAGGCAGAGGTTGCAGTGAGCCAAGATTACACCACTGCACGCCAGCCTGGGTGACAGAGCAAGACCCTGTCTCAAAACAAAGAATTACCATATAATCCAGCACTTCCACTTCTGGGTATGTACCCCCTAAAATTCAAAGGGCCTTACACATTTATACACTGATGTTCATAGCAGCGTTGTTGAGAGCAAATTCTGACGTGTGTGAGAAATGACATTGTTTGCTGAGAAATCCTACTGAAAGTGGCAGCAAGGAGAACCTAGCTGCCTGCCCCCAAAGCGGAAAACTGCCCCCAAAGCATTATAAAACAGTAACCAATATAAATATGTCTCACGCCAGATGAATTAGTTCTTTGAACACAGGATACGTGACCCTTTCCTTTGTTCCCTTGGAAAGAGCGCTTTCTAATTTGTCTTTAACCTATAGTAAACACACACTAGCTGCCTGGTTAGTTTGCCTTTAACTAGTGAAAGAACACAGAGCATCCGCTTGTAAAACTTGTCACTGGAAAGTCAAAGATAAATACGTAGGTCAGAGTCTGCTCTGTGAGACCCCTGCTGCTTTACTCTGAACCCATGTCTGTCTGTCTCTCTTTCTCTCTCTCTCTCTCCATGGCTGAGCTGATCTCAGCACAGCGTTTAGACATTGGAAATGTATATTTACTGAGCACCTCTGTGCTGGGCATGATAATATCATTATGAACACCGTAGTGATAAAAAAACACTCTTAGGGAGGTACAACTCTTAAGTGTAAAAACTAGCAGAGACAGACAATAATAGACAGACCCACAGGACTCAGATAGGAGGCTTACTAGACAGATTATAGATTTCAACAGGGAACTGAAATTATTAAAATTACTAAACACTAAATTTGTTGTTTAGTAATTAATTTAGCCAATCGGCTAATTTACTAATTACTGAAAATTAAATATCTGGAAAAGAACCAGAATGTAGTAGAAAGAGAAGGCAGAAAAGGCCACCTAAAGCCCATCTTTTAGACAGTTCTCTTAGCAGATGAAGGATAAAAGGCACTTCCTAGCCAAGCATGGTGGCTCATGCCTGTAGTCCCAGCTACTCAGGAGGCTAAGGCAGGAAAATCACTTGAACCCAGGAGGCAGAAGTTGCAGTGAGCCGATATCACGCCACTGCACTCCAGCCAGGGCAACAGAGCAAGACTCCATCTCAAAAAAATAAATAGCAGGGCACGGTGACTAACACCTATAATCCCAGCACTTTGGGAGGCTGAGGAGGGCGGATCACTTGACGTCAACAGTTGGAGACTAGCCTGGCCATACCCCGTCTCTACTAAAAATACAAAAATTAGCTGGACATGGTGGCAGGCATCTGTAATCTCAGCTACTCAGGAGGCTGAGGCAGAACTGCTTGATCCCAGGAGGCAGAAGTTGCAGTGAACCACTGCACTGCAGCCTGGGTGACAGAGCAAGACTCTATCTCAAAAAAATTAAATAAAGCCCAACTTATAAACAGTTCTCCTAGCAGATGAGGGATAGAAGAGCGCTTCCTTACCCTGGTAGCTCTGAGTGTCCAGTCTGTGCCCTTGCCCACCACACTTGATGGGGAAACAGAGCAGCCTGGACTGCAAGCTGTACTGAAGACCCCACCCACACAGTGAGAGTTCCCTTTGGCCTGCACTTCGGGTTGGATGCATCCCGAGCTCTCAATGCATCGTGTGCTAAGGTTCCACCCTCCCCTGGGCTGGGAAGTATGTCTTGGTCTTCTGTCTCCAGGGTGCTGGTGGCAGAGCCTGACATGGAGTCAGTGCTCCACAGATGCTTGTTCACGTTCCTAGGAACTGAGCAGGCTGGGCCTAACACCACTGCCTGCAAAGGCCTGGCAGGTGTAGGGACTCATCGACCCGTCCCTGCTGCTCTTACAGAAAGGGGAGAGGGAGGTGGGTGGGAGTGGATGGAGAGTTGCCCTTTTATTAAGGAGGGCCAGGGGCTGTAATAGAAGCCCCGGCATAACTTATCTCAGGAAACAGCAGGGGCCCCTCTCCTCTGGGGCCCATGCCTGGCCTTACTTCTCTTCTGTCTTCTTTACAGTTTGAGACTTCGTCTAAGCCAGCACTAGGCTGCCAAAGACTTCAAACTCCTCCCCTTCTACTCTAATTCCAGCTCCTTGATGAGGGCAAGATTCTTGGCTGGGACAGAATGACCAGCATGGAATTCTGGGAAACTCAGAACCGCACGTGCTGCAAATGCAGGGAAGAAGAGCTGCTTGCCACTGCGCTCAGAATACTTCTGAGGACATGGAACTCTCCCACTGGTCTGGGTAATTTCCCCTCTTCCTCCACATCTCCACTGTAAACCAAGAGACAGCACGGCTAGCGAGCCCCAGCCCTGCAGCGAGAGCTCTACCTGGCTCCTGTTCATGCCCAAGGTATTCACTTATTCAACAGCCACGCAGGAAGCCACCACTTCAGAACACTGACTGTGTGGAGGGGGACACGAAGCCAGATCCTCAGCTGCCTAGTCCTGGCTTTCCCTGCCTGATCCAGGAGTCTCCTGAGGCAGGAAGTTCTTTGAGGGGAACTGATAGCTCTTCAGAAGCCTGGTAGAGAGCTGCTGTCTTTGGGGTAGGCACACTGGGACTGAATGCTTTGGAAGACCTCTGTTTTTGTGGGGGCACCTGTGAACTCGGGCCCCCAGGCTACAGCATTCAAAGTTTTTAACTTTTTGAACATAACCGTTCCTTTGAGTTTTCAACTGAAAAATAAAGCTAGCAGAATCCAAGAATGTGTCTCTGGATTGCTGGGGCTGATCATCCACTCAGGAGATGGGGAGACGTGGGTAGCTATGGAATCTTCTCAGCAATAGGGGGTGCCCTCGAGCCCTCTTTGGGCTGAGACTTTGGTAGGAGATTGTAGGGTCCAGATTCCAGAGCAAAGGGCCAGGTGTCAGCCACGGGGACGGAGGCAAGCTGAGGGCCAGACACCAGACTTGGCTGTCCCTGACCTCCCCACCCATGAATCCCAGGTGCACAGCAGGTGCTAGATGAAGTTCAGAAGAAAGAACTCCAGGGCAAATGGGAATGAGAAGGTTGGTCCTCCACATTCCCACGCTGGAGGGAAGAGAAGGGGGGGTGGCTGGGATCTGAGTGTTTGCTATGGTTACAGTCTGAAGATCCTGAGCCCAGGCACTGCTCCGAGTACCTTGAAAGATGTTTGATCTTAAGCCTTACAATAGTCCAATGAGGAATGGATGATCTCCTTAATGAGGGAAGAAACAAAGGCTCAGAGAGTGGAGGGGATTCCCCCAAGGTCATATAACCTACAAATGGCCAGGACGGTGCTGATGCGGCCTGTCTGCCTCCCAGGGCTGCCCAAGCTCAGTCACCCCCCCGCCACTTCTGCTTTTGCAATAATAGCCTTATGTCACATATTCTACCAGTTACTTTATGCAAGAAAGTCAAGTAAACGTTAGCCATATCCCAAGCCATTAACAGGTAGCTCCTGTTCAAAATACCCTGTAAATCAGGTCATGTTACAGGTGCCGTGCTAGGCTTGTTTTGGGGAACTCAGCCTAGGAATATGAGTGAAGAGAGAACTCACAAAGCAGAGCAAATCACTGGCACGCAGGGGCCTGAGCAGTTCAGCCAGAGGCAACTAGAGTGTGCAGCCCCCTGACCTGCTGGCTTCCCAATACGCTTAATGGATCCATGATGTTGGGTCCAGAAGTAAATGCAGAAGCCTTCCCTTCCTGCCTCCCACACTCTGTGGGTCAAGTTTTACCAAAAGCACAGCAATGGACTGGACACCAGCAGAGATACACAGAGGGAAAAACAGTTCTCCCTCCTCAAGGCAGGTTGGACAACATCAGTATTTTGCAGTTGGGGGGCGCGGGTGGAGTGTGTGTGCATGCCTAGAATTTAAAGACAAACAGATGGGAGAGGGAATGATTCCAGCAAAAGGATTGATAAATATTCACGTCTACAGTGTACACTGAACTGCAGCCCAGACCACATAGCAAGGCTCTGTCTCTACAAGAAATTTAAGAATTAGCCAGGAGTGGTGGCATGTGCCTGTAATGTCAGCTACCCAGGAGGCTGAGGCTGGAGGATCACTTGAGCCCAGGAGTTTAAAATTACAATAAACTGTGATCACATCACTGCCGTCCAGCCTGGGCATCAGAGCAAGGCCCTATCTCTAAAACAAAACAAGATAAGATGTTTACATAAAAATCAGTGTATGAAAATCCAAAATAAAATATTAGCAAATGAACCCCGCTGGGGCTTAAAAAAAGTTACCTAGGTCGCCAAATACGTAACGTTGCCGGCCGAAGCCGTTCTGCTGGGGAGTGTGTACACGGCGAGCCAGTCCCAGCACCGCCCGGTCAGCTCCCTTAACGCCCGCGACAGTGGCCCAGACGCCACCTGAACGTGACTCTGCCAGCCAAGATATCAACCTGAATTCTAACAAAGGTCTGCTCTGACTCCATGACCGATGTCCCTGTCGACACAGGTGTGGCTGCCCGGACTCCTGCTGTTGAGGGTGAGGGTCTGACAGAGGCTGAGGAGGAACTCAAGGCTGAGCTGACCAAGGTGGGAGAGGAAATTGTCACTCTACACCAGGTCCTGGCAGCCAAGGAGACGCACTGCGGAGAGCTCAAGAACAGGCTGGGCCTCTCCACCCCGGGGGTTTGAAACAGACGCTGTCCAGGAGCTGCCATGATGTGCAGGTCTCTAACAGCTATAGGCAGACTAAGGAAACTCTTTCACAGGCAGGACAGAAGGCTTCAGCTGCCCTGTCGACAATGGGCTCTGCCATCAGCAGGAAGCTTGGAGACAATGAGGAACTCTGCAACCTTCAAGTTGTTTGAGGACCGAGTTGGGACCATAAAGTGTATGGCTGTGGGCCGGCTGCGGTGGCTCATGCCTGTAATCCCAGCACTTTGGGAGGCTGAGGCGTGTGGATCACCTGAGGTCAGGAGTTTGAGACCAGCCTGACCCATATGGTGAAACCCTGTCTCTACTAAAAATACAAAAATTAGCTGGGTGTGGTGGCATGTGCCTGTAGTCCCAGCTACTCAGGAGGCTGAGGCAGGAGAATTGATTGAACCCAGGAGGCTTAGATTGCAGTGAGCCGAGATTGCACCACTGCACTCCAGCCTGGTGCCTGGCAATAGAATAAGACTCTGTCTCCAAAAAAAAAAAAAAAAAAAAAAAAAGTCTAAGGTTGTGGAAGACAGAACGGCAGTGACAACCTCCCTTCCTCAGTGGGGAATGGTGACAAGCCCCTGTCGGATCCCACACTTTTTTAAGCCCGAGGTTGCTTCGCCCACCGCAGAGCACACGCAGCACACCCTCAGCATCACAGCCTGCGCAGCGGAGCAGCCAGCCAGGCAGATGAGCAGAGCCGGCCTGGACCACAGTCCTGCCCATCCACACGGAGATGCGGCTGCTGCGTTCGCAGGAATTAGAGAACACAGTCTTGTACACAGATGTTTTACACTAAAGTTTGTAGATGAACCAGATCACTGTGCCGTCCTTCCTAGGGGTGCAGGAAGGGGACAGGGCGGAGGATTTGAGAGAATTGAGCCAATACCCAGGCTCCCTTTGGGAATCTTGTTAGCCCACTCAGAATGTTGAAGGATTGAAGAGTCCTAAGCGTAAAAGAAATGGCATTTTCTGAGCTCTTCCTCCTCCTCCTTCCCTGACTCACAGAAGGAATGCAATCAACCAGCAAGTCCTACCTGTTCCACAATTTTTTAACCCCAAAATGCTGAACAAGAAAACTGCTCATTGTCTGAGACCCACCAGAAAGGAAACTGATCAGCAGCAGCTGCCTAATTGTGCCACTAATCTAGCTTTAACGGACGCAAATTCATTATTTTTTAAATGCAGTGGACTTTCCAAAAATGAAAATTAGGCAAAGCAGACAAAAGACTTAACCAAGTGAGACTTGTACAATGTGAAAAGGATGGCTCAAAATCAGAACATCTTTTCATTTCCTTTATATTAACATGTTAAAATCATAATCATCACAGATGTTGAAAGGCATCTGACACAATTCATTACTAAATTTATAAAAGAACCTTATCAAATTAGAAAGAGGGATACCTCCTTAAATTACACACAATAAAGGAAATTACACCCTGACACACACCCATCAAGCCAAAGCCCAGCATCATTTGTAAGGGATGGAAGCAATGGAAGCTTCCATCAACCTTCGCAACAAAAGAATGCCGTCCGTTACCACTATTATTTTGGAGGCCCTAGCTGATGAAACTAGGCAAGGAGGAAAGTAAGACATTAAAGAAAAAGGAGGTGAAATAATTATCTTTACTCTGAAAAATGAGGCGGACAGATTTTGCTAAGAAGTTAGATACAAAAGTAACATACTAAACAGCCTTCCTTCTTAATTTTTAAACTATAGAGATGGGGCCGGGCACAGCTCATGCCTGTAATCCCGGCACTTTGGGAGACCAAGACAGGTGGATTGCTCGAGGCCAGGAGTTCAATACCAGCCTGGCCAACATGGCAAAACCCTGACTCTACTAATAATACAGAAATTAGCCAGGTGTTGTGAAACACAACTGTCATACCAGGTAATTGGGAGGCTGAGGCATGAGAATTGCTTGAACCTGGGAGGTGGAGGTTGCAGTGAGCCGGAACAGCACTACTGCACTCCAGCCTGGATGACAGAGCAAGACCCTGTCACACACACACACACAAAAATAGAGATGGGGTCTTATTATGCTGCCCAGGCTGGTCTCAAACTCCTGGGCTCAAGCAATCCTTCTGCCTCAGTCTCCCAAAGTTCTAGGATCACAGGCCTAAGCCACCAAGCCTGGCATCTGACAGTCTTCCTACGTACAAACAAGCAGTTAGAAAAGAAAACAACCCATTTGCAACAGCACACCCCCCCAAAAAAACCTCTCAGAAATAAATGTGCTAAAATATGCACACACAATCCATATGAAGAAATCTTTCAGTGAAACACTCTGAATGCCAAGAAAGCCACGCTGCACATGCTATCGAGAAAGGGTCAACATTAAGAAGATGTCACGGCCAGATGTGGTGGCTCACACCTGCAATCCTAGCACTTTGGAAGGCCGAGGTGGGTGGATCATGAGTCTGAGACCAGCCTGAGCAGCATGGCAAAACCCTCTCTACTAAAAATACAAAAAAATAGTGGCTTGCATCTCTAGTCCCAGCTACTCGAGAGGCTGAGGCAGGAGAATTGCTTGAACCCAGCAGGCAGAGGTTGCAGTGAGCCGAGATTGCGCCACAGCATTGCAGCCTGGGTGACAGAGTGAGACTCCATCTCAAAAAACAAACCAAAAAAAGATGTCACTATCAATATCAACTGGAGGTGTGTGGCGATGGGGTCTTCACATACGCTGGGGGAATGTAAGATAGCACGGCCACTCCAAAAGACAGTTGGGCAGCTTCTTAAAAGGTAAATATAAATTTACCTTATGGAGCCGGCTGCAGTGGCTCAGGCCTGTAATCCCAGCATTTTGGGAGGTCAAGGTGGGTAGATCACCTGAAGTCAGGAGTTCGAGACCAAACCTGGCCAACGTGGTGAAACCCGGTCTCTACTAAACATACCAAAAAAATAGAGCAATGTGGTGGCGGGTGCCTGCAATCCCAGCTACATGGGAGGCTGAGGCAGGAGAATCACTCGAAACTGGAAGGTGGAGGTTGCAGTGAGCTGAGATCACGCCACTGCACTCTAGCCTGGGTGACAGAGTGAGACTCTTGTCTCAAAAAACAAAAAAAAATTAGGTGTGGTGGCGCATGCCTGTAATCCCAGCTACTCGGGTGGCTGAGGCAGAAGAATCCCTTGAACCCAGGAGGTGTGGGTTGCAGTGAGTCAAGATCATGCCACTGCATGCACTCCAGCTTGGGCAACCGAGTGAGACTGTCCCCAAACAAACAAAAGGAAGTCACTGCGCAGCCCACACTGACGGAGGAGGCATCCTAAACTTTTATCGAGTCTGGCAACTCTGCCTGTCACATCAGCACATTCCAAATACTCCACAGCTCCATGAGGCTGCTGCCAATCACATCAGACAGCATAGCTGTACTCAGGAACATCAAGGAAAAGCACCCACACACCAGTCACTCAGGTACCACTGGACTACTGCTTACTTAATAGTTTTCTGTAAAAGGGCTCACTT
>NW_016107348.1:1849862-1874494 GCF_001604975.1 Cebus imitator | reverse complement strand
TCTCAGCTCACTGCAACCTCTGCCTCCTGGGTTCAAGCGACTCTCCCACCTCAGTCTCCTGACTTGCTGGGATTATAGGCGCACACCACCACACTTGGCTAATTTTTGTATTTTTAGTAGAGATGGGGTTTCACCATGATGGCCAGGCTGGTCTCGAAATCCTGACCTCAGGCGATTTGCCCGCTTTGGCCTCCCAAAGTACTGGGATTAGAGGTGTGAGTCACAGGCTTTTTAAAAAGGGAACTTGATATCACTACCTTGCAACGGCCCAGTATCAAGGACAGCCCCGGACGTCCAAGGGGTAGAGCAGCTCTGTTCCTCCAGTTGGGCTTTTTCCAGCTTTCCTTTCTTCTCCCCAGAAGCCTGGGGCAGACGGGGACCCCTTGGTCCTGGTCCTCTGGGCTCCATGGCCCCCACTCGAGGGAGCCTTCGCCAGTTCACAACCAGTGTCATGGGCAGCTCTGACCCCTCCTGTGCCCCTTGTGTCTCTGGGGCAGAAAGCTGTAGATCTGTGGCTGCCAAACCTGGTTGATGATGAGACTCACCGGAGAGCTTTCTAAAAGCTTAGATTTTCTTGAGCCCCCAGCACGTGGATCCTAATTGAAGCTACGGGTAGGGACCAGGTTAAAAACAGCCCAGGTGGAGCTGATAATTAGCTACATGCCAGAGTCCTACACGCAGGACAACCAGGCTTAGCTGTGCTCTGGGAAGATTTTCACCTGCAAGTAATGCACAGCTGTCCGATGGAAGAGCCCAGGCCAGGCCCTGACTCCCACTCTCTTTTTTCTTGAGACGGAGTCCCACTCTGTGGCTCAAGCTGGAGGGCAGGGTCACGATCTCGGCTCCCTGCAACCTCCGCCTCCTGGGTTCAAGCAATTCTCCTGCTTCAGCCTCCTGAGTAGCTGGGACCACAGGGGTGTACCACCACGCCTGGCTAATTTTTGTATTTTTAGTAGAGGCAGGGTTTCGCCATGTTGGGCAGGCTGGTCACGAACTCCTGGCTTCAGCATATCTGCCCACCTTGGCGACCCAAAGTGCCGGGATGACAGGTGTGAGCCACCGCGCCCGGCCTGACTCACTTTCTAAAATGAGCAGTACCCGCGGAAGGAAAGTGTCTAGCTCGACCTTCTCCCAAGCTCACAGGACATGGAATTAGGTGCCGACAGACCCTTCAGAGAAACTCCTTTCCCTGTCCTGTGTGACCAGGAGGAAAGGAGGCTTAGTGGTCTGGTATTTCTGGGTGTGCAGCCTCTTTGTTTCTTCCTTATCTTTCTTGCCCATATCACATCTCAGGTCCCTTGGATCAGGGTCAGAACTAGATTGTACCCCTCTGGGTGGCCGCTCACTACACTTTAGGGCCAGGTAACTGGTTTAGTGAGCTCCAGGTTCACAGAGGGAGAGGAATTGCTCAGGACAGGTCATCCCCAGAGCCTCCCCCATGCCAGATTGAGGTGATTTAGGTGATGAGATTTAGAGCAGATTTTGGACTCCTGAGTTGATGTTATAATGGGATGAGGCCTTGGGGCAGGGTGGATGTACTTTGTATTTGGGATGAACGCAAATCTTCGGGGTCTAGAGGGCTGACCAGGTAGACAGGCTGGCCCTCCCCACACAACGATGTCCATGCCCTAATCCCGAGAACCTCTAAATATGTCACCTTATGTAGCAAAAGGGACTTTGCAGGTGGGATTAGCAAGGGGTTTGAGATGGGGAGATTGGCCTGGATACCCAGGTGAGCCCAATCTATCCACACACGTTCTTAAAAGCGCGGGACTTTCTCGGGCTTAAACAGGAACAATGAGGAGGAATGGGAGGTCCGAGAAGTCACCACCTGCGCAGGGAGCAACCACGTGTCTCGTTCACCTCGCGTATCCCCAGAGCCTGGACCCCAGCAGGTGCTTGGCCACAGAAAGGCCAATAAAGTGAACTTTTGTGTTTTCTTTCTGTCTTTGAGACGGAGTTTTGCTCTTGTCGCCCAGGCTGGAGTGCAATGGTGCATTCTTGGCTCACTGCAACCTCTGCCTCCCAGGTTCAAGTGATTCTCCTGTCTCAGCCTCTGGAGTAGCACGTGCCATCGCGTCTGGATAACTTTTTTGTATTTTTAGTAGAAACGGGGTTTCTACCTAGCCAGGCTGGTCTCGAACTCCTGACCTCAGCTGATCTGCCCGGCTCAGCCTCCCAAAGCGCTGGGATTACAGGCGTGAGCCACTAAAGTGAACTTTTAAGCACTGGATTCCAGCTAACAGCCATGTTGGGTGAATTATTTAACCTCTCCGACCCTACATCATCCTGTTTCTATGGATATCAGAAGTAAAGGCAGTGAAATAACCCACCCAAGGTCATCCAACGCATGAACAGTGGGGCTGGGCCTACTGCAAGCCCCTCCGAACCCATCTGGTTGCCAAATCCAGCAGCCCCACCCCCACCTTGGCCTGGCCAAAATGGGCAGAACTCCTGGGTAAACAGGGTGAAGCTTCTCATGGCCCCATTTCATTCCTTTGCTGCCTTCTGTGCCTTTGTTTTCTGGCGACTGGTTGTCATCCCATTTCCTGAGCACAGACCAGCAAGGGGTGTCAGTGCCCCGTGCAGAGACCTTCAGCTCCCAGAGCTGCCCTGGGGAAGGGCTTGGTCCTGGCCACCCACAACAACAGAGTGTCCTTAATGACGAGGGGCACCTACTGGTCCATAACCTGGCTCCTCAGCTGGACAGAGCCCTGGACAAAGGACTTCATCTCTATGGCTGCAGTTTTCACAGCTGTGGAAGGGGACAGGGGAAACGGACCTCCCAGGGGTCCTGGGACAGTAAAATGAAGCAACTCATGAGACAGCTTCTAGCACAGTCCCTGACACTTAATTCCTAGTTGAACTTCCGTTCTGTTTTTGTTTAGTTTTTTTGAGACAGAGTCTTGCTCTTTAGCACAGGCTGGAGTGCAGTGGCGCAGTCTCGGCTCATTGCAACCTCCGTCTCCCGGGTTCAAGCAATTCTCCAGCATCAGCTTCCCGAGTAGCTGGGATTACAGGCACATGCCACCACACCCAGCTAATTTTTGTATTTTTTAGTAGAGACGGGGTTTCATCATATTGGCCAGGCTGGTCTCGAAATCCTGACCTCATGATCCACCCACCTTGGCCTCCCAAAGTGCTAAGATACAGGTGTGAGCCACCGCACCCCGCCAAGAGTTTGATTTTTATAAAATTGAGCCAGGTCCTGTTGTAAGAACTTTGTAGGAAGTATCCCATGTACCCCACAGACCCTGAAAAAACTCTGTTCTACACAGGTGAGGAAACCGAGGCTTAAGGAAGCTAGGTGGCTTGACCATAAACTTTCAGTCGCCTCTATGAGGCTTTGGCCTGCACACCTAATATGGTTTGGCTGTGTCCCCACCCAAATCTCATCTTGAATTGTACGTCCCATAATCCCCACATATCATGGGAAGGACCCCATGGGACGTAATTGAATCATGGGGGTGGATATCCCCATGCTGTTCTCGTGACTGAGTTCTGAGATTTGATGGTTTTATAGGGGCTTTTCCCCCATTGCTCAGCACTTCTCCTTCCTGCTGCCATGTAAAGAAGGACATCTTTCCTTCCCCCTCTGCCATGATTGCAAGTTTCCTGAGGCCTCCCCAGCGCTGAAGAACTGTGAGTCAATTAAACCTCTTTCCTTTATAAATTACCCAGTCTTGGGAAGTTCTTTATAACAGCGTGAGAACAGATTAATACAACACCTCAACCCTGACCTATAAAGTTACCAGGCTCCTGGGCTGAGAAGGGAGCAGGAACATCAAGTGGCTGCTCACCAGCGAGACCTCTTCTATTCGGGGAGCCTTTCTTGAGCCCCACCACTGGAATTAACCTCTTCCTTCCAGACCAGTTTTCCGGTGCCCCTAATTCAGTTTCCCAACCTCAGTTCTACTGACATTTGGGGCTGGATAATCTTTGTCATGGGGGCTGTCCTGTGCACTGTAGGATGCTGGGCAGTATCCCTGCTCTCCACCCACGAGACACCGTGGCACTTCCTCAAGTTGCAACAACCAAAATATGTCTTCAGACATTGCCACTGTCCCCTAGGGTGCTAAGTATCCTCTATGGAGAAGCATTGTCCTAAGCTACAATACTGTCTGGATAATAGTTGAGTCTGTGTCTATCTTACCAGTAAAGCCTGGGGTCTCAAACTAAGTTGTCAGCAGCAGACAGACAGGTAACCCTGGTGTAGCAGGGACAAACTGGCCTTCTGATGTCCCGGCAAAAGGGGTCCATCACACTCAGCCAATGGTGGTCATGCACTGATGCTAGATCTGATTTTTCAGGAGATTTTCTTTTTTTGTTTTAGACAGAGTCTCACTCTGTCACCCAGGCTGGAGTGCAATGGCACGATCTCAGCTCACTATAACTTCCGACTCCCGGGTTTAAATGATTCTCCTGCCTCAGGCTTCCAAGTAGCTGGGACTACAGGCGCCCGCCACCACAAGTGGGGAACTTTTCATATTTTTAGTAGAAATGGGGTTTGCACCATGTTGGCCAGGCTGGTCTCGAAATCCTGACTTCAGGTGATCTGCCCTCCTCAGAGATCTGCCCAAAGAGCCACCGCGCCCGGCTCAAAACATTTCCATGTATAATCTCCATGTTTAAAAAAAAATGCTGGCAATGAATTCAATTCTAAAATAAAGGAACAAACAGAAACCATGTGCCCCTGAAAGTCATCAGTGGAATGACTCTCACGCATGGGCTGCCAATCTGCAAACTCTCTAGAATGTGAGCTCTGCTCGAGGCACCAAGGCAGCCTGCGTGTTCACTAATCTGCAGCTCCTTAAATGTCCTGCAAAAGACTCAAGCGGCTATAGCGTTTCGCCAGCTCCAGGAGGTGTAAAATGGGCATCTTAAATTACAGTCATGAGCAGACAACTGGGATCTGTTGACACATGTTGGGTGAGCCTCCCTTCCAGGGAGGATTATCCCCCATCCCCCACACCACAGCCCATCACCCTCATGCTCAGGCCCGAAGCAACCCTCTGTGCCAGCCTCCCCGAGCCCCAGCTTCCCAGTGAGATAAAGATCCTTGGAAGAGGGTTTCCTGCCACCTGCACTAGTGAGGACAAAGGTCATATGAGAGGAACTGTAGGCCTTGGCTTTACTCTCAACCTGCCCGTTCACCAGTTCCCAGGCCGATCAGGCCAAAATGCTTTTGGTTTCCAGAAACAAAGAACCCTACTGCCTTAAGAAAACTGGTTGTTTTGGGCCGGGCGCAGTGGCTCACACCTGTAATCCCAGCACTTTGGGAGGCCAACGTGGGCAGATCATCTGAGGTCAGGAGTTCGAGACCAGCCTGGCCAACATGGTGAAAACCCATCTCTGCTAAAAATACAAAGATTAGCTGGGCAAGGAGGCACGTGCCTGTAATTTCAACTACTTGGGAGGCTGAGGCAGGAGAATTGCTTGAACCCAGAAGGCAGAGGTTGCAGTGAGCCAAATCACACCACTGCACTTCAGCCTGGGCAACAAGAGTGAAACTCGGTCTCAAAAGAAGAAAACAAACAAAAAGCCTGGGCACAGTGGCTTCACCTGTAATCCCAGCACTTTGGGAGGCTGAGGTGGGTGGATCGCGAGGTCAGGCATTCGAGACCAGCCTGGACAACATAGTGAAACCTCATCTCTACTAAAAATACAAAAAATTAGCCAGGTGTGGTGGCGGGCACCTGTAATGCCAGGTACTCGGGAGGCTTAGGCAGGAGAATCGCTTGGAGGTTGCAGTGAGCCAAGATCACACTCCAGCTCGGGAGACGGTGCGAGACTCCATCTCAAAAAATAAAAGCGGTTGCTCTGGAAGGTATCCATAGAGTGCCATCTTTGTAATAGCAAAGGCTGTTATTAGCTGAGCCCTTACTATGTGCCAAGCACCATGCCAGGCACTTGCCCTCTCCCGCCAAATTCATATGTTCCACTATATATGGTTAACTATAATTATTGTATATTCCCAAAAAAACTAGAAGAGGCCAGGTGTGGTGGCTCACGCCTTAATCCCAACACTTTGGGAGGCCGAGGTGGGCAGGTGGCTGACCTCAGGAGTTTGAGATCTACCTAGGCAACATGGAGAAACCCTGTCTCTACAAAAAAATGTGTGTGTATATATATACACACACATACAAAAATATGTGTGTGTGTATATATATATGCACACACACACAATAAATATATATATTTAAATATATAAATAATTTTAAACATATATATAAATATATAAAAAATATAAATATATCTAAATATATAAATATACATATACATATATATGTATATGTATAATATATATACATATATATTTAACTATATAAATAATTTTAAATATATATAAATATATATATTTAAATATATATATAAATAAATATACACACACACACACACACACACACACACACACACACACAAATTAGACAGGTACAGTGGTACGTGCCTATAATCCCAGCTACTTGGGAGGCTGAGGTGGGAGGATCACTTGAGCTCAGGAGGTGGAGGTTTCAGTGAGCCGAGATTGCACCACTGCACCCCAGCCTGGGTGACAGAGTGAGACCCCATCTCAAAAAAACAAAAACAAAAATCTTTATGAGATGATTTTCAATGTTTATAACACAAAGAATTGATAAATGTTTGAAATGGATATGCTAATTATCCTGATTTGATCATTACATGTTGTATGCATGTATTGAAATATCACTCTGTATCCCCTACATGTGCAGAATTATTACGTCAACTAAAAATACAAGGGAAAAAATGTAAAAAGAAAATTTTAAAAAGGAAAGAAAAACTAAATTTCCAATATGAAAGTGTTAGGAGATGTGTCTTTTGGGAGGCGGTGAGGTCGCATGAATAAGGGTGGAGCCCTCCCTCATGGAAGGGATTAGTGTCCTTATAATAAGGGTCCCGAGAGCTCTTTTGCCCCTTCCGCCTTGCGAGGACTCAGCGAGGCAGAATTTGAGTCCTCACCAGACACTGAATCTCCCAGTGCCTCAATCTTGGACTTCCCAGTCCAGGAGATGGAGGCCGCAGTGAGCCGTGACTACACCACTGCACTCCAGCATAGGCGACAGAGCAAGACCCCATCTCAAAAAAAAAATTATGAGCAATACATTTCTGTTGTTTGTAAGGTACCTAGTCTACAGTATTTTAACAGCCTAAACTGATACACATTTATGATACATCATGATAACAGACTGATATACATTTCCAGTTCTCTGGAGGAGTCTTTAAGCACAACTTCCATCTTGGATATAACAACAGTAACTGCTTCCACTCCTTCTACAGGCCGAGCACACTGCCAGCTGCTGTGACTTAATCCACAAGCCCCTGCCAGAGACCTACTTGCCCTCCCTTTATAGGAGAAAAAAACCCTGAGGCTCAAAAAGGCACTAAGTCTACAATAATCAAACCTGTGTGGTACTGACATATAGAGATCCAGAGGGTAGAATGAGTGTCCAGAAATAAACCCATACATCTATTTCCAATGGCCCTTCCTTCCTCCCTCCCTCCCTTCCATGTGTCCTTCCTTATTAGTATTGCCTTTGATTGGCACTTTAGCTATGACTTCAGCATACCATTCCAGAGCTCATTCAGGCTGGCAGCTTATAGGTGATGCCTTATGTCCTATCATTAATGAATCCCGTGATCATGGGCTGTCTCCCACCCCTCCTTTGCTGTGAAGTTGGTCTTCTGGCCTAAGGTGACATATGGAATCTCAGGCCAGTAGATCATTCTCTAAGCCTCTGGACGGTGGTGCTGGTTGAGACTCTATGGTTAGGAAAGGGAAGCCCATACCCTCCTTATGTGTCCATTCCTGTGAGAACAAACTACTGGGCCTTCCAGGATGGAAAAACCCCATCATGCCAACTTGCCACCAAGTGACAGGTTGGTTTTCTTGAGGAACGGTGCCATATTGGGGACTCAGTGTTGGTCTCTGTTGCAGGTAGGTTGGCCCTTGGAGCAGCAGGAGACAAACTGTCTTGATGAAGAGAAACTCCATGCTGTTGGCTCATGCAAGAAGAGCCTCCATCTATGCTACATTGTTCGTGTTGCCTTGGTGCCAACCATAGTGTGGGCCGGCTGGCTGAAGTCAGTGGGCTGAATCACCTGACTACTTGGCTGTTTAGTTCTTTGTCAGTGGTGAATGCTCTCTGGTGGGTGCTGACATGTGATATACAAAGATTTGCCCCCTTCCTGAAGTCTATCTATGTGCCTCTGCCCCAGCCTCATTCCTGATCTGTTTTTCCGACCATCTGGGCCAGGCCGTTTGCCCCTATATACTCTAAGCCTAGGGCGCTTCTCTTTCCCACTCTAAGTGGGTGACCAGGTGCACTACTCAAAGCTCTCATCATTGGGAAGCTTTTCCTTCACTACTGTCTTTCAAGGCTGTGTGAGGCTGCAGTACAGCTACCATCTGATTTAAGGTTGCACCCATATGTGGAGCTGACCCATCTATGAAATGAGTTCAGGCTTTCCCATCCTCTTTCAAATGGTCTTAGAGGATCCCTCATAAAGCCATAGGTGTGCTCTAAGCGGGGAGCTCTGGTACAATGGTAGCAGTTGACAGGGCGTTCTGGGTTTTCTGTTCACGCAGCCTGCTTGTGTCCTCTGACCCCGCTTGTGCTCATTTCTGGAGGCACCACATTCATCTTACACTGGATTGTTGCCGGGGGCATTTGACTTGTTGGGCTTGATAGGACACAGTACTTTTTGACAGTTTTAGCCACACTGTCCATGGTGAACATGGTCAGACACTCTTTCTTCTAGCAGGGTAAGAGTTGTTTTTCAAAGGTATGTAATTCTCCACTGAAGATGGCAGGGTCTTATTCTGGAGTCTCAGCGGCTTGCATTCTGATTCCCACTGGGGCTTGCCACAAACTCTGCACAATTTCTTTTCCCAGCACTGAAACCTCCATAGGGTCTGTCAGATCATACAGCCTCCTAAGCCACAGCATTGCTTGTCTGATAGCCTGGGCTGGCTGCAGAGCCCTTTCCTGCTCTGGGACCCACTCAAAGATGGCAGTCTGTCATGTCACTTGATGTGAGTTGGAGTAGTATCCCCAGGTCCAGAATATGCTGACTCAAGAACTTGAGGCTTCCAGGCACTATGCTTTCTTCTTCCTTAGGAGGTACAAGATGCAGTAATTGGTCTTTTACTTTGGAGAAGATGTCTACTGTTACTGGACTTGATTACTGAACTCCTGAAAACAGCATAGATGTGGCAGGCTCCTGAATCTTCCCAGGGTTATCTCCAACCCTCAGGGGTACCCAGACCTTACCAAGGTCTGCAGTGTGCTAGCCACCTCTTGCTCATCCAGCCCAATCAACATGGTGGCATTGTTGTAATGGATCGATGTGATATTCTGTGAATGTCCAGCTGGCCCAGACTTCTTTGGACTTAGCATGGCCTTGGAGCAAAACTGTTAATGTGTATTGTCATTTCCATGAAAATGTGAACTGTTTCTGACTCTGTTTGATTGGAAGAGAAAAGAATGCTTGCACTAAATCAACATGTACCTAAGGCAGTCCTGATTGGGTCTAATGAAGACACATTCGGCAGCATGCAATCGGGATTATATTTGATTGAGCTTGTGATGGTCTACAATTACCCTCCTTAGCCCATCCAGTTTCTTCAGGGGCCCAAGTGGTCAATTAAACAAGAGTGGAGAGGAGACACAGGATGTGGCAATAGTCTCTATTCCTCTGTCTTCGCACAATATGGTCTCCCTCCCTCCTTCCCTTTCCTTCCTCCATTGCCTCCCATGGAAATTCTGGAATTTTAACTTTGCTCAACATGGGCCATTGCTTTTTCCAGCTTTCTAGGAGCTATGCTAGCAGCAAGTTTGCACCAGCTCCTGGGATACTTACACTAGGGAGTTACATTCTGTACTCCCTAGGGTCTTAGAAAAACCCTTTCAAGTTAAAAATTGTCCTGTCTTCTATCTGATGTTCTGGTCCTCTTCTTACAGCACTCTTGGAATCTCCTCCAGTTCCTGTCAGTCCATGCTGACATCCTACAGTTCAGTATAGTCCCTATTCTCCCTTAGAAGCCCAGCATGTCCCCAGCTGAGTCACGGAGGACTCTAAAAGGTGCACTCATTGTCTTGCACAAGAAGCGCCTGTGTCATGTCTTCCATAATGGATTGGGAATGGAGAATGCTAGCAAGAATTGGGTGAGACATATGAATAGGCTCAGAATGTTCTGAGGGGTTCAGAAACTAAAAATCATTGGGGTAGGGCGGGGAATCCAAGCAGATATTGCCATCTCATGTGTTAGGTTTTCCCATTCGGGTCCTTGACCTTACCTATCAGACCTGCCTTAGCTGGGTGTTTAACTGTCTGAAATTCTGCCACTCTACTAAGTCCTGAGCTTAGTCCTCACTTTCTCTTCCCTTCCACTGCAGATGAGAGATTCTCTGCAACTAGTGGCCCTCGGGCTTCCACATCTGGCTACTTCCACATCTGCCTGGTACTTGCTCTCTGATGTTCATTATCCTTCTTCAGGCATCAGTGGCACTTAGCAATAGCCTCACTACCCATAGTTACTGTCTCCGCCCTCCACCTCAAATGTCTGACAAACTACGAGTGCTTGCCTTACTTCAGTACACCATCCTCATCACTGGTGAAAGTTTTAACAAGTGAAAGGAAGGGGAGGGGAGGGAAGATAAGCACTTAGGGAAAGAGGGTGGCTGCTTCAGGGAGAGGACTCCGGTGAAAAGCAGTCAATAGGGAGCTGATTGTTGTTACTGTTTAGTTTTTTTTTTTTTTTAATGTTAAGATTTGTCTTCATAAAGGGGCAGAGGACAAACTCCCAAAAAGCCAGTCAGTGGGACCCAGAGTTTTAGAGAAACCTGTGGTTATATATATGCGTTTGTGGGAGGGAGGGGGATGTTCTCTGATTTTCTTTTTTTTTTTTTTTAGACGGAGTTTCGCTCTTGTTACCCAGGCTGGAGTGCAATGGCGCGATCTCGGCTCACCGCAACCTCCGCCTCCTGGGTTCAGGCAATTCTCCTGCCTCAGCCTCCTGAGTAGCTGGGATTACAGGCACACGCCACCATGCCCAGCTGATTTTTTGTATTTTTAGTAGAGATGGGGTTTCACCATGTTGACCAGGATGGTCTCGATCTCTTGACCTCGTGATCCACCCGCCTTGGCCTCCCAAAGTGCTGGGATTACAGGCGTGAGCCACCACTCGGCTCTGATTTTCTTTAAAATGGTTATATTCAGACTTGAGCAGGCATAATTTCAGAAAGAAGCAGTCATTCACAAGGCACTTCCTAGTTTTGTTTGCCAAGCAGAAAAAATTCCCCCTTCTTTTTTCAAGGGAGAGAAAATGTGGGCTACAGAGCTAGTTAGATTTGGGTCCTCATCCAGGTTCGGTAATTGTTGGGTGTCCAGCGCCAGTCACTTTTGTCCACTACACACGGAACTGGCACCATATGACATGCACTAATGTGACATGTGCCCCCTCTAGCAGCCAGGAAGGGTCAGCTGTGATTACTCTGCCCCTGGGAGAAAACAAAGTCCACAGAATGCAGAAGCACCTGCTATTGTATTGGTGAGGGCAGCCTTCGAATCAGGTTTCCACACAACCTGACTTCACACAAGAATCAAAGTGAGGAGCCCGCCAAGTCCACCAGTGATCAAGCACCAGTAAAAGGCATAGCCCTGGCAGCAGCTGATCAAAAAAAGCCAAATACCTCCCAAGTGAACTCAGCAGCTCATCTACTAATAGACTCCTGAAGTCACCTTTCACTTTAACAAATATTCCTTAGCACCAACTATTTACTAGGCATTTAAAACATTTTAGTAAATATGATTTTCGGCGACCTCCTGCTGGCAGTAGAGTACCTCTGGAGGAATAATGTCTCCTCTTCTCTGAATGGTGTTTCTATTAGGGTTGCAGGCTGGGTAAGACTAGGGCATTGCCACAGAAGGAAACCAGGCTATGTCTTCATACCTGACAGCAGCCGCACATCCAGCCCAGCAAGTCTTTTGACCGTGGCTGCCTAGGGAGGGGCTAAAATTTCCTAAGTATCTATGAAAGTGCAGAAAAAACGTTTAAATCCAATTGATAAATAATACTTGCAGAACTAATGTTTCTAAATTATCTTGTATATTTCTTTGCCGAAGGGATACACAAGCCCTGATTAACTAAATTTTAAAAATTTTATTGGTCCATCTAGTCAGAAGACAGGCTTTGAGTAACCACACAACATAAAACATTGTGAAATTTATAACACATGATAATTTGAAATTTAGTAAAATGGCAGAGGGTTTGGGAATTAATATTACTAATATGCTTCTCCTTGGTTCTTTTCTGCTGTCTGTTCTCTTGAGTTACTTGGTTTTCTCCTTAGCCTAGAAACTGACCATAAGGAAGCAGAGTAGCATAGTACATCTGTTGCCAAAAATCATACACTGACTTTGATCATTCATGTAGGTAGAATGGAAGCCATCGGTGTGCTCTGGGTAGAACAAGGCAGAATACTATTACTATCATTCCCATTCAGCTATGCAGTTAATATAAAATTTATTTAAATTAAGGGGAAATGTTCATTTTATAAAGGTAAACATTGGTTGAACTTTGGTGCTATTTGTTAGTGACAAAGTAAGTGAATAAGATGGATTATGAGGACTTTTTTTGCAATAGAAGATTCTGAAGAAACAACTCTTGACAGATCTGACACTTTTAATTTTTTAAGAAAAATTAAGAAAAGATAAAGAAAAAAAAAAAAACAGAATTGGAGGTTTTATTATCTGTCTGGGAAGGCGTAAAGAGTCATCTCAAACTTGAGATAGCAAATTCAGCTTGCCCTGAGGCAGCGACACCTAGTAAGAGGGCAGTCTGGCTTTCCTGCAGTGGTTTCAGATAAGAATGTAGTTTAGAAATGATTGCATCACCTTTCCCTTCTTGTCTCCATAAAACTAAGGATAATAAAGTCAACTTCAACTAAAACTAAGCATTAAAGTAATGCCTAGCATATGATAGGATTAGCACATATTCAATAAACACATACTAATTTTTAAGAATACAAGAACTCCACAATTCTTCTAAGGGAAATGGTGGGACACTAGAAAAAGAAGTGAATCAGAAAGTGTAAGCCAGGCACGGTGATGCATGCCTGTACTCCCAGCTATTTGGGATGACTTGTGCCCAGGAGTTTGAGGCCAGCCTGGGCAACATAGAAAAAGACCCCATCTCTTAAAAAACAAAGTATAAAATTGGTCCTTATTCTCATAACCTTAAAAAATAGCTAATAAAAATTATCTATATGAAGATACAGGCAACTAAAACTCGAAGGATTCTTCTGGATATGTCTAGGATGGATAAAGAGAGTGACCTCCTAGAACCATCTGGGATTGTGCACTCTGCTGCTCTAGATAGGTCTTTGTCTCTTCCTCAACATAATTCATTCATCTGAGATGCTACATAGTTGGAAGAATATAAAATAACATAGGCATACAAATGTGGAATATGTTATCAAATGTAAAAGCGGTGAATATTTAGTGATTCTTTTATGCTCATATCCTATCTTGACTTTGGCCTGGAAACTCCATATTATCATGTTCTGATTTAGCCTACACAGAAATACAGTTAATAACAGAGTTTGTGGCACTAAAATAAGATGAAAAGGCTTTGATGCCTTAGTGAATACATTATTTTTCTCTTTGCATTGTGGGTATATTCATCTTAGGGTCAGTTAATTTTATAATTTTTCCTAGACATATATAAAGAATAATAATAATTAGTCCAGGAATTCTGCAGAAAGTGCTGTTTCCTCACAGAACACAGATATGCAGTGACAGCACTGTCCAGCTCTCCAACATGTAATTGGACACATCATTTCACCTCATATTTGTAATATTTGAGATTCTTTGTGTGAGTGAAAGAAAGATTTGTTGCATCAGTCTCACTGCTTTAGAGTCACACTTCATATATTACCTGAAGAAAAAAGGCCATTTAAGATTTTTTTTTTAACTTAGTAGGATAGTTTAAAAATTTCACCACTGTAGTCTGTTTGCCTTAACCCCATATAAAAGTTAGTCCTAAGGGGAACTATGTTCAGGAATTCAAGAAACCCAGAGAGAAAAACACAGTCACACAAACCATTCACCAGTAACAAAGGAGTCAGCAAACTGTTGGAAAACAGAGAGAACTTGTAATAATGAAAAAAGGACAGAGTTTAGTAACCAATCACTTATTTTCTTTTAAAAACACATAACCACATTAACTTTTTGCTTTATACAACCATCTAGAAACTATAAAACAGTACCACATTGTGCATTTAACCTACTTATCAAGAAGGGAACTTCAGAAGTCATAAGAATTCTACCCATATAAGAAGGAAAAAGGAGACAGCTAATAGCATAGTCACAGATACAACATGAGTCCAAGCAAGCATTGGTTCTTCGACGTCACCTTTTCCATTTACCAGAGTGGAGACTGAAAAAGAGAGAAGGGGAGAAAAAAGAGGGAAGAAGCACCCACAGAGGACTAATCACAATCCATAGTTACTTTTGACAGCTATAGCTCAGGGTTTCATAGAATAGTATCATTTGACCAACACAGTGTGGTGGAGGGAGACGGGTGAAGGAAACACAAACAGAAGGAGAGGGTTTGAACAGAAAAATGCAATTTTCACCCTATTCCCCTCCTAAATACTCTTCATTGATACAAGCTTCTGTGCTAATCCAGAAAATGGCAAGAAATTAATCTTCACAACATGATAAAGAGTTCTGTTCTTTTTGCAACTGAAATGTGAGTGGCTCACAATTTTACTTTACAATTCAAAATAATGACATCATGAACAATTAACTTTTAGGAATTTTCCACGATCTTTCCCCTGATTCCCACCATGCTGGTGTTGCTACAGGGCAATCAGGGAAGTGCAGGTAGGGACTTCAGAGATAATGACCAAGGGATAGTGAGATGGAAGCCTGGCTCTTTCTTAGAAGTCCACATCTTTCTAGAACTATTGCAGTCTTTCCCTCTGACTTGTGGGGTGGCACAGAGGAAAGGGCATAGGAAGAACTAAGGTATTATGGTGGAAGTTTAGTCAAGTAACTGGTCTGAAGGTATACAAGATGAGAATGTGTACTTAGCAGATATAGTGAATCCAAGGCAAACAATAGGTTGATTGATCTCCTTAGGTTGATGGCACCATACAAAAAACTGAAGGTGGCTTTGATTTGATAAAATAAACCAACAGTTTGCAACAAGGAAACTTACTTCAGTTGCAAATTAGTATAATGATTTTCTTCACTTTAAGGGAAACTCTCATCTTGTTCTTCTCACTTCCTCTTCCACCATAAATAAGCAAATATATTCTGGAAGGCTGTTTTCTAGGGGCAACTCAATATCACAGTTCTGGTAATTCATACAAGAAAGGCATCATGAGCCATGCCAATCAACAGGCTCCTCTCTGTTCTTAGGCAAACTTCCTACATGGACTAATTTAAGCTTTTCCAAAACTAATGAGATATTTTTACTTTTTCATATTTGGTGAGTCGAGTTGGCTAATGCTGGTTAAATCATTGGTTTGGAACACCAACAGTGCAAATTTATCATGCTATCATATAATCAACTCTGTCCCACATTACCTAATGTGCTCTAACATTGTATAGACTTAAAATACAATGCAGAAAGTTGGGAGCTTGTAAGATTTACTATCAAGACTGATTTCCGAAATGCAGAAACATATGTTTGTAATTTATAAAATCTTTAACTTTCCTTGCCTTAGCTAATGATCACAAGCAAGAGAAACTTAGATCACTCAGAAAAAGAAAATGAACTAAGCCGATAAACTGGATTTATTCTTCTAACTTTTGCAAAAGTTCTACCAAAGCTTCAATTGTCTTCACCTGGTCATTATAGATCTTACCTGTAATGACACTGAATTCCTATTAGAGAAAACTGTGGTGATTTTGTAGTTGAGAGAGCTACAAATTCAACATGATTGTTACTTTCAGAAGCTATCTCAATTTTAAAAACTCAAATGTTATACAGTAAGAAGTACTTGTTGAGAGGAAAATTTCATGTAAACCATTAAAAGGAAACGATATTAACCTGAAATCTGCTTACCAGGTAAATACAATCTTTCAGAGAATCTGACATTTTTCAATAATGCCACACATAGGGTTATTGTCTTAATTATTTTCCTTAGAGTAAGAAATTTTTGTAGTCACCGTTTAGAAAATTGCATTTGAGAATAAAGAACTATTTCCTGAATAATGCAAAGTAATGGGGAAGAAAGATAGGAAAATAAAGGCAGGTCTTTTTCAACAATTTAATAACCACTGAGCGGAGAGATGGAGGCATCACCTTTGCGTTATCAGGCTCACCTACTTTCCTGTCTTGCTGCGGCTTACTGCCGACATCCAGCATCTTCTTGCTCTTCTCTGCTATCTCCAAAATTATTTTACTTCTCTTTAACGAATGTCTGCTAATCTGATACCTGTATGATTCAGTACTACTTTATTTTTTTCCTCCTCTTTCCTTGCCCTAGTTCATTCACCTATCCAGAAATGGATGAACTGCTTTATCTAGTTACTGTTGGTCTAGTGGGTCAAAGCATGGTGGAAAGACACTATATATCCACAAGTTACTTCTGGTAAAAGCTCAGTTAAAGTCGCAGAATTCTCATGTTCAGAATATCAGGAAGTCAGGGATCCTAGGGGCTGGGGCCCATTTTCCTTCTTTAAATGGTTTTTGTAAGTTACTACTGAAGTGAATAGCATTCTCCCACATCATTGCTTCTGACTGAAGTTAAGCAGCTTGCCTAAGGAGCCTAATGGTGGAGTGCTGAAAAAAAGTTTCAGGTGCGTTTTCGACTACTTTCCGATCTTACAAATGACCATCGTAACCTAATTAATAGTGATTTAATCTCTGATTTCATTGTTTCTCTGTATGCTATGAAATCACCAATTACGCCACTGTAATGGTATAGGCGGCCTTAAATATAGGCACTCATTTGTGCATAGACAGTAAACCACTTTTATCTTTTCTCTATAAACATCAGTGCTTTCTATACTATCATAAAATGAAAAACAAGTTTTATTCTTTTACTTAGATTTCCTTTTCATTCCTTTGAGGAGTATTTTAACTGATATTAAAAACTGAGTGATTCTCCAAAATAAAACTAGAATTTCTAAACCTAAAATCAAATGAAGTTCTAACTTTGGTTAGGTTGCTGCTCCTTTAAATGAGTCTGTGATATGCATTTTTAAGAGTTTTATTCAGAGTTTCAGTGTATGGGCGCCTCCAAAAAGAATGTAGGGTGGACACAGCATATGAAATTTAGGAGAAGAAAGTAAAGATTGCCTTTTTGGAAAGAAACAAATTAAATGTATGCTTTGTCTCCCAAGCTCTCTTAATGAGGAAGAGCCCTCTTTTCTCTTTACAGCTTTAAGAGGAATATAAAGCAGTGTATTTAAATACACACTTAAGCCTCTGTCATAGCCAGCTGAAAGTTACACAAGCCTTATTTTTGAATAGACTATGCCAATCCGACAAACACTTCAGAAAAGGATTACATTTTGTCGTTGCATCATATGTGAATAAATAAGACTGATCAGGGCCTAGAATAACCGTTGAAGAAAAACTAAACTGGCCATAGGATACATTAACATAAAAACACTGGGAAATTCAAATAGCAGAAGTCAACTGTAAGATTCTATGTGTGCCATCAGAGATTTACTAATAAGAGAATAAAGTTAACAATTCAAATGGCTCTGGATACACATTAGTACCACCAATTTTATTTGTACAAGAAATGCCTGGTCCACGGGACTTTTCAATTTAACTCAGTAATAATTACTGCTGTTTCTTGATAGACCAGTGATATTTCCCCCATAAAGTACAAAAAACAGAATAGTTAGGGGGAAAAAATCCCAAGTATAAATAATTCAACCTTTAATCTATCAAGGGTCACTAAATTGTTAACACTGATTATTATATATGATTCAATTTATTTAAAGTAAAAAAACATTAATTAAACATTTCCTCTTCCACTTTGGGTCAAGGGACATGCTTGACAAAACACAAAAAAGCAATAGAAGCACAAAGTTGTATGATTTTTCAGAAAAAAACAAAACAAAACAAAACAAAAAAAACTCGATTCAAAAGGGGAACAAATTTTGGAAGCTAGTCAGAATAATGATGGAAGAAACTGCTTTAAACTCTCTGTCAGTTAAGTTGATAAAAATTTTCTAGTAAAAGTAACTTGAATCTTACTGGAGAAGTGCTGATGGTATGAGTGTAAAAGGCAGTGACCATATGTTTTTGAGACTAAGCAAATGGTAATAGCTGGCCTTCCACTTATTGTTCCTTTTTTATAATTAGGCTGAAAATTACAGAATTAAATTTACTTTCATGAATCTGCTGGTATTGACTTTGGGATTTTCATCTGGGTCTGGGGGTTATTAAAACACATTTTACCATGTCCTAGAATTTACATTAATTCCTTTAGATAATGAAATGCTAAATTTAATGGCAACCATATTCAATAAACTGATATCTCTTATGGTTTTCAGGCTTATTTGGATGACTAAGGAACAAAGGGAGGAAATGAGACAAAGAAGTGACAACAGGCACTGTGGACAGATCATAACAGTCTATAATTTCTAAGCGTATACTTTTTATGTATGACCAACTTTAGATCCCTAAAATTTTAAAGCAGGTTTTCTATCATGGGATGGCATCAAATCCAATGTTCATCCTTTAAAACTGCTGGGAGAAATGGTTGCCAAGGTCTTTTGTATCAACATAATGTGAATGAGGAAAGATAATTTGTTCCATGCGCTCAAAAATATAGTTTCCCCATGACAGACTTTTAATTTGATCAAATTCTGGCTAAAGTGGTAGAACCCAGAAGAAAAACTATGCAGTGAGGGCACAGAGAGCCTCTGAAATAGCTCTGTCTTCTAATTCAGAGCCAGGAAAGGTCATGCTACAGTGACCATACATGCTGATGCATAATAAGGCATTGCTTTAGCTGTTAAGGTTGAAATATGGGCAAGTATATTCCACATCTGTTCCTTAAAAAGTTAAAAAAATTATCAGAACTTCTTCTATGAAATTCAGTCAGTGGTGTAGAACTGTGGGGATTCCCTGCTATGAGAGACATGCTCAGGACTCTAAAGCAGCAGCAACTTAAGAAGTTAGCAATGAAACTTTGGCTTAAAATAAAAATAAAGGAAAGAAAAGGTCAAACTGGTGCAAGTTGTCTCCTGAAAGAGGTACGTGGGACTGACCCTCACAAATGTCATCCAATGTTAAGTTTCCCCTGCCTTCTTTTACTGTTATTACCTTCATTGCACAGGAGTTATATCATTCTCTTATGGTTAAGTTTCATAAATAATGAGAAAACTATGTGTAACAAATACATCATATTTCCCACCCACCCAGCAACCCTCCCCAAAATAAGAAAAGTTACATCAAATTAAAAAGTAGCTTCATGAATGAAGGTACTGCTTTAAGTTGCACTTTTCCTGCAAGTGCGGCCAGTGCCTTTGCGCTGGGTATGAAGGAAAGAAAAAAATTCTCCACATAAACTGACAAAAAATTTAAAAACCAATGTCCGGTTTCAACCAGTCAAAACCGGGCCTAGCAGAAGCCAAGATAGCTCAGTACCATCCCATCAGAGGGTCCTTGCAATACCTGTTCTTCATCCTGATAGGTATCTATGTCCTTGTGATTGTAAACAATCCATATGATACTATGTTTTTTTCCTTAAAACGTCCTCTGATTGGCAAATGAAGTAAATATTTGTTTTAAAAATACAAAATTAAAATTAAACCAGAAGAAAAGAAAAGAAACACAGTGAGCTTGTTTGGAGTCCATAGGATCCGATCCGGAAGAGCTCGGAAAATGTGTTATGTGTTTTCTCCTGTTTTCAGCTGGAAAGGTACTAGAGGTTGCGTTGGTCGAGGAAAGGATTGCAGAGTAGGAAAACCAAACATTAATCTAGACTTCAGAAAATTCAAGTGTTAGCTTCATCATCTGTGTCTTCTATCAATACCTTAGTGTCACGAGCCTTGGATCTAGTGGTAACAAGAGGGACAAAAAGCACTTAGTTCCACTATTCAAATACAAACACTTTCACAGTATTAGACACATTTCCAATCTTACCACCATTAAACACACATCCTAAACAGGGATTACCTCCTGTACCAAACAGATTATTCTAGAGTTTCCTATTCAATTTTAGATATTATTGAATGTTTTTCCAATCATCTGGTTTCTTAGTGTTTTCTAAGAAACTAAATGGCAACCCGTGGAAGGTACGAGAACAACGGCAGGATATGCGTAAGGCAGAAGGTAGCGATCTGGAATAAGAAGATCTGAGTTTGAGTAGGGACTGATTTTATGATGCATCTGTTTAACCCTCTGAGTGCCCATTTCCATCTCTGTAAGGCAGTAGTGATAATACCAATTTCACTTAACGCCACTTTCACCTCACAGAGATAATGTGCACATCAAGTGAGAAAGTAGATAAAAACGGCATTGAACAAATAGAAGAAACTGGCTGGTTTCTGTAATCCCAGCTCCTTGGGAGGCTGACATAAGAGGCTTGCCTTATCCCAGGAGTTTGAGACCAATCTGGGCATCCTAGCAAGATCCTATTAAAAAAAAAAAAAAAGCCAGGTATGGTAGTGCACATCTGTAGCCCCAGCTACTCAGGAAGCAGAGACAGGAGAATCACTTTAGCCCAGAAGTTCAAGGCTGTAGCAAGCTATGATCACAACACTGCACTCCAGCCTAGGTGACAGACTGAGACCATGTCTCCAAAAAAAAAAAAAACACTACAAAACAAATATAAGGAATTGTGATAAGGATGATGAGGATGACAGATATAACACCATTTAAGGCATATATAAGAAACTAAAAGAGTTAGCCAGCAGAAGAGAAAACGTAAGGAGAGGCATAACAGTCGTTTCTCTTCAAATAGTTGACAACATATAACTCGGAAGAGAAAGCAGACTTATTATAAGTTATGTCAGAGAGCCCAGCTAGGATTCAAATGGTTGTTATAGTGAAATTACAGTGAAGCATATTTCAGCCCAACATAAACTATCTACTACTATAAATACCAACAATAAAGTCAGGTCGCTGGGTGTGGTGGCTCATGCCTATAATCCCAGCAGTTTGGAAGGCCAAGGAGGGACGATTTCTTGAGGCTAGGACTTTGAGATCAGCCAGGGCAAGACAGTAAGATCCTGTCTCTACAAAAAATAAAAAATTAGCTGCGGATAGTGGTGCAGGCCTATAGTCCCAGCTACTTGGGAGGTTACGGCGGGAGGAGTGCTTGAACCCAGGAAGTCGAGGCTGCAGTGAGTCACTATTATGCTGCTGCACTGATCCAGCCTGGGCAATAGAGTGAGATATTGTTTCAAAAAAACCAAAAACATAAAAACACACATTAAGGATATGCTAAAGGTTGCAGGACTGATAAAGTCAGTACTCAAATTCAGATCGGATTTTAGATTCCTGCTCTCTCCGCTGCTTATCAACGGCTCCATTCCTAACGTCTTTCTCTCGCTGCAATCTGGTTGCCCAGTGTTCTTCCACTAAATACCTGAAAGAACATGATAATCTATTGCCAAAGAGCCCCTTGTTTCTGAGGCAGAAATAGTGTATGTTTAGATTGCCCTCTGCTGGTAACTAACAAGGATAATTAGACTTCAAAATCAGGGGCTCAGTGAGGTCGCCAACTGCATTCGGCATTTTCTCCCAGCCTTTTGTGGCACTTATCTCACTGATCCACTCAGTGCTCTCCTGCCCCAACTCCTTCAAACACTGCTTCCTTGGGATCACAGCACCAACCATGCTTTCGTTCTGATGCTCCTCCTACTGACTTCCCTGACCATTCCTGCCTCTTTTGTTTATTTTTCTCTTGGTCTGTGCTTGTTCCCTGGCTAACGTGGTTGAGCCAGGGAATAAGATTCAGTTCCCTGCTCTCTGCTTTTCTCTACCTTCTTACAGAGAACTTCCAAATCTCTATCTAAAGCTCAGCAATTTCTACTCTACTCTCCTATATCCAATGAGTTACGGGTACCACCTTCTGTTTCTTACTTCCTTCAAAACATCTTACACTCCTTTAGGTCCAGCTGTAAGCATCCTGATCTGAATATTCACTATCCCATAAACCACTGCATAGTTTTTCATCTGGCTTTCTGGCCTTCAGTTTTCCCTTGCCTAATGTATCTTACACAGTGCCATATTAACTTCCTAGGATACTACTTTCACAATGCCATTCCTCTACGAAAAAATTCTCTGTGACTCTTTCCTGCCTACAAGATCAAGCTTGCATTTTTCAGCCTTTTACAATCATCCTTCGTCTACTCAGCACTATAATTCTAGTCTTACTATAATTCTAGTCACATGGTTTTTCTTTCTGTACTTCACTTCCATCTTCATGTCTTAGTAGTCTCTATTCATTGCCTTATCCTTTAGAAAACTGCTCATCCTCAACATAAGTCTCCTTCATTCCAATCTACTGTGCTACTTTCTCTAAATTTCAAATGCAGTCACCATATACTGTACATTTACTGTAACTTTTAGCAACACGCGTACTCAATGACCGATAAAAAACATCACTGTAGGTATTTAATAAGAGGATAAAAATAATAGGTTATACTTAGTAAGCTCTTTTTGAGGGAACTGTTCCAAGTTCTATGTAATAACGAATATAATCCACTTAACCACCCTACAAGCAAGAACCATGTTAAGCCCAATTTACAGTTGAGGGGCAGAATATAGAAATTAAGTAATTTGGTCAAGGCATAGATGGCAGGATTCCTAAAGTTTATAACATAAAAATTATTTGTATGTAAAACATACAGAAGAGTCAAATATTAACAAATCACCCTCCACAATCTTTTCCTCTAGACAGTGTATCTTTAAGGCCAAATTAGTAGGTTATGCATTGGTGACATTTACTCTGTGTGCTCATTTAGACAGTCTATAGGTTGTATCATATGGAATTGCTGCTTATTACTGTTTTTTGTAGATGGAAAGTGGTTGAGTATCAGCAATTTCATTTAGTTCAACCTGACAGCAGCTTAGCTTACAAGTCACCCAATGCTAAAACTCAAAGGAAATGTGCCTCACAGAATCAGAAGCCATACATACTGAGAAGCGAGGCGAGGCCGGCGCAGGGATATGCTCTGGTTGTACTTCCACGACCGGTTCTTCTGGCGGTTTCGTACCCCATCATCCTGGTCCATCATCTGTTCTAGGAGAGTCTGATCATCTGCATTCAGAGGGGCCACAGAGATGTCCCGCACAGCACGGAATTCACCACAGTTATTCAGATGTTCATTCTCCAGGCGGAAGAAGTTCCACACAAATCGCCTTAGCAAAATGGGGTAGATCAAACAAATTACTTATGAAATTGTAACATACTTCTGCTGCCTGTAAACCTCCCAGAGTATCAAGTTTCCACACATGGAAATGAAAACAAAGAATTAAGGGCTTGAATATTAAAATATTCAAGATGGCGTTGTGGGGAGGTGGCGGGGGGTAAGGGAAAAAAGACTGGACTACGAAAAAGGAAGGGGTTCATGGAATGCAGTTTTAGGAGTGCTCATTCTTTCAACTTATTTGACACATATTTACTGAATGCCTACCATAAGGCAGTAAAGGCACAGAATAACAAAAAGCCTTTTTGCCCTTACGGGGTATAAATTCTAAAGGAAGAGACAGAAAATGAGCAAGTAAACAATCAATCAGCTAATGATAAGTACTGTGAAGAAAATAAAGCAGGACAAGGGAATAGAGTATGCCATCATTAAGACTGGTTAGGGAAAGCTTCTCTGAAGACATGGCAGCTACTGAAAACCTGAATAATGCAAGGAAGTAAGTCATGTAAAAATCCTGGAGGAAAGTATCCCAGGCGGAGGCAAATGGCAAGTATAAAAAGGCAAGTTGGAACAACAGCAAGGTCAGTGGGGCTAGCGCAGAATAAGTGAGGTGAAAACGGCAGGAGACAACGATGGAGGGGTGGAAAAGGGCCCATCCACAAAGGGCCTTATAAACCAGTTTAAATTTTAGGTCTAATGGAGAACAGTGAGAGTTCTGAGTAGGAAAATAAAGTGATTTATTTGAAAAAGGTCATTCTATCTGCTCAGTGGTGAAGAGATCAAAGGGAGACAAGAACATCTAAAGAAAGACCAATTAGAAGGGCTGTTGCAGCAGTTCAGAAAAGAGATGATGGTGATTTAAAGATGGTAGTAATAGAAGTGATGAGAAGCAGACAGACAAGGGGTTTATTTATAAAGATGGAGCTGACAGGACTTATTGACATGGGATGTGAGTGGTCTTAGGGCATTCTGTTTAAGTGAAAGGTGACAGCATTTACTAAGATCAGAGATGCAAGGCTGTTCCTGTTAGGTTTGAGCTACCCATTAGATATGTGAGAATTCAGCAGAGAGATGGATGAGAGTCTGCAGTTCGAGGGAAAGTTTATGGCTGGAGATAGCATAAAGAGAAACCATCATTCTCCGCAAACTGACACAAGAACAGAAAATCAAACACCGCATGTTCTCACTCATAGGTGGGTGTTGAACAATGAGAACACATGGACACAGGGAAGGGAGCATCACACACTGGGGTCTGT
>NW_016107348.1:1830075-1849677 GCF_001604975.1 Cebus imitator | reverse complement strand
AAAAAAAAAAAAAAAAAAAAAAAAAAAAGACAGCATTTCAAATAATAGATTTAGGAATAATACAACTAGAGGAGAGAAGAGGGCAGAAGATTAAATCCTGGAACACTAACACTTAAAAGTCTGGGGGGAGAAGGAAGAACCAGTAAAGGAGTGGATAAGGAATAGCAGTGGGACAGGAGAATGTAGTTTCTGAGAAGTCAAGTGAAGAAAGTGCTTTGCTGGGAAGTAAAGTAAGATAAGTACAGAAAACTGACCAGGGGATTTAGCAAAATAGGCAGTATGATCTAAAAGCATAGATGCTGGGAGACTGTCTAGATTCAAATCATGGCTGTACCACTTACTCACTGTAATGACTTTGGATGAGTTACTTAACCTATGCTTCAGTGTCATCAGTAAAAGGCATGATAACAGTCCCTGCCTCCTAAGATTGTTGTGAGGATTTAATAAAGGTAAAAGGCTTAGAATGCTATCAGCTACATAGTACGCATACAATATTATTATTATTATAGATTATTAACAAAAGTGGTTTGAGTATTAGGAATACATCCTTGATTTGAATGAAAAAGAGAACGGTAGAGAAGTGAGAGCAGAGACAGCAAGTGCAGACATCTCTTGCAGAGTTTTGCTACAGAGGACAGCAGAAAGATGGGCAATAGTTGGAGGGAGAAAGCAGATCTAAAGACGATTATTTTTTAAATGGGGACAGAACATTTGATTTAATTAGTAAGCAAATGATTTTTTAAAAAGACATGAAATAGTCACAAGGTATTTTTTTTTAAACTAGAATTTCTTTTTCTTTTTTTGAGATGGAGTCTCACTCTGTCACCCAGGCTGGAGTGAAGTGATGCAATCTTGGCTCACTGCACCTGCTGCTTCCTGGGTTGGAGCAATTCTCCTGCCTCGGCCTCCCGAGTGGCTGGGATTACAGATGTGTGCCACCACGCCCAGCTAATTTTTGTATTTTTAGTAGAGATCGGGTTTTGCCATGTTGGCCAGGCTGGTCTTGAACTCCTAACCTCAGGTGATCCACCCACCTCGGCCTCCCAGGGTGCTAGGATTACAGGTGTGAGCCACTGCACCTGGACTGGAATTTCTTTTAAAAATGTGATGAAGCAGCACACACGAAAGAGAAAGAAGTGGGTGGGGGAAGATGGTGGCAGCGTTGGAGAGTTCAGGTGCCAGGCCTAGGCATTCAGGAAGGTGAAGAAGGGAAGGAACACTGGTCTGGAGAGAGCTCTGACAGCACGTGGATTCCAGAGTCATTCTTTCTCTCTCACGTTTATCTTTCCTTTTCCAGCTTCTATCTTATTTTACCAGGCAGTGTTTGCCCATCCTGACTCAGAGGGATGTTATACACCTATCTGAAAATATCTTTATATCATCTTATTTGTGAAAGATATCTTCACTAGGCAGAGTCTAGGTAAGCAGTTATTTTCTTTCAGCACACTGAATATTTCATTTTAATGATTCTTTCACTGTTGCTGAGAAGTCAGCTGTCAGTCTGCCACTTTTCTGAAGTTAGTCCCTCTTTTTCTTTCACTAATTTGCCTTTTTTTTAAAAAAAAAAAAAAGATAAGCATTTCAATAGAAGTATAACACACATATATAAAGTATGCAAATCATAAGTGTATGGCTTAATTATCATAAAGGAGCCCACTGTGTAATTACCACCCAGAAATATGAAATACATTACCCTACACTGAAAACCACCTTTAGGGTTCTTTCCTATGTTACTTCCAGAGAAGTCATTGATTTACTTTTCATACTTAGTTCAACAATCCACCTGGAATTGATTTTGCACACAGTATATAGTAGGAGCTGGGAACTATTTTTTTCCATATGGATATCCAGTTGACTCAGTATCATTTATTAAAGGCCCTCTTTTTCCACTGTTATGTAGCCCCCTTTGTCATAAATCAGGAAGTATCAAGGTATGTACCTATTTTTTTCAGTACTCCCTATTCTTTTCCAGTGAACTATTTGTCTATCCTTTCACTAATACCATACACTGTCTTATTTACTGTAACTATATCATCAGTCTTGATATCTGTGAGTGTTAAGTCTTTTAACTGTTCTTTTCTGGATAGTCTTGGCCATTCTTGACCTTTTGTATTTCCATATAAATTACGGAACTGACTTGTTGATTTTCCCACACCTACACAGCTTTAATTTAATTAGACTTATTCCTAGGTGTGTATCTGATATATTCAGATGCTATTCAAAATGATATGTTTTTTTAAATGTTCTTTTTCTAGTTGTTGTGACTGTTTTTTTTTTCGTTTTGTTTTGTTTTTGAGATGGAGTTTCACTCTTGTTGCCCAGGCTGGAGTGCAATGGCACAATTTCAGCTCACCGCAACCTCTGCTTCCTGGGTTCAAGCAATTCTGCCTCAGCCTCCGCGTAGAGGGATTACAGCAGGCATGTGCCACCACACCTGGCTAATTTTTGTATTTTTAGTAGAGACAGGGTTTCTCCATGTTGGTCAGGCTGGTCTCGAACTCCCAATCTCACATGATCCGCCCGCCTAGGCCTCCCCTCCCTGGGATTACAGGCATGAGCCACTGTGCCCAGCTATGACTGTTTTTTAAAATGATTGATTTATATTATGTTGACCTTATAGTCACACTGTGATGTTGATTTAATAATTTATTTGTAAATTCTTAAGAATTTTCTGTTTATGTAATTGTCATCAGTGAATAATTATAGTTTTATTTTTCCCTTTTCAATTGTGATATTTCTTTTTCCTCATTGCACTAGTTATACTTTGATGATATTAAATAGAAGGAACAGCACACACACTTCTCTCATTCCTGAACTCAAGGGAAAGTTTATAGTGTTTTACTGTTAAATATAATCTTGATTGTGTTTTTGCAGAAAACTTTTTTTTCATCAACAGGATTGACTTTTGTCAATGACATTTTCTACATATATTGTTCTTTTTCTCCTCTTTATTCTGTTACTATAAGTGAAACAGATTTTTGTTTTTGCTTTTGTTTTTGAGATATGGTCTCCCTCTGTTGCTTAGGTTGGAGTGCAGTGTCTCAATTTGGCTCACTGCAACCTCTTCCTCCCGGGTTCAAGTGATTCTCCCACCTCAGCCTCCTCAGTAGGCTGGGACTACAGGCACGTGCCACCATGCTTGGCTAATTTTTTTTTTTTTTTTTTTGAGACGGAGAGTTTTGCTCTTGTTGCCCAGGCTGGAGTGCAATGGCGTGATCTCGGCTCACTGCGACCTCCACTGCCTGAGTTCAAGCAATTCTCCTACCTCAGCCTCTCAAGTAGCTGGGATTATAGGCATGCACCAACACACTGAGCTAATTTTGTATTTTTCATAGAGATGGGGTTTCACTATGTTGGCCAGGCTGGTCTTGAACTCCTGACTTCAAGTGATCCGCCCACCTCAGCCTCCCAAAGTGCTGGGATTTCAGGCATGCGCCACCTCGCCTGGCCAGATCTAAACACATTTTATCTAGCATTTTTATTGTTTTCAGTGAGAAGGCTGGGCTGAATAACTTGGACTGCCAAATTGCAAAAAATGATTCTCTGAAGATTTCAATTTCTGTTCGAAGCCATTTACCTCCCAATTTCCACTTATTCTTTCAATGGAACCCAGTTCTAAAAAAGCTTTTAAGTCATCATCAATGGTTATTTTAACTCTGTGAGAATTAACCTCCAAGTCCTTCAAGTAGGATTTTCCAATTCTAAAGCTCATGAGAAACTTGAGAACAGTTGGAAAATTTAAGGTTTTCAAGTATTAAGTTATAATAAATTCTAATTTGTAAGTATTGGGTGTCTTTTAGGTGAAAAAGAATCCTTAATAAACTTTTCAGTAGTTTGCTTACCGGAAAACCTCAAGAGGGGCAAAAACAGTAGCAATGATGTCCCCAGAATGAGGCAACAAAGTTGTAGAGGTAATCGAGATTTGGATAGTCCAAGCAAAGCGCAGAATCACATCCTCTATTATGGCACAGTAGTAGTAGGCCTGAGAAATAATGAAAAAATTGAGTATGTTTCCCATCACATTTCTCATAAATAGGCATACCAATGAGCAACAAGACTCGCACATGTCCTACCAATCAGCACAGGTTCAAGAGGAAAGTCATATTTTAGAACTATTTCTACCAATTTAGTTTTTCCTTAAATAGTATAGTATCCAAAATGAAGTATTACTGAATTTCAGTAATCATTAACAAATATATTTCACTGCCATACTATATACCAGGCTTCGCTCTAGGGCCCAGAAATAGAAGCTGGATAAGATTCTTGATCAATTGAGATTACATTCTAACAGGTACAGCAGACTTAATAGCCAATATCAGAAAAGATTAGCAGATTTACTCATTGTGTTATTTGTATTTTATTTTCCAGTTGCCTTATCCTGTATTTGAAGAAAGCTTTGCCTTGTTTTTTAATATAAATGAAATTAAGCTTGGATTTCACAAGCATGGTTGAATTTAAGAAATGTTCTATTTTTACATGGGGAAGGTGGTGCTCAGGTTATACTTGCAGGTACCAGCACCCAGGATTTAGGAGGCCAGTTCAGTTTTTGCTACACAAAAGTCTTAAGTACACAAATTGCCAGTAGACCAGAACTATATAATAGATTTGCTCATTATTAATCTCAAGGAAATTAGCTCTTTAAATAGATGTATTTAAAGAATGTGAAATCTTTTGGGTGGGGGAATTACTATGTATTAAGCCATAATATTTATTTTACTTAAATTTTTTTTAAACAAAGTAATACCAGTCATTGTGAAATGCTATTATTTAAAAAAAATAAGAGTCCCCTGGCCACCTTTTCTTTCCATCTCTAGAGACCAAACATTTTCAAAATTTGTAGCTATTTCTTCTACTTATCCTCCATATATTAAAATAGTATGTGTATAGTGTTATATCTTGATTACTCAATTTTAGACATTATTCACTGATTGCTGATTATGATAAATTTAATGGGATTATTATGAGGATTTTAACACATTCACATGGCTCACTGTTCCCTCTCCCATCCTCCCAATATAGTGATAATACAATTTTTGGGTAAATCCACATTCACTTTATTTATTATTAGGCTTAACTGAAGAACTGTAATTTCATGCGCCTTTCAGAGTCAGTCTTAAGCTATTCACCATTGACCAAAGTGGAAGCTGACGTCACCAAAAAAGGGGAAGTCTTTGGGAGGAATACACTTATGTTGAGATCAACATACACAGAAAAGTTTGAATATAAAGAACAAAAATTGTTTCTGGACCTGGGATGTGGCGCTTAATGCTATGCATTCCTAAGAACTGATTTTAAGAACTGCTAATCCCTAAGAACTGATTTGAAGGTTCATATACCTGCATTCTAAATTTTTAATGAAGCTCCACTGGATTCCACACTTTTAAAGCTGGATGAACTTTATTCCAAATATTTGACTTTTTTTTTTTTTTTTTTTTTTTAAAGACATGGTCTTGCTCCGTTGCCCAGGCTGGAGTACAGTGGCATGAATATAGCTCATTGCAGCCTTGAACTTCTGGGCTCAAGAGATCCTCCTGCCTCAGCATCCCAAGTAGCTGGGGCTACAGTCATGTGCCAACACACCCAGCTAATTTTTTTTTTTTTTTTTTTGTATTTTTAGTAGAGACAGGGTCTCACACTATGATGTCTAGACTGGTCCGGAACTCAAGCAGTTCTCCTGTCCTGGCTTCCCAAAGTGCTGGGACTACAGATGTAAGCCACCACGCCTGGTTGCAGAAAATTACATAGCTAGTTAGTGAAAGAGCTTGGGTTATAATTCACATTCAGGATTACCAGTTCATTGCTTAATTTCTTTCAAGGTCTAATCACGGTATTTATCCTTTACTAAAATATCTGAGTAAATATATTTTTTGATTTTTTGACTTTTTAATTCAGCCCCTCTTATCTTTTTAGTGATACATAGATAAAATTCCAAGATAATTCCTAAAGAATTATTCCTAAAAAATAGTCTATATTTTCTGATTGAAATGACACTTGATTTTAACAAATATTAGATGAAATAAATGAAAGGAGAAGTCTTCTTGATGCAATCAAGCAGAGTCAGGCACTCCCTTTCCATTGTGTTTTCATGACACTTTTCATTTAGTCAAGTATTTATTCATTCATTTCAGAAACACTAAGTCTACTATATATCACGAACTATGCTGGGCAGTGAAGAATACAGACACCTAAACACATTATTATAACACAATGTGATAACTGGTATAAGGGTAGTTTATATAGGGTAAAAAAAGATTTAGATGAATAGCTGACTACGCTAGGAAAAATAAAGAAAGGCTTCTTGGAGGAAAGTAACACTCAAACTGACTTTTAAGAAGGAAGAACAGGTGTTTACAAAGCAGACAAAAGGGATAGTGTTTCAGACTGAGGGCATTCCATGTTCAAAAACATCATAAACTATAGTAAGTTATTTATTCTTCTATTCTAGTCTTTATCACATGGTATTGCAATTTGTTTACTTATCTGAACGTAGTTTATGGCTTTCCTTGAGAATGAGAAATTTACTTTGTTTTTATTTCCTATAGTACCTAGCATGTAGTAAACAGCTTGGGTGTGTACTGCAACAGGGTTAGCTAGTGGTATACCTAAGTTTGTTTGCTTATTTTTTGAGATGGAGTTTTGCTCTTGTTGCTCAGGCTGGAGTGCAACGGCATGATCTCGGCTCATCGCAAGCTCCACCTTCTGGGTTCAAGCGATTGTCCTGCCTCAGCCTCCCGAGTAGCTGGGATTACAGGCATGCACACCACCACACCTGGTTAATTTTGTATTTTTAGTAGAGATGGGGTTTCTCCATGTTGTTCAGGCTGGTCTTGAACTCCCGACCTCAGGTGATCTGCCCATCTCAGTCTCTCAAAGTGCTGGGATTACAGGTGTGAGCCACTGCGCCTGGCCGTTTGTTTTTTTAAACAAACACAGACACTCTTTATACATACTTTTTGGGGGTATACAATCTCTTCCCGAAGGAAAGTGTTTTCTCCAGCATTCTTATCAAAGAGACCCCAGTCCATCTTGAGATCCCAGATGAGAGTATAGCAGGAACTAATGATATAAAAGATAATCCACAGGTAAAAGAACACCATGGTGTCCGAGTGACCTCGTTCTGAAGAAAGAAAGGGAAAGGGAAAAGAAAACATTACTACATTTAAGTAAAATTCTTCATTAAATAACACTAATTAAAACACAGATTCTTAAAACAGCTCCATAACTAAGCAAAGCTTTAAACAAATCGTAGGAAGATCACTGTCTAACAAAGGTTAAATAATAAATGATTTCCCTGAGTTCCAAAGCAATCATCAAACATTTATTGAATACATAACACTTGCACAAATGTATATAAGTTTTGGAGGCTCTATGCTGAATACATTTAAAAAAAAATCCATATAATTGCAATGAAGGCGTTGAATGTTACAAAATATGTAATTTTAACTTTTGCCATCAGGTGGCAGCCTAGGGTAAAATATGAAAAAAATTCCTGAAACACCACTAACAAGGAATGTGCTGCATTTGCTTCAAGAAATTCTTGGATTGTTTTTACTTTAGAACATTTCCCTTTATACACTTAGATCCTGTCAATACTTACTGTGATGGCAACAAGATAATTCTAAGTCTAGATAAAATGCCCGAAAACAATAGATAAGGATTTTACCCTTAAGGATATGTATGAAAGCAAATTTCTCTCAAGTCACAAAGCAAAGTAAGATATCTTAGCTTTTCTTAGAGGGTATTTATTGATACAAAGGCTTAGTTTGCGGAGAATACTATAACTTTTGGCTTTATGCTGAAAATACTATAAGGCACACTAAATGAGAATAATGATTTGCAAATATAGTTATACAATTTGATCATTTTTGCTTCATACACTATCTAATGAAATTCTTCTTTGGTAAGCTCCAGAGTCACCGTGGAACATCTCTAGGTGTGATATAGGTATATAACTACTAATATGGTTCTGCATCACCAGGAAAAAAAGGCGTACAACATCTAATTCAAAAAAGTTTAAATTTTGGTCCGTTTCTTAAAGGAATAGAAAGAAAAGGATATATCATGCATTGTTCATATTTTTTTTTCTGTTAAAATAAGCAAGTGTTTATTAACCACTTTTAGATTATATTAATATGTTAAGTACAGTATGATTCAAAGGCACCCTTTATAAATTTATAATCTAGAGCGTGAAACAGACGTTCGTTATTGATAAATTTGAACTCAAAATGAAGTATAAACAATGGGCTATGAGAGCACCAAGGCAAATGTGAATGTTTCCAATAGTAGGAAGTAAAAGGAGGCAGCATTTGAGTTATTTCTAGAAGGATAAATAGTATTGCAAAAGTCAGGCAAATGAGGTAAGGCCATTCAAGGCTGAAGGAAGGTATTGAGAAGGCAGATAAAAAGGAGGCAGGGGAAAGTACGAGGTGTGTTTGAGAAGTTACAAGTAATCTACACTGAATGTAGATGACATACAGAGGATGTGAGAGAAAGGTATGATTTAAAACAAGGGTGAAAAAGACTCATCTGGGTCTGACTGCGGAATGCCTCCACGGGCTTTAGGATCAGATCTGTATTTTAGAAAAACAACTGGTTGGCAAATTACTTGCAACCAATTGGTTAAAGGAAATAGATACCTCGGAGCTTCAGGCTGTGTGAACATCAGTTCTCATCAGCTCATGAGGGCCAATTGCTAAATTTTCAGAAACTCTGGAAGCTGGTTATCAAATGTAGTCTTTATTAAAAATTAACTTACATAACTTTATAAACAGTTACATTAAAATAAAGGTAACCCATCCTCAAAAATCATTACTTTTTAATTATTTTATTAATTTTTGCCATTATTTACTCTCTCAAGGTTATATATATTTACTGTACCTGTATGATGGAAATACTGTATAATGCTGTGCCACTGTACATCTTTTCCTAACTCCACATTTAGTGTTATCATCTTATCAGTTTGAAATTGGCTACGGTGGAAATATTTACACCATGGAAATCAGCAAACACTAAGAATCCATGCCCCATCCCCACTCCCACCCAAGAGCTGGTTTGTTGAACATATACCAGGACATCACTGTTTAGCTGCTTCTCTTAGAAAGGTAGTGGTAGGAGAAAAAATTGGTATTTTTTAGGTTATTATGTTTTTTAATTTTATTTATTTTTTTGAGATGGAGTCTCGCTCTGTTGCTCAGGCTGCAATGCAGGGTGCAATCTTGGCTCACTGCAACCTCTGCCTCTCAGGTTTAAGCAATTCTGCCTCAGCCTCCTGAGTAGCTGGCATTACAGGCGCCTGCCACCATGCCCGGCTGACTTTTGTATTTTTAGTGGAGACGGGGGTTTCACCACATTGGCCAGGCGGGTCTCACACTCCTTACCTCAGGTGATCCACCCACCTTGGCTTTCCAAAATGTTGGAATTACAGGTGTGAGCCACTGCACCCGGCCAAAACTGGTATTTTTTTTAAAATGGTCCACATGTGATTCTGCTGAATAGCCAGGCTTTGATATAATCACATTTTCACATTTAAACTATTTCCACAAAAATTTTTCTTCATCAAAAGCAACTTGAACTGAATATTTATCAACCTAAAATGCCTAAAAAATTATTAACCTATCATCTAGGTATAGTTCATGTCTTCTGACATGCATTTATTTCATTCTATGTACAGATACAGGGACTAGCTGAGAAGTATCATTCAATAATTCACATCATGGGTGCATTAAAAAAGATAACTAAAATTCATCTACTAAGATTCACAAAGAATAAAGCGAATTCGGCAACTTAGTAAAATTCACTCTTCTTATATTTTCAAAACAAGATTAACACTGAGAGATAAAGACAAGCAACTTAACTGTTATTTATATTTAAAACACTTAAAAAAACCAAATATGAGGTATGTGCCAGGTATTTTACAAACATTGTCTCATTTAATTTTCCCAATAATAAATTATTATTTTGTCTGCTAGTAAAAGGACGTGAAAATAGAGTAATGGATACATTCAGTAGGAGATAACCAAGTGAGTATTTCTCAAGTGAGTATAGGTAATTTTGAGTCTTATTACAGAAAGCTGATTTTCTTTTCTTCTTTACTAATTATTGAAGTGTAATTATCAAGTGTAAATTATTACATAAAAGGAGATTGTGGAGAGGAGTGAAAATGTTACATGAAAAAGGAATTAATAATGAAACTAAAATCAATGTGCTAATTTTCTGGTATTTCTCCTACATTTTGAGTGTAAGTCTTATCCTTAGAATGTAATTTTTACAATGGTACAATGAGATCGATCTGGTGTTTCTCTTTTGTATGCCCATATTATTTCTTTTCTTTTCTTTTTTAGTCACATCCTGCTCATTTTGACAAATGCAGAGTCATGTACCCATCACCACAATCAAGATATAAACCATCTCCATAACTCCAAAGAATTCCTGCACATCTCACTGTAGCCCCACTGACAACTACCAGTCTGTGTTCTCTTCTGGTAGTTTTGCCTTTTTGAGACGGTCACATAAAATGGAACCATTTAGTATACAGCATTTTGAGTCTGGTTGTTTTCACTTAGCATAATATATTAAAGATTCATCCATGTTGTTACATGTATCAGTGGCTTATTTCTTTTTTTTGCTAACCAGTATTACTTTGTAAGGATGTACACAAATTGTTTATCCACTTACTTGTTGATGAACATACAGAATGTTTTCAGTTTTTGACAATTCCAAAAAAAATCATTTTATAAATATTCACACACAAGATTTTATGTGATATGTTTTCATTTCTCTTGGGTAGAGTGAGATTGCTGGGTTGTATGGTAAGTGGATGCTTAACTTTATAAAAATCTTTCAAACTGTTTTAAAGGGTCATTGTACCATTTTGCATTTTCACTAGCAATATAAGATAAATTTAGTTCTTCTCCTTCTTCAACAGTATTCGATATTGTCATTTAAAAAAACTTAGCCTTTTTTTTTTTTTTTTGAGATGGAGTTTTGCTCTTGTTGCCCAGGCTGGAGTGAAATGGCGTGATCTCGGCTCACCGCAACCTCTACCTCCCAGGTTGAAGCGATTCTCCCACCTCAGCCTCCTGAGTAGCTGGAATTACAGGCATGTGCCACCATGCCCGGCTAATTTTGTAATTTTAGTAGAGATGGGGCTTCTCCATGTTGGTCAGGCTGGTCTCAAACTCCCGACCTCAGGTGATCCACCCACCTCAGCCTCCCACAGTGCTGGGATTACAAGCGTGAGCCACCGAGCACAGCCAAAATTTAGCCGTTCTAATAGGAACGTTGCAGTATCTAGTTGTGACATCAATCTTTACTTGTCTGATGACTAGTGATGTCGGGAATGTCCTTATGTGTTTAACTGTCACCTGTGTATCTTTTTTGGTGATGGATTTGGTCAAATATTTGGCTAAAAATTTTGAGGGGGAATTTCTTGTCTTACTATTATTGCATTCCCTGAAATTTAAAAATTTATTCTGTATTCCACTTTTCTTTCTGATAGGTTTTCTGTAAAAATTTTCTGTTAATGTGTGGCTTGTCTTTTCATTTTCCAAACAACATTTTTGAATGTGTTCATTCAAAGGTTTAAAATTTTGATTAAGATAATTTTGATTAAAAATGATTTAAAAGTATCTTTTTAAAATCATGCTTTGATTTTCTACATAAGAAGTCCGTATCATTTCTATGCAATTTCTATGACACATACATGAGGACTTGCTGAGTTTTAAATAAATAAATATTCTTACAGAATATTTCAGAGTAAGTAATGTTTTATCTGAAGAACTTCTTCAAACAATGGTCAGCATACACTTGAATCTACAAATGCTACATTTTAGTCTCATTTTAACTACTACCATTATTTGATTTTTCCCATCTCTCACGTGAAGAAGGCCTCTCTCCCTGAAATCATCTGCCTTCATTGGTATTCAGGAGATATCCTGGAAAGATATTATCACTTTATGCAAGCAATTACATCTTATTCTCTCTTGGCTAACCCTGGTAGCACACTTTAGTGATGTTCAGAATCACAGAAAATCAAGTCATTGCTATTCTACTCTAAGCTTCTATCTATTATACACCTGCCACATTCTAAGCATAATTCATATTGAACATATTTATGGTAATGGTATCCACTGAATTTAAAACAAATAAAAAATTTCTTATGGTTTTGTACCCATAGTCATTGTGCAAATGCCTAAAAGAAAAGGAAAAGGACGAAAGTACTACAGATACTAAAGAGACAATGTGGGAATTATTTTTTTTAAAAGAGAGAAGGAAAAGTACTAGAGACGGAAATTAGAAAAATTAAATAAGTAAATCAACTTGAATCATGTTTCAGGGTGAATATATTAAAAATAAAAAATGTGGCACCACATGAAGAGAGAAACAATGGTTTTCTTTGCACCTAAACCTTTTCTATTCTGGCAATAATTTACTAGTTTGAAATAAGAAAACAAAATAGACTAGATATAGTTTTCAAAGCCCAAACCTATAAAGGTAAACTGAATTATGACTGAGTTTAGGATCTTGCAAATCCTGGGTCTATTCCTATTACCTAAAAAAAGAAAAATAAAACCTTAGAATTGTGAGATTAATATTGTCCTCCAAAAATGAACAAATACAGATATTCCCCTGATCTTTAGTGTGTTTTAGTTACATGTGAGATCACACAGATTAATCCCTCAGGTGATTACCATCTTTACCCTCAGGGCAGATATGACAGACATTATTATTCCCATTTTACAGTTAAGGAAGCTGAAGTTGAAGGAGATAGTTAATAAATAGATAACTAGATTTGAAGTTAGAATTTGGGTTTGAATTTAGACCGCCTCTCCCAAGCTTTATAGTTATAGAAAATTCACACTCTTAATAGACAAAAAAGGAACTCATAAGGCCTAAGGCTAAATGAGGGAACCAGAAAGAGGAATCATTTTGCACTAGACAGCACTGCTTCTCTAAGTCCATCTCAACTTCAAAATGAAAAAAGCAGTTTCATAAAACCATGAAATAGCATTAAAAAATTTCCAACATAGTGTGGAAAAATAGAATTTAAAAGTTATTACACAAATTATTGCTTATTTCATACTGTATATAAAATTATGTTTATGAAAAAACCAGAAGTGGTTATTTCAGATGAAGGAAGTAAGATTAAGGAAGAAAGTGGGCTAAGGAAAATGTTATTAGGGTGGTGACACAAATGATTTAAATAAGACTTTAATTTTGCTATATTGTTTTTATGATAAAAACAGTACACAGGAATTCCTTTACTCATTCAAGAAATGTTTACTGAGTATATACTATAACCTGCATTATTTACTGTGTAACTAGAATACTAAAGATTAACTCCAAAAATAATCTGCTCACTTGTATTCTCAACAAACAAATAGTGAATGTCTATTGGGTAACCTCACTAGGTATATTCTAGGGAATGGAAATGTACTGAAGAACTCCTAAGGGCTACATCTAAAAAAGGAGAGAGAACAAAGTCAAAAACACAATGTGTAGGTACAATTGTGGAACTGTGCATAGAAAAGGAATCAATAAGCCGGGGGGGAAATAGCTAGGAAAGGCTTCCTAAAGGAAGTACTACTTGAGCTAAATCTTGAAAGGACTTGAGTTGAACAGATTTATGGGGCAGAGAGAAGCATATCAAGCAGACTAGAAACCATTCATTCATTCATTCAATAAATGAGCACCTGTATATGCCAGATATTATTCTAGGTACCAGGCACACAACAGTGAATCATATTTACTAATGGTCAGACAAATTTCCTGTCTCACAGGGAGTAGACCATGATCAGATATATAAGTAAACAACGTGATTTTTACACAGTAAAAAATACCATGAAGAAAACAGAACAGGATGATATGACAAAACTCCTTTAGACAGTATTCAGGCAGAAGCAGCATTTAGGCAGAGAAGGTTTCTTAAGCTGGGACTTGGGTAATGAGAAGGAACCAGCCCCATGAAAAGCTGGAGAAAAGTCTGGGTGCGGTGGCTCAGGCCTGTAATCCCAGCACTTTGGGAGGCCGAGGTGGGCAGATCATAAGGTCAGGAGATCGAGACCATCCTGGCCAACATGGTGAAACCCTGTCTCTACTAAAAATACAAAAAAATTGGCTGGGTGTGGTGGCGGACACCTGTGGTCCCAGCTACTCTGGAAGCTGAGGCAGGAGAATTGCTTGAACCCAGGAGGCAGAGGTTGCAGTGAGCCAAGATCATGCCACTGCACTACAGCCTAGGTGACAGTGTGAGACTCCATCTACAAAATAAAAAAGAAAAGCTGGAGAAAGAGTATATATATAATATTAAAATTTCTAGTAACCATATTTTAAAAGATGGAAAAAAGTAAAATTAATAATATATTTTATGTAATCTATATCTAAAATGTTATCATTTTTACATTTAATATAGAGTCAAAATAAAATGGTCTCTCATAGTTTTTTTTTTCAAACTAAGTCTTCAAGATCCAATTTGTATGTTACACTTACAGAACATTTTGATTTAGATTAGGCATATTTCAAATGCTCAACAGATAGATGTAGCTGGTGGTTATATTATGCAGCAGTGCAGTTCTAGGTATCTTAAGGAAGATGAGTCGTGAGGTGTAAATACTGAAAGTAGTTTATTAATAAGGCTGAGGCAATAGCCCAGTCAGATGCAATGAGGGCTAGAATTAACTATAAGTTTAATGGACAGAGAGGTAAGACAAAAATTAAGAAATATTTAGGAAATAAAATTGGCAGGATTTGGTAAATTTTGAAGGTGAGTTAAAGGATGCAGTCAAGGATAACTCCTAGTCTTTAACCTGGGTGAGTGAGATGGGACCATAAACTGGGTTAGAGAACATGGAGCCTGAAGCAAGCTTAGGAAAAAAATGAGTTTAGTTTTTGACGTCTTGACTTTAAGATACAATGAAATATCGAGGTGGAGGATGCCCAGGAAACAACTGGAAATAAAACTAAAAAGCTTCAGACACAGGCTGGCGAGTCACAGAGACAGTGGTTGGAACCATCAAAATAATTAGAAGCTCCTTTTATGAAAAGGACAGAATACAGTGAGAAATAATTCTTCCATCTATAAAAGAAATCACATTGCATTTGACTACACTTGGTTGAGTTTATCTTTCCCATGTTTTTTTAATACCAAAGACTCAAAACAGTAACAACTCTCTCAAACGTTACAGAGCTTCTCTTTAATCTCTTAAAACAATTTAAATTCTAATTCTATGTTTGTTTACATTTCAAGGTTTCTAAATATGTTTTAATTACTATAGAGTTATTATGGCTATAGGAATGGAGACAGTAAGAATAAGAATAGACTACTGTTTTGAGATGTAGGATAGAGAAAAGGAGAAGACTAGACCAGATGGCTTAATGAGGTAAGGGAAATCTTTTCAGAGTGGGGGACTCTTGAGCAGGTACACAGGCTAGAAGGACGGAGCTAGGAATGACAAAGAGTTTAAAGATTTGGGAAAAACAAGGGATGACTGCCAGAGCTAGATCCAGGAACAAGAGGAAATAACATCAGCACACAGGAGGAAGGACACCTTCTTACTTTAGACTGGGGAAAATACAGTGAGAAGGGGTTTAGATGAAGTATGTAGGGAGAAGGTAGCTGTAGGAAAATGATTCCCAATAGGCTCAGTTTTCTCAAGCTAATAGGAAACAAGGTGGTATGTAAGAATAAAGAGGAAAAGGCTGAGTTAGGAGTTTGAAAAAAGCAATGAAAGTTATGGTAAAAACCCCGTTTCAAGTTAACATTTTTGAGATAAAAAATTTAAAATGTAAGTTAACAAAGGGAAAAATACATCAAAGTTTAGAAAAAAGTTAATCTCTCCTTCCTAAGACCTTCTTTTCATAAAACATTTTGTTTGTGTTTATACTGTCTTTCATTCTGTACATACACATTTTTTTCTTTTCTGTATTACTGTACTCTAGCATTCTGAAAAGAATTTAACTTTACAGTAGAGCAAATTGAATATATATTTGTCTTTTCCATTAAATTGTAATGTCTTTCACAGAAAGATCTCACATGAGCATTTTTCTAGGGCCTATATACCATGCTGCACATAGTAGGGGCTTAATATTTGCCAAACTGAATTGGGGGCAAGGTCTGTGTTTCGCTCATATTTGTATTTTCTGCACAATGCTTTTCCTTCCAACAAATACTTCGGAAAGACAACATAGTCTCTGGGCAGCCTACACATATAATGTGTCCCTGAAAATACCTATTAAGTTTGTGAAATTTAAAAAAGCTCCTAGGTCACCCAGGCAAAATGAAATGGACTCTTTGTGTCAAAGAGAGACCCCAGAAAACTTTAAAACCAGATTCTATGGCTTTGACAAGGCAGGAAGTCAGTCACACCTCAACACTCCCTTATCTCATTAACAGCTGCAAAACTTTCTTTCCTATGATTAAACAGAAGCCAGTCCCTGAAAACAATGTCTGGAAGATTTCTTCCCCCACCTCAACAGACCACCTGACGTTGTGGCCAAACTCCCCTCCCTTATCGTGCTTTTGCCGATAGGTGACTAGCCTTACAAAGCATTCCTTTTTAATAAATGACCGCTGATCACTAACTTGTTCTGGCAGGTCCACAGAGACTGAGCACAAGATGCCTCTGTGCTCTGTGTTTCACCTTTTGACAAACAGCCAAATTTCACTTTACTTTAACGTTAAATATCTACTCCAAAGTGAACATGGGATATATGTAAGATACAAGTTTAATCACCTTGTGATTTGGTTTCCCTCATAAATATTCATACATTCTCCAATAACCTGCTAAATACGTAGGTGTAGCTAACCCCATTGGGCATAAATCCCAACCTCTCCCCTTCGCAACCGAAGCCGATGCATTTGGTTTTGGCTGGAGGCTTCGTTTCCTGACCTGTGGGTTGTAATCCTTTACAGGAAATAAAGTTCTCCTTTTGCTTCCTCTGCCAATCTCATGGTCTTTTGTTAAAAAGTTGAATGTGAAAAAGTTGAGCAACATACTTATATGTTATATAATGATTATTTCCTGAGAGCTAGAAACAGATAAAGCAAAACCCCCTATTAAACTTTCCTTGTATTTTAGGTACAACCTTTAATGACAATGTTCTAACATTTTATAGACATTGCTTTTAGCTGATTTTAATTCAATGAATGTCACAATGATGTTTAAGAGTTGCAGCTTTCTGCATGCCTAATAATTCCCATGACTGTTTTAACTGTATGAAACTTACAAGACATTAAAAAAATTGTGTATACGATAATTCCCACTCATTTCAAGAAAAATGAACAAAATACAAAAAAAAAAAAAATCCCTGTATGAATGCACTATTATTTGTGCCACAGAGGTTAAGGCTGCCAAAGCTCTCAGCAGCTAGCAATACCATGCAAAAGTAGGAAATGTTCTCAATCCAAAGGATAATTAAGATGTAGGAGTGTGTGTGTGTGTGTGTGTGTTTCTACAGTCTAATAACAAAATACCCAAAATGTCCAGTCTTCAATAAAAATAATCACTAGTCATACGAAGAACAGGGAAGATCTCAAACTGAATGAAAAGACAATCAAAGATGTCAAAACTGAGATGACGAGATGCTGGAATTACTGAACAAAGATCGTACAGCAAGCAGCTATGATAAAAATGCCTCAGCAAAGAAACAGAGTCTCACCAAAATCACAGGAAACACACAAAAGAACCAAATAGAAGTATTAGAAGCCAAAAAAACAATAAATGAAATAAAGCTCACTGTTAAGAGAAGAACAGAAGGGACAGAGGAAAGAACCAGCAACTGAAAGAATACAAATTTACCAATCTGAACAAGAAAGAAAATAGGTTGAATTTAAAAAATGAAAAGAGGCCAGGTGTGATGGCTCATGCCTATAATCCCAGCACTTTGGGAGTCTGAGGCAGGTGGATCACTTGGGGTCAGGTGTTCAAGACCAGCTTGGCTGACATGGTGAAACCCGGTCTCTACTAAAAATACAAAAATTACCTGGGCTTGGTGTGCACCTGTAATTCCAGCTACTTGGGAAGCCAAGGCATGAGAATTATTTGAACCCAGCAGGTGGAGGTTGCAGTGAGCTGAGATTGTGCCACTGCACTCCGGCTTGATAAAGTGAGATTATGTCTCAGAAAAAGAAGAAAAAAATAAAGAGCAGAGACCTGTGAGACCATAAAAACTGATTTAACATCTGTGTTATGGAAGTCCAAGGAGAGGAAGGGAGGACTTGAAAAAGCACTTGAGAAATAATGGCTGAAAACTCCCAATCTGGCAAGAGACATAATCTACAGATTCAAGAAGTGGACCAAACCCCAAAAAGAATTAACCCAAAGAAATCCTGTCAAAACCAATTATAATTAAACTACTGAAAAGTAAAGGCAAAGAAAAAATTACAAAAGCAGCTGAAAAACAAACAACACTTTTACACTTTATCTGTCACCTTAACAGGTACCTTAAGTGTTACCTTAATAGTTTGCCTATTAAGAAAAAACAATTTGAATGACAACATATTTCTCATCAGAAATCTTTTGAAGAACACAATGAAGTAAGACAATATTTATCAAGTGGCATCTATCCCCCCAAAAAATTATAAACCCAGAATCTTATACCCAATGAAAATATCCTTCAGGAATGAAGGAGAATTCAAGATATTCTAAGGTAATGGAAAACTAAGAGAATGTCTCAGCAGATCTACCTTAAAATAATCATCAACATTCTTTAAACAAAAAGAAAATGATTAAAGAAGGAACCTCAGGAAATCAAGAAGGAAGAAAGAACATAGTAAGCAATAATGTGAGTAAATATAATACGACAGGCTTTTCTTCTAAATTCTAAATTATGCTTAAGGGTTGAAGCAAAAATTATGATACTGTCTAATAGGGTTCTACTCTATGTAGAGGAAACACTTAAGACCACTATATCATAAATAAGAAAGCGTGAAGGGCCAGGCATGGTGGCTCATACCTATAATCCCAGGGTACAGTGGCTCATGTCTATAATCCCAGTACTTTGGGAGGCTGAGGCGGGAAGATCACCTGAGGACAGGAGTTCCAGACCACCCTGGCCAACATGGCGAAACCCCAACTCTACTAAAAATACAAAATTAGTTTGAGAGTGGTGGCACAAACCTGTAGTCCTAGCTACTCGGGAGGCTAAATCATGAGAACTGCTTGAGACTGGGAGGTGGTAGATGCAGGGAGCCCAGATTGTGCTACTGCACTCCAGTCTGGGCAACAGAGCAAGACCCTGTCTCAAAAAAGATAAAATAAAAAAAGAAAGCATAAAGGGAGGTAAGGTTTCTGCAAACTGGTAAAAAGATGACACTAAGAATAATAGTTATGTATATATAATACTTAGGGCAACCACTTAAAAGGCTGAGGCAGGAGAATCACCTGAGGTCAGGAGTTCAAGACCAGCTGGAAAACATGGTGAAACCCTATCTCTACTAAAAATACAAAAATTAGCTGGGCATGGTGGCACGTACCTATAATCCCAGCTACTTGGGAGGTTGAGGCAGGAGAGTTGCTTGAACCTGGGAGGCAGAGGTTGCAGTAAGCCAAGATCATACCACTGCACTCCAGTCTAGGTGACAAAGCAAGACTCTGTCTCACAAAA
>NW_016107348.1:1792381-1829720 GCF_001604975.1 Cebus imitator | reverse complement strand
AAAAAAAAAAAAAATAGCAGAGAGAACAAAAAGAAAACCAAAGAATACGGCACACTTATACCCTAAAATTTAATAATTACATGAAATGTCAATTGTTTAAATATACCAATTAAAAGACAGCGATTGGCAGAGTGGATTCATGACCCAAGGATATTCTGTCTACAAAAAATAGGTTGAAAGTAAAATGGCTGGGCACGGTGGCTCACGCCTGTAATCCCAACACTTTGGGAGGCCAAGGAAGGAGAATCACCTGAGGTGAGGAGTTCAAGACCAACCTGGCCAACATGGTAAAACCCCATCTTTACTAAAATGATAAAAATTAGCTAGGCATGGTGGTGCATGCCAGTAGTCCCAGCTACTCAGGAGGCTGAGGCAGGAGAATCGCTCAAACCTGGGAGGAGGAGGTTGCAGTGAGCTGAGATCGTGCTACTGCACTCCAGCATGGGCAACAGAGCGAGACTCCATCTGGAAAAAGAAAAAGAAAAGGAAAGAAAGTAAAATAATGAAATATATATATATTATGTGAACATTAATCAAAGAAAGGCATAAATGGCTATATTACTACCAAATAAAGTAAACTTCAGAGCAAGGAAAATTACTACAGAGACAAACACTGTATAATGATAAAATAATCAATCTACCAAGAAGGAGCAGCAATCCTAATTGTGCGTACACTAAACTACAGAGAAGCAAAATATGTGAAGCAAAACGGACAGAACTGAAAGACTAAACAAGCAAATCCACAATTATAGTTGAAGATTTCAATACTCATCCTCAATAACTGATAGAACAAATAAACAGAAAGTAAGCAAGGATAGAGATGTCAACAACACCATCAACCAACAGGATCTAATCAATGTTTATAGACTGCTTCATCCAAGAATAGCAGAAAATACTTTTCAAGTGCCCATAGAACGCATACAGGTACCAAGGTAGGCCACAGAAATCAATAACAGAAAGACGATAGAAAAATTTCCAAACACCTATGAACTAAATAGTACACGGCTAAATAGCTCATGAAGCAAAGAGAAAGTCTGAAGGAAAATTTTTAAAATACATTGAACTAAATGAAAATGATATCACACAACATATCAAAATTTGTGGGACACGGCTGAAGCAGTGCCGACAGGGAAAATGCATGGCATTTTACATATATCACACTCACAACTGCATACAGTAGAAAAGAGAAGAAGTCTTAAATCAATAAACTAAGCTCACCTCAAAAACCTAGAAGAGTACAGTAAATCCAAAACAAGAAGAAAATAATAAACAGAAATTAACAAAAGTTAAAAGAGAAATACAGAAAAAGAAATTAAATAAAGAAATAAGCAATAAAATCCAGCACAACTAACAAAGACAAAAAAAGGAGAAGACACAAATTACCAATATTCAGAACAAAAGAAAGGATATCACTAAAGACCCCAAAGATATCAAAAACATAATAATGAAATACCTTAGATAAATCTATGTACACAAATTTGACAACTTAAATGAAATGAATAAAATTCCTCAATAAACACAGACTATATAATTTTTTTTTGAGTTGGAGTCACTGTCTGTCACCCAGGCTGGAGTGCAGTGGTGTGATCTCAGCTCACTGTAACCTCTGCTTCCCAGGTTCAAGAGATTCTTGTGCCTCACCACCCTGAGTAGCTGGGACTACAGGCATGTACCACCATGCAAAGCTAATTTCTGTATTTTCAGTAGAGATGAAGTTTCACTATGTTTGCCAGGCTGGTCTCAAACTCCTGACCTCAGGTGATCCACCCACCTCAGCTTCCCAAAGTGCTGGGATTACAGGCGTGAGCCACTGCGCCTGGCCAATATGATATAATTTAAATAGTACTACGGTATAGCTATTAAGGGAATTGAATTTGTAATTTTAAAACTCCCCCCAAATACATCTCCAGGCCTAGATGATTTCACTGGAGAATTCTACAAAACTTTTAAAGAATAAATCTTCCATAATTTAGAATGGGAGGGTAAAGTGCATAATTCATTTTATAAAATTAGTATCACTTTGATACTAAAACCAAAGACAGTATATTTAAAAAAAATACAGAAAACATACCTCATACAGACACAATAACTGTTAACAAAATATGAGCAAATAGAATTCAGCAATATATAACAAGAAATATACACCAAGTGGACTTTATTTCAGAGTTTCAGGCTGGTTCAATATTTGAAAATCAAATGTTAATTCAACATCTTAATGGGCTAAGTAAGCTTAGAAGAAAATCACAGGATCATATCAAATGATTCAGAACAAGCATTTGAAAAAAATTAAAATAGGAATAGAGAGGAACTTCCTCAACAGAACACCTACAACTAATAAATGTTTTATTTATTATACTTAATGGTCAAAAACCGAATGCTTTCCCTCTAAGATTGGGAACAAGGCAAGGATATCTGCTCTCACCACCCTTACTCAATATGGTAGTGGAACCTCAAGACAGTGCGATAAGGTAAAGGAAGTAAAAGGCATGTAGATTGGAGAGACAGAAATAAAGCTGTCCCTTTTGTAGATGACATAACTGTCTTTGTAGAAAATGCCAAGGAATATACAAAAAAACCTCTCAGAATGCAAAAGTGAGTTCAACAGGTTCACAGGACATAAGATAAACAAACAAAAATCAACATATTTCTATATACTAGCATGAACATATAGATACCAAAATTTAAAAATACAATACCATATATCATAGTCAAATTTCTGAGAACTATAGACAAAGAAAATAATCTTGAAAACAGTAAGACAGAAATGATACCTTATCTGTAAGGGAAAAACCATTTAATGATAGGATTTTTCACTAGAAACTAGGAAGGACAGAGGGAAGTGACATTTTTCAAGTACTGAAAAGAGACCTTTAATGTAGAATTCCACATCCAGCCAAAACACCCTTCAGGAATGAAGGGGAAGGGAAGGCATTCTCCAATGAAGAAAAACTTACAGACTTTGTCACCCAGCAGGCCTCCCCTAAAAGAACGTCAAAGGAAATTCTTTAAATAGAAAACAAACAAGAAGTAATCTTGCAACATCAGAAGAAAAGACAAGGCATGCAAAAATATGCACAAATGCAAGGTATTTTCCTTGAGTTTTCTAAATTATGTTTGAAGGTTGAAGCAAAAGTTATAACACTGTCTGATGTAGTTCTCAATATATTTAGAGAAAACACTTAAGACAATAAGATGATAAATGGGGGAGGATGAAGGAATGTAAAGGGTGATTAGGTGGCTACATTTAACATAATCTGTTAAATGAAGGCACCCAACTCTTTCATATTTTACATATATATGTGTATATATTTACACATACATATACACTTGGAGCAACCATGTAAGCAGCTATACAGAGATACATTAAAAACACTATAGAAAAATCAAAATAAAAAATTTTTAAATGTTCAAGTAGGCCACAGAGAGGAAGGGAAAAGAGAGACACCAAAAATTAGGGAAAACCAACACAAAACACAAAATAAAAGACTTACATCCTAACATTAATGTCCCCCTTATCTGTCGTGGGATACATGCAAAACCCCTATTTGGTGCCTGAAACCATGGACAGTGCTGCTATGATAAAGTTTAATCTATAAATTAAGCACAGTGAGAGACTAATAACAACAATAATAAAATAGGTCAATCACAATATACTGTAATAAGTTGCATGGAAGGCTGTAAGCGGTGGCTCATGCCGTAATCCCGACATTTTCGGAAGCCAAGGTGAGAGGACTGCTTCAGTCCAGGAGTTGGAGACTTCACCTTTACAAAAAATAAACAAAATTAGCCCGATGTGCTGGTGCGCACCTGTAGTCCTAGCTACTCAGGAGGCTGAGGTGAGAGGGCTGCATGAGCCCAAGAGGTCAAGGCTGCAGTGAACAGAGATTATATCACTGCACTCCAGCCTGGGTGACACAGTGAGACCCTGTCTCAAAAAACAAAACAAAAACCATAAAAGTTATGTGATTGTGGTCTCTTTCTCTCTCAAAATAGCACAAAATTTTCAGGCTGTGGTTGACAATGGATAAGGAAAAAATGCAGAAAGTGAAGGTGTGGATAGGAGTACTGTGCAAAAAAGGCAACAAGAGGGATCCTTGTGGTGATGGAAATGTTCTGCATCTTGACTGTACGAATGTCAATATTCTGGTTGTGATATTGTACTATATGTTTGTAAGATGTTATCATTGGGGAAATTATGCAAAGGGCATGTAAGATCTCTCTGTATTACTTCTTGCAACCGCGTATGATTCTACAATTATCTCAAAACAAAATGTTTAATTTTAAAAAAACACAAAACTTGGCTGCTTCTCAAAACCCTTACTAAGTTAACCACTTCCTCTTTCAAATCACCTCATACCCTATACAACACTGATAATATAGTATTATTGCACTTCCATGTTCTATTATAATTAGTCTATCTCCCTTACCAAACCGTGAGCTCCAAGAGGAGGTTTTAAAGGTAAGATATGTTGTGTTCATCTATGTATGCCTAGCATCTAGTAGTGCCTGATACATTGAAGATGTTTTGTAAATGTTTGTTGAATAAAATTGGATGTGGCAGATGTAATCAAGAAGGTAATTCGATTATTAAACTGTATTTATCTTCAATTTATTATTCATACAGATCCTTATTTATTGGCTTCTCAATAACAAAATTATCTCTTCAGTGATTATTTAAAAATCAATGGCATCTTTTTTTCTAATGTATCAGATACCCCTTCCCAGATCAGATCATCAGAACCTCTTCCAATACCTTTCTTATGTATGTGTGTCTAGGCTTATTTTTTAAAATCCCTTTCGGTCACACATTTGATCAATAACCTTGGAAACATTCTTATAGTAGGTTATTGCTGCAAGGAAAAGTTAAGACTCTGGAATAAACAAAAATAATTACTACGTATATACTATGGAAAACTGCATTATTTACTGCATAACTTTCTAGGTTATGTTTCTATGGAATGTGTGCCTTTTTTGGTCTTGGAGTTATTTTACAATTCTGTATAAATTGTGAATAAATGCAAATAATGCTGTCTATAGGCACACAAATAAATTCTGTCTGATGGAGGTCCAACAGGCTCCATCTTACCCTCTAAAATTGCAGAAAGTGAAGGTCTGAATATGGTTGGGGCGGATCTCCACCACATCCCACCTCCAGTGGAAAAAGCCAGTTTTGTGTCCATTTGTAAATGGATACCAACATTCCTTTACTCCATAGTAAAGGTTTGTTAACTAACCATAATGTGGGAAATATATTGCCTCTCCTTTGAAACAGTTGTGACAACTGGCTGGTTTCCTCTTTAATTCATTAAATAGAAGTTTGGTATTTTTCCATTAAAAAAGATCTATTTCTGCTTTTCCCTACTCCTTTTGTACTATAACGAAATAACAATAATTCTGGAGCAGATAAGCTATGTGTTTCTAACTTCTCTCCTGGAAGAGACATAATTTCACTTATTTAACTAAATGAGATGCTAACAACTATAACCACTTTAAAACAAATAAAGGATCATGTAATTTTTTTTTTTTTTAAGACACAGGGTCTCAATCTGTTGCCCAGGAAGGAGTATAGTATAGTGGTACAATCATAACTCACTGTAACCTTGAACTCCTGGGCTCAAGTGATCCTCTTGCCTGAGCCTCCCAAGTAGCTAGGGCTACAGGTGTGTACTACCATACTTGGTTAATTGAAAAAAAGAATCTTTCTTTTTTTTTTTTTTAGAGAGGAGGTCTTGCTATGTTGCCCAAGCTGGTCTCGAACTCCAGGCTTTAAGTGATCCTCCCACCTTGACTTCCCAAAATGCTGAGATTACAGGTGTGAGCTTCCATGCCTGCCCAGGATTCTATACATTTTATACAACATCTCAAGTACTCATTTCATGAAAGCTTCAGGTAGTACAGACATATGAGCAGAAACTTTTTTCTTAATTGACCTGAAAAAAGTGATAAACATAAGCTAAAATTATAGTCATTTAAAAATGGAAATAAGATTGGAGTACATCTTTAAGCAGCTATGATACAGAATATAGTAATTGGAGTTGAATGTAAAATAAATGCAGATCACAAAGATGTATTCTAGAAATGTGAGAAATAACAATATGTATTCCACGTTATGGTTAGTTAACAAACCTAAAAAGGGAGTCAGAAGAAACATAATAGGAGATATGCATAGAGAGAAGGAAAGCCAAAATCTCTCCCATGTTTTCTTCATATAGCCTGCCAATATTCTACACCAGGATAACATATCAGATCTAAAAAATATATCTGAAACAATTCTAAATCTCAGAGCAAAACAGTCCAAAACTGTGATGGCTTTTTATATAAACCTATATTCAATAACTTTTCTTTTAAATGGAGTATTTTTAGAAGTAGAGTAAAACCCGTATTACCTCAAACTCTACCAAATGGATCAAAGTCTATACTTCTTACATACCTATTCAGATACTTACTCTGGGACCCACCTCATCAATTGCAGTATCAATGGACTTTGAGATTTAATTAAAAATAAAAAGTTTGAATAGTCTCTACTGACTTTAAGTAGAATAAAAGCTGATGGGAGAAACAAAATCTTTTTGGTGGTGGGGAACTCCTGTGTCCCCTTTCTTGATGCGGTTTGTGGGTGTGTGCACACATGTATCTGTATTAAGACTTCCACTGGAGTAACTAACACTTGACTGTCTCTGCTCTGCTTTCTCATTCCTCCCTATGAAAATCTACACATATGTCCTTAAAACCTCCTTATGAAGTACCATTATCATCAGGTAACACACCCAAGATTCACTGATCCAAAGCCATACTCTTATCCAGTATGCTTTACTGCCTATTTACCATTCATTACTTGACTGCCTAAGATCTTACAAATAGTTCAAAAGGAGGAATTAGTATCCAAATCTACTTTCACTTCTTTCTATGTTTGCTCAACTCTACATCTGTTTACAACATTTGTTGTCTGCATGCTACTTGATGTGTGGTCAGTGAATCACCTTTAGCAGAAGACATGTTAAAAATGCAAATTTTGGATAACCCTAATCCTACTGAATTAGACCGAAGATAAAACCCAAGATAACTCATTTTAAAGCAAGCATCCAAAGTAATTCAGATACACAACAAAATTTGAGGATCACAACATTATAGCATGCTGCCTCATTGGAAGTAACTTTTTAGAGTAAAAAAAGGAATGAATTCAGAGTTAAAATTCCGGTTTTGCTATTTACTGTCATGTGATCTGGGGCAAGCAAAATGAGAACAACACCTGTTTTCCTTTCTTTCAGGGTTGGTATCAGGTTCATAATGAAATAATGTCTGTCAACACACGAAAAACTTGCAAATAGCTCTATTAGACTAACAGAATGTAAGTAGCTATGTACCCTATAAATATGTATAATTATCTTGTATCAATTTTTTTTAAATAAGAAATTTTTGTATGTATATTAAGTAACATTAGACTATAGTTTTGAGTGTGGTATTTTTCAGAATTATGCTAGTTTTGTAAAGATAAATAAGATGCTTTCCTTTTACGTTTCTAAATAGTTTATATGGCAGAAACCATTCCTTGAAGGTTTGAAAGGTTTTACAAAGTTTTACTTGTGAAAACACTTTGGTCTGACACTTTAAAGACAACTTTCCCTAATCCTGCAATAGTTGTTACTCCATAATTTAAAATATCTGTCTTCCTGCATTTATTTTGTTAATTTCTAAGTTCCTAAAAATAAATTATCCTTTTTATCTAGACATTTATTCATAATTATTTTAAATTTTTGCACATCTATAGTTAAAACCTCTTCTGCAATATTTTGCATGTGAGTTTTTTCACGCTTTCATCACAGATGATGGGGAGGATATCAATACCAATTACCAGCTATAGTGTATTAACATAACTTAATCTTTATAAAAATTATGAGGTGGAATTATTATCTCAATTTTACTAATTATAAATCAAAGAAGTCTAGTCACTTTCTCAGGGTAATATAATTATTAACTGGCTAAATTAACCTCGTTCTTACTCCAAAGTCCATATTCTAGTTTTCAATGTGAAAAAGTACCTTTCACTAAGACAGTGCTTTTAAAATTCTTGCTGGCAGAGGACTTGATTAAACTGAGCAGAGAGATTTTGCTCTTTAGATAAGAAATACTACTTTCTGCAATAGAAAGTTTTATGACAGATTTTAAAAATTAATTACAAATATCAACTCTTTCTGTCCTTGAGAAAAGAAATATAATTAGTTGAATGTTCTTAAGTGAGAAGAAACTATATAACAGATCTTAGACTTTCTACCTAACTTTCTGCAGTGATTCAGTCTTTACTACACCAGCTAAGAAATGCGTCGTGTAGACTTCAATATTCTACTTTGTTTGGTATTCACTTCATTTGAGAAGATTCCTGGTAAGGATAAAATAGTTACAAGTAGTACAATTCTGCCTTTAAAAGAAATATCTTCTAAAAAGTATTCAGGGAGAGCCCTGAGAAGCCCACAGGAGAGGAACACAAAACTACAAATGCTACTTATCAAAGATATTTTGGTGGATGTTTTATTTTCCTTCCAATTAAGTGGCAGCAGTTTTGTTTTTTTAACTGTGAAGAAAATACCATATGCAGTGTAAAGAAGAGTTTCCTTAGTCTGAATATTTTCATGAAAATCATATCTTATACCTTATCCAAAGTATCAATGAAATTAAGTATTAGCCAGGTACGGTGGCTCATGCCTGTAATCCCAGCACTTTGGGCGCCTGAGTCGGGCAGATCAGAGGTCGGGAGTTTGAGATCAGCTGGCCAACATGGTGAAACCCAGTGTCTACTAATAATCTAAAAATTAACTGAGATTGGTGGCAGACGTCTGTAATCTCAGCTACTCAGGAGGCTGAGGCAGGGGAATCACTTGAACCTGGGGGGCAGAGGTTGCAGTGAGCTGAGATCGTCCCACTGCATTCCAGCCTGGGTGACAGAGCAAGACTCCAGCTCAAAAAAAAAAAAAAAAGAAATTAAATATTAGCCCACTGGTCTTTTGTTCATTACGTTCTAAGAAACATGCTCAAAACATTCCTTGTTAACAATATACTCTTGATACTTCCTTCCCTCCCCTTTTTTTTTCTTTTTTGAGACAAAGTCTTGCTTTGTAGCCCAGGCTACAGTGCAGTGGCACAATCCTGGATCACTGCAACTTCCGCCTCCTGGGTTCAAGCAATTCTCCTGCCTCGAGCAGCTGGAATTACAGGCATGTGCCACAACACCCAGCTAATTTTTAAATTTTTTTAGTAGAGACAGGGTTTTACCACATTTGCCAGGCAGGTCTTGAGCTTCTGACCTCAGGTAATCTGCCTGCCTTGGCATCCCAAAGTGCTAGGATTACAGATGTGAGCCACTGTGCCCAGCCCCCTTGATATTTCTTAAGATCTAAAAAAGAATATAACACTAAGCAAATTAATCATGTCAAACTATTCTGTCATCACTTGAAACAAGATTAATACATTGTTTTTTGTTTCCCTCCAATTCAAGAATGACTTTTGATTTTCTGGCAGAGAAAAATTATTTCCATATTTTGGCCGAGTTCACATGGCTCTTAATAAAAGTGTGTCAGCTGGGTGAAGTGGCTCATGCCTGTTATCCCAGTACTTTGGAAGACTGAGTTTGACATTAGCCTGGGCAACGGTAGTAACACCCTGCCTCCAGGAAAAAAAAAAAAAAAAAAAAGCTGGGTATGGTAGCATGCCCCTATAGTCCCAGGAGGCTGAGGTGGGAGGGATCCCTTGAGCCTAGGAGTTTGAGGCTACAGTGAGATATGACCAAGCCACGCACTGCACTCCGGCCTGAACGACAGAGCAAGACTATTTGTGAAAACAGACACACACCCACAATCATTATTCTTCAGCTATTTGCAGGTACACTGTGTGACTTCTGACAAGCCACTGTATAGTATTTCACACACCATGCAGTTACTGAAAGTAAACTATTCGCCTATTGCTGAACACTTGTTAGATTATTTCAGTTTTTTACTATATTCTACTGCAAAGATACATTCATTTTTGCCCAATTCTCTACTCAGGAAAAAGTTATGGAAAGGTAGTCGCTAGGTCAAAAGACATGAATGATTTTAAGACACAAGAGAATTACCAAATTGCTTACAAATTTATACTCAATCAACAGAATGAGGTTTTTTTTTTTTTTAATTGGAGTTTCACTCTTGTTGCCCAGGCTGGAGTGCAATGGCACGATCTCGGCTCACCGCAACCTCCGCCTCCTGGCTTCAAGAGATTTTCTTGCCTCAGCTTCCTGACTGGCTGGAATTACAGGCATGCACTACGATGCTCGGCTAATTTTTGTATTTTTAGTTTCTCCATATTGGTCAGGCTGGTCTCAAACTCTTGACCTCAGGTGATAAGACTGCTTCAGTCTCCCAACGTGCTGGGATTACAAGCATGAGCCACCTCGCCCAGCTCAGAATGAGTTTTCATCTCTCAGCACCCTTGCCAGTGATAGGCATCATCACTTCTTTGATTAAATATTATCTTAATTTGCATTTCTTTTTTTATTAGCAAAGTGGAAAATTTTTCATACATTTGTTAATTGTTTATTCTACAAAATTAACTGTTTAAGTCCTTTGCCATGTTACAGAAATCAGTTTAAATTGTTTTCTGTATGACAGTAGATTACATTTTAAAACTATTCTCTCCCTTTCAGCCCATTCATGTTTCCATGGCAGAAGCTTACTTGCCCTGTTAATGTAGGGTTTGGTGACTTGCTTTGCCCTAGCAGTCACAAGGGCCTTTGGAGGCTAGAAGATATGAAGCAAGCAGAGGCTTAAAATTTGTATAACACTGGCCGGGCGCAGTGGCTCACGCCTGTAATCCCAGCACTTTGGGAGGCCGAGGCGGGTGGATCAAGAGGTCAAGAGATTGAGACCACCCTGGTCAAAATGGTGAAACCCCATCTCTACTAAAAATACAAAAAATTAGCTGGGCATGGTGGCGCGTGCCTGTAATCCCAGCTACTCGGGAGGCTGAGGTAGGAGAATCACCTGAACCCAGGAGGCGGAGGTTGCGGTGAGCCGAGATCGCGCCATTGCACTCCAGTCTGGGTAACAACAGTGAAACTCCGTCTCAAAAAAAAAAAAAAAAAAAAAAAAAAAATTTTTTTTACCCGTTTTTTTTTTTTTTGTTTTCTTGGGAAAGTTTCCCCTGTGTAAGTGCTGCTCCTTCGCTGAGGCCCCAGAATGAACACACATGAAATAGAACCAAAACCAACCTGCAGTGAGGACCCAAACCCTGACAGAATAGCAGCCTGAAGGCTATCCAGCTGAGCCCAGCCTAGTCCAGTCAATTCCCAGCTGACCTTCAGAAGCACAAGCAAGAATGGATTAAAGCTGTTTTTAAGCTACTGAGTTTGGGTTGATTTATTATGCTGCAATAGCTGATGAGGACACTGACAGTATTATACTACAAAACGCTAAAGGAAAGAGAGTCACATACAATGTATTATTATGTTCCCGAGAGTATCACATACTTAGCAGGAACTCAAAATCTGTAAGTACATTTGCCTGTTCATTTTTTTCTCTTTCTTTTCTTTTTGCTGGAAATACCCAGATGCTATGACATTTTCTGATGTTTATACTTTTAACCATAGCTTTCTCATGTAAAATTATATGTAACATACATAAATTAAAATGAAAATTAAAAATTCGACTTTCAAGCAATTGGTGTTTACGTTTCTTTTTAATTAGACAAACTCTTCTAGAAATTGAATTCATAAAAAATTTTCAACTATTTCTTTTTTTTTTTTCTTGAGATGGAGTCTTGGCCTGTCACTCAGGCTGGCGTGCAATAGCGCAATCTCAGCTCACTGCAACCTCTGCCTCCTGAGTTCAAACGATTCTCCTGCCTCGGCCTCCCAAGTAGCTGGAATTACAGGTGACTGCCACCACCCCCCTGCTAATTTTTGTATTTTTACTAGACATGGGGTTTCACCACGTTGGCCAGCTGGTCTTGAACTCCTGACCTCATGATCCACCTGCCTCAGCCCCGCCAAAGTGCTTGAATTACAGGCATGAGCCACTGTGCCTGGCCAACTATTTCTTTTAAACATCACAGATCCTCTCTCAATTTCTAAGCAATAAAACAGACTTTAAATTTTAAACTTTTGTGCATGAGTGTTCCAAAAGCAACATAATTTATGTAGAAATGCCAATTACATCTATCAGTTTTAAGAGCAATTAAGAAAACAAAGGTGGCTAGAGATAAGGCTACCAAAATGGTATCAGGGTATAAGCATATGTGTCCTTTTTTAAAAAAGACTTTTCTTTAAGTGACAAGATGCAAAAGAAATTTAATTTATTCAAAGTTATAATTAATATTTTAAAAAATGCAAGATGGGATATAATTATAAAACCTTTTATAATTTACACAATGCCAAACAGATAAAAACTACTCAAGAAATATTTGAATGAAAGTAAAATTAATAAACAAAAAAATCTCATATTTGGCTTTACGGCATTGGCAGTTCTTAAGCAAATATTGTCAAGATAAATTCTAAAATAATCTGCTTGTTTTCTGCATTACTAGTGAGGCTAGGAAATTACAGCAGAAATATATCGATTTTGAAAGAGTTAAAGAATGAGCTACTTTAGTAGTAAGCCAAGAATGAGAGCATTTATCCAAATGAGTTTTTTAAAATGTGTGTATATCTTTTTTTTTTTAAAAAAAGTTGATGAAACAAAAATTTCCCTAGAGAATGAAAAACAATTACTGTTTCTATTATAGTATAACAAGACTAAAATGTGAAAATTCTGGCATAACAGCCTATTATTCAGGGTAGGAAGATGGTAATAAACTGGTCATACCCCAGGGAGGAAACACTTGAGGACTATGTGTGCTCACTCAAACAATGACAGGACTATTGCACTGAAGGCCCCGAGCTACTACTGAGGAATCCTCATTAGGGGGCACAGCACCCCTTAGAGAATGTTAAACAAGAAGGGATCTAGAAAGATCTGGGTGCTGGAAAACAACCACACAGACATAAATGAACTCTTAATTGTGCTGAGAATACCTCTTTGTTCCAAGTATTTTATAAAGTCTAGTAGCAAATGCTTTTTAGCAAACACTAACAAAAAGTCTAAAGTAAAAGATGAAATCAAAGAGTAACAAAGAGCTAACTAAACCACTAAAAATTTACAAATATTTTAGAATGTTAGAACTGTACATTAAAAAATAGAAAATGTAACGAAATGCTCTCTCTCAATAGGCACTTAGATAATGGCCTTTTCTATTATTGTACCTCCCACAGGCTTTTCTTTGCCAAAGCCAGGAAACCTCAAGGACACACAAAAACCATTTAAAACACTTTTGGGCATCCTCTAATCCCAATTCCAACGAAACACTTGTAGGAATTGCCTTCAAATTTAGCCATGTAATGAAATGTGAATTCTTAAAATATGGAGGTTGGCTGCTAGCTAAATTTCTTTGTTTCTAAAATCAATGACAGAAAAAATATACTGAAATATTTCAAATGTGTTTTCCTCTTTAATACCAGTGAGTGCTAGCTGCAATATTATCCTTAATTTCCCTCAAATGCGCTGCCTAAACCTCCAACCACCTTCCTTACTTTCCAAAAAATGATTTCAGGCACACAGCTAACTCTTATACCTTCATTTTTATAAATCATGCAGCAGAACATAAGACACTTTAAAACAATCTTGAAAATGCCCCTAATATAATGCTGTTGCTATGGTAACTCTTGCAGGCTAGCTCTTTGAAAAGACTCAGATCTCTGAATCAGAACAAGGTTACCTCATCATCTTTTACTCATGGCCCCTCTAAAATTTATCCTTTCTAACAGTACAGACACATTTCATAGAAAAGTATCTACCCGATTAATTATACTGAATCTATTCTTCTGGCTCAATGATTATTTCTCAAGTCCATGTTTTCTAATGCCTTTTCTCTTGAAATATTATCCAAGAAAATAACAGAAATATAATTCCACGTTTTTGCTGTTCTTGTTTTTCCCATTTTTGACGTTCTTTAACAAATTTCACTTCTGATGAATATTCAATGTCAAATTTTCCATCTCTGACTTGTCTTTTCAATTTTTCCCCCTCCATTTTAAGCATTTTGGTCAAAAATTTTAGTGATATGAATATTTAACATGTAGCAACTATGAGGTTTTTTATTTTTATTTTAGCAATATGATTAAGATATATAACCAATGGTCCAACTAAAAAATGTTTCTGTTTCTGGTTTTCAAAAAACTTTGACTGGGATACTGAATAGTGTTCAGTGAGTAAGTAGCTATGTTACTTGGGCAAAAAGCCAAACACATTTCTAATCAATACTTGCCCTATTTAAGTCCCTTGCCCAAGACAGTCATAGAGGGTTTCTCTTAAAAAGACTCTATAAAGGAAGACACACATGTAGCAGCTCTAGTCAGCAAAGAATATATTTCATTTTGTCATAAATTCCCTTTACGTAGCATGTTAGAGTCTAAGGTGATTTCATGTGCCCTCTTATTTACTCCTTATAACAAACCTGTGAAACAAACAGAATAGGTACCATTATCTCCACTTTAAAGATGTGGCTTTGAAAAAAAAAATTCCTAGGCTGAAGGACAGAACTAAGAATTACTACACCTCCACCAGTCACAAATTACATGGCCTTGAGCAAGGCACATACTGGGGTAACAAGAATCTTCCTTAATATAAACAATAGGATATAGCTTAGATGAGGCCTAGGGGACTGATTTAGAGACCTATGCAGGAGGTTCTTTACCATCCTGCTTATGTCTTTATACTCTATATACTTAACAGTAGTATTAAGAATATTGACATTGTTGTGAAATCAATTAATGCCTTTTTACTTTGTCTATTCCCCTACTAGATAATAATTTTTTAAGGGTAAGAATTGTGTTGTGTTTTGTTGCTGTATTTTTAGTACTTAGGAGGTATGTTACATAAAATATTCTTAGTAAGTATTTGCTGAATGAATGCTTGCTCTGCCTGCCTGTCTACCTATCTACCTGGTCATGCATCTAACTCAGAATTAGAATGAAGGAATGTGGCCAGGCATAGTGCCCCATTCCTGTAACCGCAGCACTTTGGGAAGCCGAAGTGGGTGGATCAAAAGGTCAGGAGATCAAGACCATCTTGGTTAACACATCTCTACTAAAAATACAAAAAACTAGCCAGGCATGGTGGCACACACCTGTAGTGCCAACTACTTGGGAGGCTGAGGCAGAAGAATTGTTTGAACCCAGGAGGCGGAGGTTGCAGTGTCCCAAGATGGCTCCACTGCATTCAAGCCTTGGCAACAGAGCAAGATTCCATATCGAAGAAAAAAAAAGAAAAAAAAAGGAATGAAAGAATGAGGTGCTTACACAAGGAGATATATATATATATACATTAATCTGAAGTCAAAATTTTTTCCTCTTGTCTCACTGATTTCCCAATTAGGGGATGAAGAGGATCCTAATATATCCCCAAATATGCCACTTTGGCATAAGGATTATTTTGAGCTGAAGGCAACTGAGAAATGGTAGATGAAGGGGAATATCTCTGCCCTCACTCTTTTTGTCTAAAAGCAGGGCATAAATTCCTTTTGTAAACGTAATATAAATTTCCATTTGTAAAGGTGTCTCACTCTCATACCAGGAAGAGAAGGGCAACACTTCATCACCAGCAATGATGCTTATCAACGGAGAAGACATCCACTTTAGTCTGCATAACAAACCTTACTAAATAACCCTTTTCTTTCATTAGAATCCCCATGTATTTCCCTTTTCACAATTTACCAACCAGAAGCCCAACCACCTACATTTCTCTAAACTTAATTTTTCACTGTTTGTAAAAATGGTACATGAGCCTCCTCCACCCCCTGGTCTAAACACTTCTTTTGGGTCTTCTTTTCTATGAAGATCTCTGTATATATAACAAACCTTTTCTCCTATTAATCTGCCTGCTGTCAATTTCATTTGCAGGTCCCAATTACTTAAGAGGGTAGAGGAATAAGTTTTTCCTCCTCTATAGGTATATTGCAGATATTCTCCATAGCTTAGATGAGTGGAATCTGTAGTTCCAGATTTTTTTCAAAAACACATTTAAAGAATATGATAAAAGTATTTCAGCTGGACACGGTGGCTCACACCTGTAATTCCAGATCACTAAGTCAGGAGTTTCAGACCAGCCTGGCCAATATGCTGAAACACTACCTCTACTAAAAATACAAAAATTAGCTGGGCATGGTGGCATGGGCCTGTAGTCCCAGCTACTTGAGAGGCTGAGACAGAAGAATCGCCTGAACCCAGAGGCAGAGATTGCAGTGAGCTGAGATCGCGCCACTGCACTCCGAAAAGGAAAAAAAGAAAAACTCCAATTAAAAAAAAAAAAAAAAAAAAGTATTTCATTGTAAAATTTTGCACTGGCAAATATGTACTGAAATTAACAATATTTTTATTTTCCTAACAATTATTTGCATATGTTGGGTTAGACAAAGAGCTTCTAAAATTAATAATCTTATGATGGTTGATGGTCTACTGTCAAGTTAGAAAGTTAATGACTCCAATGGCTGGTTATCAAATCCTTTTTCATTCAGTTTATGTTCAATTCTTTATTTATTTTCAACTCTTTGCTTTCAACCAAGAAAATCTAATCACTAAAATATTTATTGATGATAGATAACTATGCAATTTTTTGGACAAATAACTCATAATTGGCAAATAACCCATAAATAACTCACTGGACTCATAAAACTGAGTAATACTGCAACAACAAAATCTTTTCCATTCTCATCTACATAGCCATAAGATTTCTCAGAGTTTACTTATATAAAAATTGAAAAAGGAAATAGTAATAACATAAATTTATCTCATTAAGAAATGTTTATCTGCAATAATTATTTATAAAAATTTGTAATACATTTCTAATATTGCTAGTAATAAAATAAATTTATCTCATTAAGAAATGTTTATCTGCAATAATTACTTATAAAAATTTTTAATAATTTGTAATGTTGATCAACTGTAATAATCAGGGTAATGATAATTACAACCCAGAGCAGAAAACAAATTAATCTTTTAGTGACAGAAATAATTTAATTTCAATTTACATGTTTATGTAGCAGACAAGTCATTAAACAAAAATATATTACATGAAAATAAAGACATATTACATTATAGTTTAAGAGCAAAGAGATGGAAATTTTCTGACTACTGCACTGGAAGCATTTAGCAGTTTTATTTTAAAATGTGAACATTTAAAATACACTGAAACTGCATCTTTTGTAATTATTTAAACTTAAGATAAAAAAGTTTAGTTGTAAACTTAAAAATGTCCAAAAGATAATATGGTTTAATAAAACTCTTTGAAGGAGTACATGAGTAAGAAATGTCTTAAGCCCACAATACTATCTAAACTACTACATTTTTAGTTTAGACGTTTTAGATTTGGGCTGTTCACAGATTTGAAGAATTTGGATTTTCAGCTTTTTACTCAATGCTATCAGTATACAGTTGACCCTTGAATAACATGGGTTTGAACTTCACAGGTCCACTTACATACAAATTTTCCTCTGCCTCCACTACCCATGAGATAGCAAGACCAACCCTTCTTCTTCCTCCTCCTCCTCAGCCTATTCGGTGTGAAGATGACAAGGGTGAACACCTTCATGACCATCCATTTCCACTTAATGAATAGGAAAGGTACTTTGTCTTTCTTATGATGTTCTTAATAAAATTTTATTTTCTCTAGTTTATTTGATTATAAGAGTATTGTATATAAAACTTGACATACCAAATATATGTTAATAGACTGCTTATTTTATCAGTAAGGCTTCCAGTCAATGGTAACTATTAGTAATTAAATTTTTGGAAATTATGTTATCTGTGGATTTTCAACTGTGTGGGAGGTTGGTACCCCTAATCTCCAAGTTGTTTAAGAGTCAACTGCAGTTAAAGGTATATCATGTTCTAAAATATTCAACCAAAACAACAGCACTCATTTTTACCTGGGATGGAAGAAAAGTAAAGTGCTCTTTATAATTTAGTAAAAGGAGTCATAAATATCATGTATTAGATCAGTTGCCCAATTTATAAATTCTTGAGTAACCTTCTGAATTATGATACATGCCTGGACTTAATGACAACATTCCACAGTATGGGTTAAAATTATGGGAGCTGTGGGGATGTGGTTCTTTCACTAACGTACTTAGTTAAATTATATCATTTAACAAGAATGCCCATATGGTGGTAAAATTATTGGCTACATTTATCAATCCCACTCTAACCGAAGAATTACTGCAAAAAGTGGAATTATATTATAAATATCTTCTGCTGCATCAAATCTCAAGGTTTATTGAAGCAATGTTCTGATCTTTTATGACCATTAGACACACTTTAGATTAGCAGCAATTTTGTAGCACTAGTAAAAGCTCCTAATATATAGCCTCTCAAGAAAAAAAAATCACTGAAAAACGTTTTTACAAAGTATTTAAAAATAACTAATAATTTCAATTAGTAAGATCTCTTCACAACCTATGGATGATAATGTGCAGCATCTAAGGTGTGGGCTGATACTGACTTAAAAAGACAAAGATGTAATACATTTTACTAAAAGGAAGTGCGATCTAAGATCATTGACTGACAGTTCTTGGAAAAAGGTTAAAAATTCAAAAGGAGTGACTGCATGTGGCTCAGAACTTAAAAGCCTTTTCTCCTCCCAACAGAAGAGCAGTCTCAAGTAATAATAGGTTGCCATGGAGATAAGAAACTAGAGGAATCAGAGAACTCAATTTGCAGTTAAATGGGCTGGAAACAATTCTTACTACTTGGTGAAGGAAAGCGATTAAAAATATGCTTGATTGCCACAGGGAATTTTTTGTCACCAACCCATTTCCCAACCTCATTAATGAACAAGGAAGTCTAAAAACAAATGGAAACCCAAGATATCCATAGATTGAACCCATTAGACATAATTCAAGATTTTAAACATTATTACAAATTCTTATTCTGGGTGACTGTGCTTTTTTTCAATGGTAGTTTATCAGTAGATATTGGATGAGACTAAAACTGCATTCAAGAACAAACTGGTATAAATGAAGGAACTGAAATTTCAGTGGAAAAGAAAAAGAGCATGACAAACGGAAAAGTAACCAGAGTAAGAAATAGATTCAGGTAGTAAAAACCCAGGTTTAAAAAAATATATCTTCAGAGTCAATCACAGAATACCTTTGTGAGTGCTGTAAAGGGCTGCAAACGTCACCATGAAGAAAGTTGTGGAGTATTTGCCAGCATTAACTAAATGAGGGAAGGCCCTTTTTGTGTCTCGATATCGGCGCAGGCACTGGATGAAGCGAAGCCAAGCAGGAATGCACTGAACAATGGCCCGCACACCATACGTGTATTTGTGGCAAATTCCTGATTCTGTGAAGATTTCAAAGAAGAGAAATTACAATTAAAAAAAATAACTTGTTCACATCATTCAGCCATATAGTGTAGCCACTACCAAGTCTAAAAAAGCAAGAAACCTAGGTTTCAGAATCACTTTCTTCTTCGCAACTATTATACATCTCAAGCTTTTTTTTTTTTCTTTGAGACTGAGTCTCGCTCTGTGTTCCAGGCTGGAGTGCAGTTGCAAAAATCTCAGCTCACTGCAACCTCCACCTCCCGGGTTCCAGTGATTCTCTTGCCTCAGCCTTCGGAGTAGTTGGGATTACAGGTGCACACCACCACACCCAGCTAATTTTTGTATTTTTAGTAGAGATGGGGTTTCACTATGTTGGCCATGCTGGTCTCAAACTCCTGACCTCAAGTGATCCACCCACCTCGGCCCCCCAAAGTGCTGGGAGTACAGGCGTAAGCCACCGCGCCCAGTTTATTCTCAAGCATTTTAGTGGTAGACAAATCAAGGAAAGAGGGTAAAATATATTGAGGGGAACTAGTAGGGAAATTTGCTATCTCAGATTTATGGATATGTCCCGGAATCACTCTCTTTGGAGTGTGATAAAATTGTAAGAAAATTAGAAGATGAGCATACTAATAGAAGGAGGGAAAAATGGGTTGGCTCCGTAATTTGAAACATCTGGAAAACCTACAAATATCACCAGTGATTCTAGACAATTTTGTGAATTCCAAACCACCAACAACACAAGACACCCAAGAGCACATGCTCTTTTACATCCACCTCCCCTCCTTTTTTAAACCAAGAACAAACTGTGTGTTTAAATAAGAATGGAGTTGGTAAATCAATTTTTCTTTGAATTCTGAAATTCAGAATTGAGTATGATCGAACTATAACAGAGTTGTGATCCACTGGCAATCAATAAAAATGTGTCAGCACTGGCTTCATCATTAACTTTTGTTAGTCACATGTTACACAGTCGATCTAAATTAGATCTTTGTCACGAAGGCAAAATTCCTTAATAACTTGAACTCCTGACATAAACTAAGGGTGGGGAAAAAAGCTAGAAGAAAAATAACATCCCAACTAAGAATTAAAAACCAATCTGTAATTACTCTCAAAGCACTTAATTTATTTCTAAATAATCAGTATTTTTGATCACTGTTATCTATGTTACATTATACAGCAATACTGTGACAACAAATTGTTGGCGTGAAAGCGTATGCAATATAACTACCAATGTACTAGAACTTAACAAAAAAGTTTTAGAATTCTTTAAGTATAAGTTGTACATCTCTTGGCAAATGGACAGACAAAATCCTAATGCATAATTTAAAGCCAAATTATATCAGATAAAGAGACTGCTAATAGAATGCCAAGTACATTTAATTAAGTTTGTAATATTATTGGATAAGTTTCATCATGACCTTGATTTTCTCAGTTAGCCTTCCCAATATTTCTTGGCTTACACTGGCAATTTAGTAGTATAGACGCAAATTCATACCCTACCTTCTGAATTATTTGGCAACAGGCCCTTACTTTCATCCCATTTGAGCTCCAAACTGTAGAAGCAGATCATATATTCCAGGTCCATCAGTATCACTGACAGGCTGTTCAGCTGATCGGCCAGCCAGAAATCAGCAAAGCCTACCTTATGGAAGGGGGCTGTAAATACTCGAAACTGAGAGAAAGAAGAAAAATCAGAAAACATAGAAACAAGAAAAGTCATATTAAATTTCTCCATTTCCTGTCTGACTGTTCAGCATGATTGCTTTAGTTGATAAAATGGAAACCAAAGAACCAGTCATAAACACAGAGACCTGGCAACAGTGGCTAGGTTCTGAATTAGCAGCAAAGGGAATGAGTTGAATGGATAACAATGAAAGGAAGTAAAGGAGGAAAAAAAGCAGGAATAACTAGTTATAACATAGAAAGCATGGGTGCTGCTAATTCTTTGCAAAAATCCAAATATTGTTAAGGGACCAGGGAGATACCACTACCCCCTAATTTTTCATCTAAAAATATACATGTTTATGTAAACAAATCTTTCCATACTCATAGTGACTTTTCAAGTATTTGAGTCTAAAGATTTTGTTTGTACATTCTTATCCCTTCTTAAACTGTTCACAATTATTACATACATATCAGCCATCAACTAAAGTTGTACTTTAAAAATTTACAATATGGACATTTCTAAGTCAAACACTTGTGACTTTGCTTTAATTCCATGAATGGTCAAACCTCCTTGATTTCTGTATTCATTCTTTTTTTTCCTCAAGAGTGGAGGTATAATTGTGTGGTATTTCAGAACTGAAATACAGATAAAAGATTCAAAAAGTCACAGTTAAGGAGAATAGTGTTTCTTTGATCATAAAGAACTGATTAGTAATTCTTGCCTATATTTTCCTGATAGCATATGACAAATGTTTCTAAGGTAAGAAGAAGAGAACAGATTAAAGACTGTGTAGTGTTTTGGATTTGGACAGGTACTTTAATTTTTAAATGAAGTTACAAATTATAATGTATTCATATTTGTACTTTCTGTTAAAATGCATGATTGGAGAATTGTTTAGCTTCTGTGTTTATTCTTGATGAAAAGCTTTGTTTGTTCTTGTTTTTAAGTTTGCACTCAAATCTCAACAAATAAATTCACCCATGTTATCAAAAAAAAAAAAAAGAAAAAAGGAAAAAGAAAGAAGGAAAGAAAATAGAGGCCAGGCACGGTGGCTCATGCCTGTAATCCCAGCACTTTGGGAGGCCAAGGTGGGCGGATCACGAGCCCAAGAGATTGAGACCATCCTGGCCAACATGGTGAAGCCCTGTCACTACTAAAAATAGAAAAATTAGCTGGGCATGGTAGCACACGCCTGTAGTTCCAGCTACTTGGGAGGCTGAGGTAGGAGAATCGCTTGAACCCAGAAGGTGGAGGTTGCAGTGAGCTGAGATCATGTCATTGCACTCCAGTCTGGCAACAGAACAAGACTCTGTCTCCAAAAAAAAAAAAAAAAAAGAAAGAAAGAAAGAAAATTTCTAAAGCAAAGAGGTGGGAAGAGTTAAAATTGAAAGCAGAGAGAAGAGCAGAAGATAGAGGCTTTGAGAGGCTCTAAAGTTAGGAAGTTTTGCTGGAGATGCAAATACTGTAATGTCTAGACTACTCTTCATCTTAGCTAACTAAATACAAAGTTCTTCTTTGCTTACAAAGGATAAGCAGGAATGGATGGTATACCATCTGAGACACGCCTCATTCTCTAGCCAAAGTCACTTTCTTTTCACTAATGCCATGGTGATGGCTGTGTTCATCTTCAAACTACACCACAAAAACCAGCCCTCTTCCGACTGTTCTGAACACATGATAAAGGTATTAAATGTATTAAGCAGTAACTCATACAGTGTATTTTCTTCAAGGCTTATGCAGGCATTAATTCAATCCTCATAACAATTCTACAAGCTAGGAACTATTCATATCCCCATTTTACAGAAGACCTACGCAGACTCTTCCTAATCTATTCTGTGGAAACCTGTTTAACACTACAAAGGGAAATCTTGGCGTTGCAGAGAAGAGAAGTAGGCACCTATGCAAACACCAGAAATAAGCCCAAATTGTGCCGATTGTCTTGATAAGCCTTGCATGAACATGGAATGAAGGAAGACTTAATCCTCAACCTATCAGATCCCTTTTTATCTTGTACAGGAGGAAATGTGACTCCTGAAACAAGAAACTCTAAGTAGAAGTTTTGAGAAAATGAATCTAATCTCTAGCTCTCTAGTGATCTAGTTATATTCATTTCATAGACATATTCAACCTGGGAGTCTATAATTCTCTACTCAGACTTGGCTAGATCTTTCTACTCTTTCTCTAAATATTTATCTTTATTATTTCAGGTAGATAAATGGTCATATTATGACTCAATCCTGGGTGTCAACTACCTATGACAGGTACTTTCTCAGAGCTTTGGAAGCTAGACCAGGTGTCTGTGGGATATCATACAGGCTTTGAGACATTATTTTCTGGTGCTGATATATTCTGGTTCCATGGCTCAGTCTCTTAATCACTCTCATACTCTTCCCATGAGTTTAATAAACCAGAGAAACAGTCTATACCAACCATAAGCTCTAGATACAGCAAACTTTTTGTGGGGAAGAGGAAGAGGGGAGGATGGTAGTCATCTACACACGAAGAAGTTCAGGCACCAGTTTTTGTAGTATTTTAAGAAACTCTAAGGTGCAGAATGGACTTAAAAGATTCAAAGTGACAGAAATAACAGAATAATTTAGGCTATAACACCAAAGGAGCAGGAAGTCTAAATGCAACTCTAATCATGAACTATTATGAAACTGGTGCCTAGGAGAAATTTCTAACTGACATGAGACAGACTATCATTACTGTCACACTCTGCCAACTCTATCCTCAAAACCTGGCTAATTCAGAAAATCTCCATAAGAGCAGAAGAGGAAGATAATGCATTAAATGAGGAAGAAAGAGATGGAGGGATGGGACTGGTAAAGGACAGGACTAACATGAAGATAAAAATAAAAAAACTAAAAAGAAGGGAAAATTTATAAAAAGAGAAAATGAAAAAAGGAATAAAGGAAGGATTAGTAAATGTTGGTATAATATAACCAACAAAGGAAAAAATATAATTACAGTCATTCATCTATCTAGCAAAGACTTATCAAGTATTTATAATATGTCAGGCATTGTGGCGGTACAGGGATAAAACAGTCTCTACCCTCAAAGGCCTTAAAGATCCACAGTCTAGTTGGGCAAATAAATATGGAAAGGTATAATTATAGCACCATATTATAGAGATACACAAAATACATTGGAAATACAGAGAATACAAGAAATCACTCTATTAGAGGCAGGGTGAGAGGGAGACATAAACATATTCAACTCACTGACATTTACACACAGTCAAATCCATTCTAGATTTATCTGACTTCTCCTTCAGAGTGAATTCTGCAACTCACTTCTCCTCCTTTTCTTAATCTGGCTAAGGCCTTTCAATTTTACCACTTCTACCCTGTGATTTTGATTAAAGTGACAATTCCTATAGTAACAGTATTATCAAAGCCAGAGACAATTCTGATATTTTACCACATACACAAAAAAGCCACTAATAAGTTATTACAAAGAACATGTTAACATCATCTTTTAAGTTAATACTGATAAACAGCTAAGAAGATGAAGTTCTAATTTCTACTTTTCATGGAGTGTAGTGGTGCAATTTCATCTCATTGCAACCTCAACCTGCTGGACTCATGCAGATCCTCCTCCCTCAGCCTCCAAAGTAACTGGGACTAGAAGGTGTGTGCCACCATGCCCCACTAATTTTTCAGTTTTTATAGAGAGAGGGTTTTGTCATGTTGCCCAGCCTTGTCTCCAACTTCTGGGCTTAAGCGATCCTCCCACTTCCACCTCCCAAAGTGCTAGGACTACAGGCATGAGGCACTCTGCCCAGGCCCAAATTTGATTTTTATATTCTACTAGTTTCACCCACTAGATCAAAGTTAAACATCTTATAAAAATAACTAATAGGGCTAAGTGTTAAATGTTAGTGTTTAAGAGTATAGATTATGAAGCCCGACTGCTTGGGTTCTTAACTCATCTTCATCATTCACTGGCTATGTGGCCTTAGGCAAGTTAATTAACTTCTCTGAATGTAGGTTTCTTCATTTATAAAATGGGAATTAATAGCAGCTCCAACTTGTGGGTTATTTTTAAAATAAAATATGTAAAATAGTTACTAAATGAGAACACTTCTCTATTCTTATAACAGAAATGTGTAAAATTTTTACTACAGAACTAAAGAAACTTGGTAAAAACTGATTGCTAAATTATATAACAAAGGACTATAATTTAAAAATTTTAAATAGACGATATATTTTAATATATTGAACTATAAATTAATATCTTTGTTTATAAAATCTGAAGCACTGTTTATGCTACCTAATTAGATTGCCGATTGAGGTAAATACAGATTTAGGGAGAGAAGGTATAACTTAATGGATGTAAATAATCTACACTAATTTGACATACAATATTCATATCAAAATAAATCAATTTCTTATAAACTTTTTTAGCTTTGTTTTTGGGAGCACAGCATATATCAATTTCATATATTCCAATATAAATACAGACATAAATGGTACCCAGTGCCTACCACCATGGCTAAATGACATATGTGCTTTTCTCACTAAAAATTAAAGAAAATGCTGGGCTCAGTGGCTTACACCTTTAATCCTAGCACTTTGGGAGGCAAGGCAGGCAGATGACTTGAGCCCACGAATTCGAGACCAGCCTGGGCAGCATGGCAAAATCCTGTCTCTACTAAAAACGCAAAAAATTAGCCAGGTATGTTGTGGTCCTAACTACTGAAGAGGCTGAGGTGGGAAGATCATTTGAATCTGGGAGATGGAGGCTGCAGTGAGCTGAGATCATGCCACTGCACTCCAGCCTGGGAAATAGAGCCAGATCCTGTCTTTAAAAAAAAAAAAAAAAAAAAATTAAGGAAAAAAAGAAAGAAATGCAGTTTTACTTTAGGATTAAGCTTTTAAAAAGCGGTATCAGAAAAACATAACTAGAGTGGATACATTCTTGTTAATTCACTAGGAATCAGTGTAAGGGCAAGTTTTCTCAGTGAGATTTAAAGTAAGTCAACAGGTCAATTAATACTAAAATGATCCATAAATGGTAACATTCTTCTGTTTATAACCATTGCTACAAAAATAACAAACCACAATGCTTCCTTCTATATTTCACTGTATCCAATAGTACATTTTATTATTCTATTACTGCTTATATCATTGTCAACCTATTCCATCAACAAGTCCTCATTTATTAACAAAAACACAGCAGATGCACAGATAAACGTCTACTCAATGGGGAATCGTTCTGCTAATAAGAGTAACTGGTCATGCATGAATCACAGCTTGCTCTTTAAACAAAGGTGGATACACTGGGGAAATGCTCACTTAGTACACAATGTACACAACTATATTATCCTGTTACTATAATTATGCAATCACAGTAACACTTGAGTTTTCGGGATCTTCCAAAGTCTCATTTAAAAATAATTTTATGGCCAGGCACCTTGGCTCATGCCTGTAATTCCAGCACTTTGGGAGGCCAAGGTGGGGAGGAACACTTGAAGCCAGGAGGTTAGGGACAAGCCCAGGCAACAAAGGAGACCTTATTTTTTTTATCTTTTGTTTTTGTTTTTGAGACAGTCTCCCTCTGTTGCCCAGGCCGGAGTACAATGGCACCATCTCGGCACACTACAACTTCCACCTCCTGGGTTCAAGTGATTCTCCTGCTCAGCCTCTCAGTAGCTGGGATTACAGGCACCTGCCACTTTGCCTGGATAATTTTTGTATTTTTAGTAGAGACAGGGTTTCATCATGTTAGCCAGGCTGGTCTCTAACTCCTGACTTCAAGTGATCCACCCACCCTCAGCCTCCCAAAGGGCTGGGATTACAGGCATGAGCCACCACACCTGGTTCTACAGATTTTCTTAATAGAAAGCCATACTTTATGTCTTCAGATTAAAAAAAAAATTGTTATGTTTTGCTAAGAATAAAAAACCTCTGCTAACCTAAGGAGCATACAAAAGAAAAAAATTAGGAACTACAGTTTTCAAGGAGGTATAACTATAAAGTGAAAAAGAGGTGAGAAAATACGGTAATTCTGAAAGTTTGTATAGAGATTGGTCAATTTAATTACTAATCTTTATTGTCATCTGTAATTCATAATCCAAAAAATAATTATATGAAAGTTATCTTAACTGATTTACTTTCTTTATTTGTTTCTTTTTTTTTCCTTTAGAGATAGGGTCTCAGTCTGTTGCCCAGGCTGGGAATGTAGTGGCACTAACAGAGTTCACTGTAGCTTTGACATTCCTGGCTCAAGCAATCCTCTCACCTGAGCGTCACAAGTAGCTGGGACTACAGGTGTGCAATATCATACCCAGCTCATTTTTTAATTTTTGTAGACAGGGTTTACACCATGTTGCCCAGGCTGATTTGAAACTCCTGGGCTTAGGGAATCTACTCGCCTCAGCCTCCCAAGTATTGGGATTACAGGCGTGAGCCACCGCGTCTGGCCTCAAATGATTTTCAAAACAGAGCTGGCTTAATTTACAAGTAAGCAGAAGTCTCCATCCAATCCAGAGTTTTCTTTACAAGAGGAAGCCTTATATTTTTCCAGGAAATTTTGTATCACTGCTGAGGCTAAATGATTTTGAGATCACTAAGAAACAGGTCAAGTGGAAGAAAAAAATGGAACTTATTATAAACAAGAATCAAAGTCAATTTTTCTTTTTCTTTTTTTTGAGATGGAGTTTTGCTCTTGTTGCCTAGGCTGGAATGCAATGGCATAATCGAGGCTCACTGCAACCTCCATCTTTGGGGTTCTAGCGATTCTCCTGCCTCAGCCTCCGAAGAAGCTAGGATTACAGACATGTGCCACCACTCCCAGCTAATTTTGTATTTTTAGTAGAGATGGGGTTTCACCATGTTGGTTAGGCTGGTCTCTAACTGCTGACCTCAGATGATCCACCCGCCTTGGCTTCCCAAAGTGCTGGGATTACAAGCGTGAGCCACTGCACCCGGCCCAAAGTCAGTTTTTCAAATTAAACTTGGTAATCTGGTAAAATATTCCTACTGGTTTTAGAGAACAAAGCTTCCCTAAAATAAAATGTTGGGTTGATACTCACATCAACTTAATAAGAAAATAATAATTTTACCACATTTTTTTTGGAAGGAAACTTACAAAGTTCTACATCTTATCACAGCTAGTTAAATGAAGTAAACAATGATTACCATTTGTAAAATCATTTCATTATTTGGCTACCTGATACTCAATCTTAGGAGGAAAATATACATGAGTGCTTTTTCCTAGGGCCTCCATGTTGTACAACTTCAGGGCTATTAGTTACAGTATATTGTTTGCCCTGGAGCTGGGGCACCAATCACATAAACTATAATGTGAATCCTGGCCTCTGCAGTTGTACAACCTAGCAGCCTTGGTTTTATCACAGAGGAAGTCAATAACCACTATACCACTCTAAAAATGGTACACGAGTTTCTGGACTTACCAGCAGTTTAAGTAGCCAAAACCGGGACTTATAGTAGAAAGTTTTGGTGGGGTTGATAAGGAAGAAAACCATAAATCCATAAAGAGCAAGCGGATACACATATGTGGGGATGACACTAATTGGGGCAAAGAAGCAAGCCAGAAGGCTCAGGCACCACAATATCCCAAGGAATCCAGCAATCTAGTAAAGGATGGGGAAGACAGAAAGATAGAGAAAATTATTTTTACTTTTACCATTACTTAAAATATCTTTAATAAAACAAAAGTAAGAAATATGATTAGATATTAAGCCACTAATCCTCTTCAAGTAGAAGATAGATTTAAGTACCCATGCAACCAGACAGCTATGTAGTTAATGTAAACTATATTCATGGGGTGGTATGTCTTGCTTTGATTACCTCAAAAAGATGTTGATGAGACAAATTGCTTCTCGGATTAAGTTCAAAGATGAGTACATGGTTTACTCCAGCCTGTCTCCAACCATACGTGTTGATGCCCAGTAGAAAAAGGAATTCAATCAGAAGAAAGCCGCCCCGATAGATTCTTATCAAGGGCCATATACTTCTATCTGTTTCAAGTTTAAATACAGCTGAAAGAATATTGATATACTGGTTAGTTATAAAATCCATAACATCCCTTGAATTAATAATCTTTTGTCTTCATTCTCAATGATATAGCCCTAGCAGAGAAACTTTTCATATATAAAACCTAAATCTAGATTATTTTGAGAGCCTTGTAAACCTGCTTTCAGGTTCTTTTCCATTTTCATTTTACTCTGTAGATTGTCACTAGAATAATTTCCCTAAAACTTGACTTTCAGCATGTCATCCCATTGTTCCACTAGTTTTTTTTACATTGGAGAGATCATGGTGAAATGGCTTAGAATCATGTGATCAGTTCTGCCAGCTGGGGATCCGGCATGACAAAACCTCTTTGGCTTCATTTACTCCATTATTAAACTGATAAAGTAACACCTACCTCACAGAGTTGCCATGAAAATGAAAGGAAACAGTACATATGAAAGCAGTGTGAAAATTTAAATGTCAAATAAATGACAATAGCTAATATTTATAGAATGCTTACCATATGTGCTAAGCACTGTTTTCATCATTTTTACATACAGTAATTGATAATTCATTTAACCATTACAATGGCTCTTTGAGTTAAAAAACATTATCTCCATTTGATTAGGAAACTAGAGCACAGAGAGGTTAAGTCCTTAGCTTAGTTACTGAGCTAAGACAGGGTTTGAATACAATTTTGCTCCAAAGCTCATACTCTTAAGTACTATGCCCACACAAATGCTCAATATCATTATTATTCTATGGCTCTCCAGTAATTATAATGTTCAAATACTTTAGATACCTTAGCCTCACAATTCAAATTCTTCATAATCTAATCACCAACTCACTTTTCCCAAACATCTCACAGCACCCTTAAAATATTAACTCTTGGCTCCTGATGAATTTTATTATCCTTTTAATAAGTTTGCTTTTCACTTGCTTATGTTGTTCCCTGTACCTAAAATGGCCTTGTTCTTTCTCCCCACTAATTCAAATTCTAGTTATTATTTAAGAGCCAGATCCTTACCTGTTCACAAATTCATTGAATTGATGCATTTGGTTTTCAGCCTACTGTATGAGAAACATTTCCATTTCGCCTAATGATTTTCCAAATAACTACAAAACTTATTGACAGTACTGTTCATTTGGAATTTAATTAGATAATAACTTTTTTTTTTTTTTTGAGACGGAGTCCTGTTCAATCGCTTAGGCTGGAGTGCAGTGGTATGATCTCGGTTCACTGCAACCTCCGCCTCCCAGGTTCAAGCGATTCTCCTGCCTCAGCCTCTAGACACCAGGGCCAGCTAATTTTTTGTATTTTTAGTAGAGACAGGGTTTCATCATGTTGGCCAGGCTAGTCTTGAACTCCTGACCTCAGGTGATCCACCCTCCTTGGCCTCCCAAAGTGCTGGGATTATAGGTGTGAGCTACTGCACCCAGCCTAAATACTAACTTATACACTTAATTAATTTAAATATTTATAGTTTATCTTTGTATTCTCTACAGTACAAAGAACATTTAATAATTTTTAAATAACAGAGTAGAGAAAGCCTTTGCTTTGGAATCAAGTACTACAGACCAGATTTCAAATTCTAGCTATGCCAAATTATTTGATTTTTAAAAGTCTCTGTTTCTTTGTTGATCAATGGAGATAATATCTATTCTCATAAGTTTATGTTTATGAAGAAGACTAAATGTGAAAAACATATATTAAATGCCTAGAATAATGTTTGGCTCATGAGTATATATTAGCTTCTTTTTCCTTTTACTTGAGGAAACTTTTATTTCTTCATTGACAAGTACTGATTAGGTGCCTATTATATCTGACACCATTCTAGACCTGGCGCTTCAGTGATGAACAACAGACAAAATACCTATCTTCAGGAAATTTCTGAAGTCAGATAAGGGGCTTCAAGGAAAAATAGAGTAAGGAGATAAAGAATGATGTTAAGTGTTATTTTAGGTAGGGCAGTCAGGGAAGACTCTCAGGAGATGACACTTCAGGAGATGACCTTCAGGAAATAGAGAACAAAGCATTGGAATGTTTGAGGGAATAGGGCTCCATATAGAGAGGGAAACCACAAAGGGCCTTAAGATGGATTGCTCTAATAAGAAAGCCAAGGTTACCATGATTGGAATAAACAAAGGTATAGTGGTAAAGAACTGGCCAGTGGCAACTCAGACAGCTCTGCAGTACTTTGTCAAGACTTAAGCTTTTACTCTAATGGACAAGCCTGTAGAAGGTTTTGTACATGCATGGCATGACCTCATCAATTATTTTAAAAGGCTGCTCTAGCTGTTATGTGAACAGACTATAAGGGAACAAGCACAAAGGCAAGATAAGTTAGGAAGTTATAAATGAAAAACTACATACAGTTTTACATCCTGATTCCTAAGCAAAGACCACAGATACATTACAATAGTCGGGAAACAAAAATAATACAAATCCCAAAGAATCGACAATAAAAGTAAATTCGTCACAGTTGTAGAGTACAAGATCAACACACAAAATTCAGTTGTGTGTGTATACACCAGCAATGAGCAATCTAAAACTGAAATTAAGAAAATAATTCTAATTACAATAGCATTCAAAAGAATAAAACATCTAGAAATAACTTTAACCAAGGAAGTAAAAGACTTATATACTACAAACTCAAAACATTGCTGAAATTAAATTAGAAAAGAATCCTGTGTTCATTGACTGAAAGATCTGATATTGTTAAGATGGCAATACTACCTAAAGCAATCTACAGATTTAATGCAATCTCTATCAAAATTCCAATGGCTTTTTTTTTTTTTTTTCCAGAACTGAAAAAGTCAATCTTTAAATTCATATGGAACTGCAAGAGGTCCCAAGTAGCCAAAACAATAATGAAATGAGAACAAAGTTAGGGACTCATATTTTGTGGTTTTAAAACTTACTACAAAGCTACAGTAATCAAAACATTGTGGCACTGGTATGAAAACAGACATATAGATGAATGGAAGAGCACCAAGAGTCCAGAAACCTATACATTGATGGCTAATTGATTTTCAACATGAGTGCCAACATCATTCAGTGTAAAAGAATACTCTCTTCGAGTCTCGAGCTCTCGCTGGCCTTTGGGTGTACGTTCTTTGGGATCTTCAGTACCGCGGCCACCATCGCCGTCGCTTGGCTCCCTCTGGGCTCATCTGCGCCACTTGTTCACTCCACACTCTGCTGCCATAAGCTGCCGTCATGGTGAAGCTCGCCAAGGCAGGTAAAAATCAAGGTGACCCCAAGAAAATGGCTCCTCCTCCAAAGGAGGTAGAAGAAGATAGTGAAGATGAGGAAATGTCAGAAGATGAAGAAGATGATAGCAGTGGGGAAGAGGTTGTCATACCTCAGAAGAAAGGCAAGAAGGCTGCTGCAACCCCAGCAAAGAAAGTGGTAGTTTCCCCAACCAAAAAGGTTGCAGTTGTCCCACTGGCTAAGAAAGCAGCTGTCACTCCAGGCAACCCAGGGGATCACCTAATGCCAGAAGCCAGCCATCCAAAATGCTGTCTGTCAAAGGCCTGTCTGAGGATACCACTGAAGAGACATTAAAGGAGTCATTTGACTGCTCTGTTCGGGCAAGGATAGTCACTGACCGGGAAACTGGGTCCTCCAAAGAGTTTGGCTTTGTAGACTTCAACAGTGAGGAGGATGCCAAAGCTGCCAAGGAGGCCATGGAAGATGGTGAAATTGATGGAAATAAAGTAACCTTGGACTGGGCCAAACCTAAGGGTGAAGGTGGCTTCGGGGTCGTGGTGGAGGCAGAGGTGGCTTTGGAGGCCGAGGTGGTGGCAGAGGAGGCCGAGGAGGATTTGGAGGCCAAGGTGGCTTCCGAGGAGGCAGAGGAGGAGGAGGTGACCACAAGCCACAAGGAAAGATGACGAAGTTTGAATAGCTTCTGTTCCTCTGCTTTCCCTTTTCCATTTGAAAGAAAGGATTCTGGGGTTTTTACTGTTACCTGATCAATGACAGAGCCTTCTGAGGACACTCCAAGGCAGTATACAGTCCTGTGGTCTCCTTGGAAATCATATAGATAACATTTCAAGGGCAATACCTTGTTGGTTTTGACTAGATATTCGTATAAACTTTTTAAAGAGTTGAGTGATAGAGCTAACCCTTATCTGTAAGTTTTGAATTTATATTGTTTCATCCCATGTACAAAACCATTTTTTCCTACAAATAGTTTGGGTTTTGTTGTTGTGGTTTTTTTGTTTTTTGTGTGTGTGTTCTGGGGGTTGTAAAAAGAAAGCAAAATGTTTTATCATGGTTTTTGCTTCAGCAGCTTTAGGACAAATTAAAAGTCAACTCTGGTGCCAGACGTGTTACTTCCTAAAGAGTGTTTCCACTGGAATGTCACTGGAGAGCATGGCATAGCCAGCTCTGCCACTTGCTTCATCCTTCACAATGGAAATGCTCAGTGTGTGCATTTCCAGTGTCCCAGACCACAACTTGGATGAAATGCTGGTGAGGGGACCCATTCCTACAGCCCTGGTACTGGCTTGAAGGTTGCTGTGGCTTCTCCCACTTGTAGCAAGCCTGAGGATTATGTCCAGAAGACGACTCTGGAAAGTACGGGAACACATTAGGTTTCCTAGGACAAGCAGTTAAGAGCATCAGGGTCAGGAACAGTGCCTCATGCCTGCAGTCCCAGCACTTGGGGAGGCCAGGGCGGGCAGGTGACTTGAGGTTAGGAGTTCAAGACCAGCCTGGCCAACATAGTAAAACCCTATCTCTACTAAAAATATAAAAATTAGCTGGGTGTGGTGGTGTGTGCCTGTAGTCCCAGCTACTCAGGAGGCTGAAGCAGGAGAGTCATGTCAAACCTGGGAAGCAGAGGTTGCAGTGAGCTGAGCATGCACCACTACACTCCAAGCTGGGCAACAGGGCGAGACTACAAAGAAGCACTTCTGGAATTGAACTCATGCTAGATGGATAGACCAATGGACGCTGGGGCTGTGGGGCTAAGGAGGAAACTGCCAATCCGGGAAAGCGCAAAAGAGCCAAAAAAAAGAATACTCTCTTCAACAACTAGTCCTGGGACAACTGGATATTCATATGCAAAAAAATGAAGTTGGTCCCTTGTCTCACATCATATAAAAATTATTCAAAACTGATCGATGAATTCAAAGATAGGAATTCAAACCACAAAACCATAAAACTCCAAAGAAAGCATAAGGATAAACCTTCACAATCTTGAATTTGGCAATGGATTCTCAGGTATCACAACAAAACTATGTGCAACCAAAGGGAAAACAGATAAATTAGACTTCATCAAAATTTAAAACATCAATGGATGTTATCAAGNAAAAAAAAAAAAAAAAAAAAAAAAAAAAAAAAACATAGAAAGGAAGAAAATATTTGCAAATCATTTACCTAATAAGGGTCTAGTATCTAGAATACAAGAACAACTCTTACAACTTAACAATGAAAAGATGAAAAACCCAATTAAAAAAGGGCAAAGGACTTGAAAAGATGCTTAATATGATTAGTCATTAGGGAAATGCAAATTAAAACCAAAACAAGATACCACTTCACACCCATTTGGATGGACATAATGAAGAAAACAAAAACACAGAAAACAAGTGTGGGCAAGGATGTGCAGAAAACGGAACCCTCATAAACTGCTGGTAGGAATGGAAAATGGTAACGCCTCTGAAAAACAGTTTGGCGGCTCCTCAGAAAATTAAACAGGTACTAAACAAATCCATGTTTATGCATGTTCCTAACAGTGCCATTCACAATAGCCAATAGATAGAAATGACCCAAATGTCCGTCAATGAATGAATGGACAAACTGTGATATATACACAAAATAGAGTATTACTCAGCCATAAAAAGAATGAAGCACCGATACATGCTACAAGACAGATGAACCTTGAAAACATTTGCCAAGTAAAAGAAACCAAACACAAAATATTGTATGATTCCATTTATGAACATACCCAGAGTAGGAACATTCATAGAGACAGAAGGCAGATTAGTGGTTGCCAGCAGCTGAGGAGATGGAATGGAGAGTGGGGTCTCCTTTTGGGCTAATGAAAATGTCTGCGAAATAGACAAATGTAGTGGTTGTACAACACTGTAAATGTACTTGAATGCCACTGAGTTGTTAACTTTAAAATGGTTAATTTTATGTTATGTGAACTTCACCTCAATAAAAAAATAACAGAAAAGGAAAAAAGTAATAAATATATCTTAAGATGTCATTACTAACTCCTATTTTTTTTTTCCCCAACAGAGTTTTGCTCCGTTACCCAGGCTGGGGTGCAGTGGCACGATTTTGCCTCACTGCACCCTCTGCCTCCCGGGTTCAAGTGATTCTCCTGCCTCAGTCTCCCAAGTAGCTGGGATTACAGGTGCGCACCACCATGCCTGGCTAATCTTTTTGCATTTTTAGTAGAGAAGGGGTTTTGCCGTGTTGCCCAGGCTGGTCTCAAACTCCTGAGCTCAGGCAATCCGCCCGCCTTGGCCTCCCAAAGTGCTAGGATTACAGGAGTGAGCCACCCCACCTGGCCTAGGCATATATTTTGAACTGTTTTACTAGTTGTGGTGATAGATTTCCTCTAATATATCAAAATTTTCTAATTCTGTCTAGTTAATATCTGTAGCCATACACAAAATAAAGCAAAATAGTGCTCGCTTCGGCAGCAAATATACTAAAAAAAAGAACGCAAAATGGCCTGGTTAGGGTTTAAATATTCATGACCTTGGCAACAGTAGTATTCTGTTCTACGTAGAAAGAAAACTGCCATGAACAGAAAATGTAATACATACTTATAAAATCTAAACACATATTTACCTAAGTTCTACTCGATAACATAGGAAATAGAAAATTGATAAGGCTTTCAGTAAATATGATCTGAATAAACTATCCTTGAACTCACAACTTGTTAGAAAAGTCAGTAAAAACCAAAACTGCAGCAACAACAACAAAAACCCCAAAACCTATGTAAAACAATAAAATGCTAAAGGTACATTCTTCTGAATGACAACACTATATTTAAGCTAATGAACTTATTTACTTTCTAAATGGTTCAAAAAACAGGGACCAGGGATGGTGGCTCACACCTGTAATTCCAGTGTTTTAGGAGGCCAAAGTGGGAGGATCACTGGAGTCCAAGAGTTCAAGACCAGCCTAAGCAATATATTGAGACCCTGTTTCTATAAAAAAGTTTCAAAAATTAGCCAGGCATGGTGCTATCGTATGGATGTATTCCTAGCTACTCAGTAGGCTGAGGCAGGAGGATCGCCTGAGCCCAGGAGATCTAGGCTGCAGTGAGCTAGGATGGGTCCACTGCACTCCTGCCTGGGCAACAGAGCGAGATCCTGTCTCTGAAGGAAAATAAAAGTTTCAAAAAGCAAAAGGCAACTTAACTGTTAACAGTCAAGTTATTCATCAAAGATCAGGAACTTTCAAATGCACATAAATCTAAAACCTAAGGGCATATATAAGCAATATAACGAAACCTCTTTCATTTGGCATGATCTCCCTGAAGCAAGCTTTTATAGATTTACTGGAGATTAAACCACAATAACTCTTGCTAGACAAAATCATCATAAAAAATTCTGGGGAATCAAAAACAGATTAGTGTTATTTCTTTAAGAATATCATCTCTCTGAGCCATAGGTCCCAAGAATAAAAGATATACAAGGTCTCATCACAAACTCCTCATGGCTTCATGAATTTTTAATTTAAAAATCAGCTAATATTCTTCAAGCATTTATTCTGGGGTAAGCAATATGCTCTATGTTTTATATGCATAATTTAATTAATTCTCATAGCAATACTATGAATTGGTTTTCCTCAGCAGATACATGAAGTAACTGAGGCTTACTCAAAGTAGGTTTCCTGCCCAGGATGACAAGGATTTAATAACCCTGCAATCTGGCTCCAGAGCCTGGACACTTAACAATGGGGCTAGGTTGTGTATTTAGGTCAATATGTACCTGTTAAAAAAAAAAACAAAAACCCAAACAGAAGTTTGTTCTAAAACTTACAAAATTACAGTCCTCTCTGCATTAAGCTGCCAAATCACTTTTCTTTAAAGGAACATTAAGGCAGGGCGTGGTGGCTCACGCCTGTAATCCCAGCACTTTGGGAGGCCGAGGCGGGTGGATCACGAGGTCAAGAGATCGAGACCATCCTGGTCAACATGGTGAAACCCCGTCTCTACCAAAAATACAAAAAATTAGCTGGGCATGGTGGCGCGTGCCTGTAGTCCCAGCTACTCAGGAGGCTGAGGCAGGAGAATTGCCTGAAACCAGGAGGCGGAGGTTGCCGTGAGCCAAGATCG
>NW_016107348.1:1784676-1791756 GCF_001604975.1 Cebus imitator | reverse complement strand
TTTTTTTTTTTTTTTAAACTTATATCCTGGAGTGGAAATTTTCCAGTATCAGTGCACAAAGATCTCACTAATTTTCTAATGTAAAATTTTTAAACCTCAGTGTTACACACATATAGAAAAACAGATAAATCCTAAGTATGCAGCATGATGAAAAATGATAAACTGAATCAGCACCCAGAACACAATATATTACAAGCATCCTAGAAGTTCTTGCTTATATTCTTTCCAATTGCTATCCATTCCCCAAGGGTAAGTACTATTCTGATGTTTGCCTGTTTTTTGAACTCCATGCAAATGGAATCATGTAATATGTACTCTTTTGTGTCTGGCTTGTTTTGTTCAACATTAGTGAGAGCCATCATGTTCTTGAACGTAGTTACAGTTTGTTATTCTCATCACTTACAGTTATGTGAGCCTACTGCTCCTAGGCTACAAGCCTGTCCACCATGTTATTGCACTGAATGCTGTAGCCAACTGTAATACAATGGTATTTGTGTCTCTAAACATATCTAAACATAGAAAAGGCACATATAAAAGATTTAAAATGGTACACCTGTACAGGACACTGAAAATGAATGGAGCTATAGGGCTGGAAGTTGCTCTGGGTGAGTCAGTGAGTGAGTGGTGAGTGAGTGTGAAGACCTTGGACATTACACTACTGTGAACTATATATACACTATACACTCAGGCTATACTGAATTTATAAAAAATTAATATTCTTTCTTCAATAATAAATTAACCTTAGCTCACTGTAACTTTTTAACTTTATAAACTTAAAAAATTTTTTAACGTTTTAAACTCTTTCATAATAATACCTAGCCTAAAACATAAATATGCTGTACAACAATACAGACATTTTTCTTCTTTATATCCTTATTCTATAAACTTTTTGCTATTTTTACATTTTTTAAGTTTTACTTTTTAAACTTTATTAAAAATTAAGGCATTAACACACATATTAGCCTATACCTACACAAGATCAGAATCACCAATATGTGGAGTCTTCCACCTCCACATCTTTTCCCACTGGAAGGTCTTCAGTGGCAATAACACACGGGGAACTGTCATCTCCTATTATATTTATGCCTTCTTCTAGAACACCTCCCGAAGGACCTGCCTGAGGCTCTTTTACAGTTAACTCTTTTTTTTTGAGACGGAGTTTCGCTCTTGTTACCCAGGCTAGAGTGCAATGGCGCGATCTTGGCTCACGGCAACCTCCGCCTCCTGGGTTCAGGCAATTCTCCTGTCTCAGCCTCCTGAGTAGCTGGGATTACAGGCACGCGCCACCATGCCCAGCTAATTTTTTGTATTTTTGGTAGAGACGGGGTTTCACCATGTTGACCAGGATGGTCTCGATCTCTTGACCTCGTGATCCACCTGCCTCGGCCTCCCAAAGTGCTGGGATTACAGGCATGAGCCACCGCGCCCGGCCCAACTCTTTTTTTAATTAGTAGGAGGGAGTTCACTCTAAAATAATAAAAAGTATAGTATAGTACACACAAAAATCAGTAATAGTCATTTATTATCATTATCAAGTATTATTAGGTAGATAACTTTGTAAGTGCTTAACTTTCATATAGCTGGCAGTGCAACAGGTTTGTTTACACCAACATTGCCACAAGCATATAAGTAATGTGTTATGCTATGATGGTTACGCCATCCATTATGCAACAGAAATTTTTCAGCTCCATTATAATCTTATGGGACCACCTTCATATCTGGAGTCTCTTGCTGACCAAGACATTGTTACATGGTGCATCACTGGATACTATTACAAACAATATTACTTAAGTGCTCTCACACATGTCTTCTGGTGGACATATGTATTTCTATTAGAACTGGGTTACAGGTTAGTACCAGGGTTCCCGATCTCTAGGCCATAGACCAGTACTGGTCTGTGGTCTGTTACGAACCACATAGCAGAGGGTGAGTGGCAGGTGACAGCATTGCCACCTGAGCTCCGCCTCCTGTCAGATCAGCAGCAGCATTAGATTCTCATAGGAGCACAAACTCTATTGTGAGCCACGCATGTGAGAGATCTATAGGTTAGGTGCTCCATATGAGAATCTAATGCCTGATGATCGGAGGTCATTTCACCCCTCCCAGTGAAAAAATTGTCTTCCACAAAACCAGTCCCTGGTGCCAAAAAGGCTGGTGACCACTGGGTTAGTATATGTTCAATTTTGGTAATTATTGTCAAATGGTTCTCCAAAGTGCTGTGTCCATTTTCACTCCCACCACTACCTCATTCATTTAAATATCTCCATGGCATTCCACTGTATAGAGGTAATATAATTTAAAGAGCTATCAATTTATGAATATTTGAGTGGTTTCTAGGATTTTCTACTATAAACAAAATGGCAATGACTATCCTCCTGGCATACGTGTCTTTGCAACCATGTACAAGTATGTTTATAGGATAAATTTCAAGAAACAAACTGCTTAATCAAAGTAATTATACTTAAAATTTTTACATATACTTCTAAATTATCCTCCAAAGAGACAGCAACAATGAGTACTCTTAGCACTAGTGTACCAGAGCCTATTTCACACCTTACACCCACTGTAAATGGTCAAACCAGTAAGTCAAATATGGTATACTGTTATTGTACCAAATTAAGTATATATGTTAGTAGGAACCTGCAAAAGAAACAAGTTTGAAAAAAAAAAAATCTAAACAGCCAACTTTTCATCTTCATGAAATTAAATATCTGAAATATGTGATTTTCAGAGAAATTATTAAACATTAGGTCATGTCCCCTTGAGAAACCACAGCAATTATGCACATGTTTTTTTATGTGAATTGTTTGAAAAAGAGAATCATGCTTGTACACGCATACTACGACTGTGTTTCTCTTTGACTCTCAACACTGTTATCTTTCAAGCACCTGCTGGGAGATAAATAAAGATAGGCAGCTGGCTTTAACTATACTAATCCTTCCTCCTATGACACACACAAAGATCAAACAAAGAAAGGTTCTGAGGTGAGACAACATAATGCTTAACACTAAATGCATAAACCACACACACACACACACACACACACACACAAAATCAGAATGTCTTACAAAAACATAGTCTATATATACTAAAGAAAATAAAACCTCAAATTATAACACTTTTCAATTAAGTCACATAAAAAGAATGAAGAAATTTCTTTTTTTCTTACGTCTCTTTTTAATGATGATACTACTACCATGCTCATCTTGAAAATTAAAAAAATAATTCCACCCCCAAATGACTAAGGTATTTTCTACAGAAAGAACACCCGCCATACATACCTTATGTTGACATAGCACTTTGCAACTACAAGCATGTTTTACTTACACTTCTTATCTGACCCCTATGAGCTGGTCTCAAGCTATCTTTTCACCCTTCTCGTCTAATATTCCCCTTCACCTCTGGCCACTTTATCACTTCTTTCCTTCATAACTCACTCCCTCCTTCTACACTCCATCACCAGCCCAGGCCAACTAAATCTCTATGCTCATCTGTCTCCTTCTCTTGAATGCCTTTCATTCCACCAATGTCTAGTATAAACATAATTTCTTCCATAAAGTCTTCCCTGATGCTCTCATTTAAAAGTAATCACTTGTCTCTTTGAACTGCTTAGAATATTTAACACCTTCTACCTTGCGGTATATTGCTTTAATATATGCCTCAAACTATCTCCCTGGCATAATAAATTTCATAAGGAAAGAGATTCTCTTATTTATCTTAAGACTTACGGGCATCAAGCAACCCTTAGGCACATAAAATTTACTTGTTGAATGAAGGAATAAATTCTAAACAATTCTGCAAATTTAAGGTGTTAAGCTCATTTAACAGATGAGGAAAACTGTTTCAGAGAAGTTAAATGATGTCCTAAAAGCCAAAACAACTAACTAATTAACAGTGGAGCTGGGACTGAAACCCAGGCAGGCCTTTTGTTCTTTCCACAGTACCTAGCTTGATAATATGTATCTGGGTTTTTTAAATTGTATTATTTCCATGTATTCTATATAAGACTGTATTCACCTAAGGAAATAGAACCAGATTAAAATATGATCATAAATTATATCAACACTCTATCATAAACTTAGGGTTGACAATAACTATTAGAGTTGATTTTTAGTAATTGGTGGGAAGAACTCTTACAAATGAAAACACACTGTTAACAGATAAAATTCATATGCTCCCTAAAAGCCATTACAATGTAGGTTATCATTTCATAATATACAACTGATAGTCTTAAGAAGAATGTTTATGAGGAATAATAATAATTAGTTCAGTAAATTATCTCTCAAACACCTGCTATAAGCTTGACAATGTGTTGGGAACTTAAAATGCAACAACACAAAGTCCCTGCAATCAAGAACAGTAAGTATGACAGAGACATAAAGCTTCCTTATTTGGGCTTTATTATGACTACTAAAAGTCTGAAATGGAATGTAATGGATATTCAAATAACATCTATTTCTAAATCATACAGGTTTATGCAAAAGTAATTGCGGTTTCTGCCATTAAAAGTAATGGCAACTTTTGCACCAACCTAATGTTTCTTTGCAGGCTTCACTGAGCAAAATTTAACCCTTTATTAATGATTCAGTTATCATTATGAGCACAATTATACAGACCCTTAGGTATACCAAGGTTATCTATCATTAAAAGTCCTTGACTATAAGAAGCTTTGAGATTTGTGTCTGTTTTTCTGCGGTTTGTGCATGTTTTCTGAATATCATCAAATTTCATCTTTATCCTTCTCTTCCTGCCATTGAAACTTCCCCAATATTTTTTGAGCCCGGGCATCAAGAAAATTTATATTCCAGTGGGAAAACAGATCACAAGGAATATAAATATATAATGTCACATAAGTATATGTATTCTGGAGAAAGCTAATGTAGGCTAAAGGGACAGAATAGATTATTTTAGTATTGGGTGATCAGGGAACGCTTTACTAAGAATATAGCATTTGAATAGAGACCTGTATGAAGTGAAGGAATAAGCTATGTAGACATTTCGGGGAAGAGCTCTTTAGGCAGCTGCAAAGGCTCTTAGATAAGAATGAGCTTGATGTGTCTAAGAAATACTAACACAAGTGTGGCTGGAAACAAAGTGAAGCTAAGTGTGGGGGAGGATGACAGAGTATAATATCGGAAAGGCCCTCAGAGGTAAGATCCTGTAGGTTCTTGCAGGCAATGCTAAGGAGTTTGAATTTTATTCTAACAGTAACCATGAATCAATTTTGAATAGGAGAGTGACATAATCTAACTTACACTGGAAAAAAAAAGGTATTAGTAGCTATAAGGAGGCAAAAGTAGATGCAAGGAAACCAAGTCCAGAAGGCTGTTATATACTAAACAAGAAATGGCTGCTTAGACAAGAGTGGCATTGGCCAAGGTGGTGAGAAATAAACACATGTAGAACATATTTTGAAGATAGACCAACAAGATTTGCTGATGGACTGAAGAAGAAATATGAGATAAGAGAGAAACTAAAAGATTTTGGACTGAGAAATGGATGAAAGGTAATGCCAGATAGAAGAGAGAGCATATTTGGCGGTAAAAATCAGGGGATCTTTTGTCCGTGTAAGTTTGCAATGTCTACTAGACACATGCAACTAGCCAAGCTGACATCTTTTAGAAGAGAGGACATATACTTGGGAGTCATTAGCATATAGATGGCCATAGACATGAATAAGACTGCCTAGATAGAAAACAAATATAGAAAGAGGCGACTGAAGGATTGAGCCTAGCACTATACCACAACATTTTGATGTCACAAAGAAAAGCACAGCTAGCAAAGGAGACTGGGAACAAAGTGACAGTAAAATTTAACAGGAAAACAAGCAGAGTGTGGTTTCTCCAGAAAAACCAATCAAACAAAGTGTTTCAAGAAGTGGCGACTGATAATGTCAAATGCTACTGTGGGGTATGTCAAATGCTTTGTGGAGATTTGGTAAGATTATGCTTCCTTTGCTGTTATATCATTTCTTGAAGTTGGGAGTGCAGCTGCTTCTAGGAATCCTTCCTATCTCTTTCTAACTGTTTTTACTTCTATAGAATAGGATATTATATAACCAAGCTTCTTAACACTATATGCAAAGTAATTGTAAATAGGTTCTGAAAAGGATGTGAGAGGGACTCCAATAAGCAAAGTGAATGAACTTCAGTGAATTAATTTTGTAGCATTATTTATCTTCATCTATCATCAAGAGAGCCAAGGATTTTGATAAACTGAAAAATTATATAGAATTTATATATGAAAACTGGAAAATGATGAAGAAGAAGAGGTCATACACTAGCAATGTTTTAGAGAATAACCATACCCAAATGGGGAAAAAACTCTAATAAAACAAACAACTAAAAGAAACACACATCATTTATAAGGACAAAAAACTTAGCCCTGATAGATTTATCTTTCGGTAGCTTTGGTAGCTGTACACATAATACCTTAACAGAGGTGCAGAATATGACACAGGCATATTAGTAAGAATAAATTAATTCAAAATTTAAACTACTTACCGGCAAGCACAAGGGTAATATTCAATACAATGAATATTCCACAAAATAGGCCAACTCTAAAAGTAGTCCATGCTGGTGCAGGCTGTGGATAGAAAACAGCACTTTGAGCATAGGACAAAACACTGATCATATTTATTATATGCTGTTATAAAATAGTAGAATGAGTCTCAAAGTTCCACCATGAAAATAATACTTTATGTTCTAAATTTTTATAAATCTGAGCCAATCAGCCTTCATCATCTCATAATACAATTTAAGTTGCCAGTTAATTGAGTTCTTTTACAGAAATCTGCGTCATGAAATAAGCAAGATTATAATATGAGACATTAAATTATAGTATGTGGATTCTATACTCAAGGAATCAACTAACTGTGGATTGAAAATATTCAGGAACAAAAAACAGTAAAAAAAAATAATAACAAAACAACAATACAAATAAAAAGAATGAGTGTTAACAACTATTTACACAGCATTTACATTGTATTAGGTTTTCTAAGTAACCCAGAGATCATTTAAAGAATATAAGAGGATGCGCACATTATACGCAATACTATGCCATTTTTTTTTTTTTTTTTTT
>NW_016107348.1:1742856-1784026 GCF_001604975.1 Cebus imitator | reverse complement strand
CATGGTCTGGCTTTATCACCTAGGCTGGAGTGCAGGGGTGTGATCACAGCTTACTAAAGCCTCGACTTCCCAGACTCAAGTGATTCCCCACTTCAGCCTCCAGAGTAGCTGGGACTACTGTGTGTACCACCATGCCCAGCTAAGTTTTATATTTTTTGTAGAGGTGGGGTGTCACTGTGTTGCCCAGGCTGGTCTCAAGTTCCTTGGCTCAAGAAATCCACCTGCCTTGGCCTCCCAAAGTGCTGGGATTACAGGTGTAAGCCACAGTGCACGGCCCATATTGGGGTAATTTAAACTGAATTTTTCAAGATATACTAGAGGTATATCAAAATCTAAAGAGTATGTAATTTTAAAAATATTATCTATTATAATTTAATTTCATATTTAGAAAGTAATTTTTAAAATTTGTTTTCTAAAATGAGTACGTAATAGAAAGCACCTAAGATTGTAAATGTAAGGTGGTGAAGAACACAGAGACAGATAATCTTATAGACTTAAATATTTGCTATGAATGTTATAAAAATTTTTGTTGTTAGAGATGATAGTACATTTCAGATATTTTGTTTCCTAAAAACATTCAAAAACCAAATGTTGAGACTCCCTCTGTCTTATTATAATTACTTATTAATAGAGTAACAGATTTTAACTGTATTGTTAGTTTCTGACTGAAAGCATCCAAAAGATAGTCATTTGTCTTTTCCAAAGAGAAAAACTTATCTTTAGTTTTAAAAATTGTTTATCATATATACAAAAGAATGTATGTAATTTATTTGGACTGTTAGAATGAATAATAAAGTGAACTTATAACTATTATCCATATTTAGAAGCTGAACATTTCCATTAACTTTGAAGTCCCTATTCCTCCCTGATCCCTAAGCCTTCCTACCTCACCAGAGATAACCATTTTCAGGTTTTCTTTAGCTTTACCATCTCTACAGGCATTCCTAAACACCTTAATTTTTTGAAATGAATTTTTAAAAGTTTATTCAAAAATAACTGACATAAATAAATTGCACATACTTAAAGTATAGGATTTGTGTCTTTCCTCTCTGGATGCTTTTAAGATTTTTCTAGTTATATCCAAGGAGTTTGACAATAATATGCTTATGCTTTTTAAAAACTGCTTTACTGACTAAATTTATATACAATAAACTGCATATATTCCAAGTGAACAATCTGATGAGTTTTGATACTGTATAAACGTTGACAAAACCATCAGCATAATCAAGACAACGAACATAACCACAACTCCCAAGAATTTCCCATGTGCCTTTGTCATCCTTTCCTCCCAGCCTACCCTACCCCACTCTACTCACAAGCAATCACTGATCTGCTTTCTGTCACTATTTATTTGTCTGGCATTTTTCTGGAGTCTTTGGTTACTGATATCATACAATAGGTACTCTTTCTTTTCTGCTTTCTTTCTCTCCACATAATTAATTTGAGATTTATCAGTCGGTTATTCCTTTTTATTGCTGAGTAGTGCTTCATTGTATGGATATATCACAAATTGTTTATCCATTAACCTACTGACAGATATTTGGGTTGTTTAGATGCTGTGAACATTTCTGTAGAAGTCTTTATATGGAAACATATTTGCATTTCTCTTGGGTAAATACCTAGGTGTGTAACAGCTAGATCATATGGTAGGTATACACTTAACTTTTAAGAAACAACTAAACTGTTTTCAAATATACATTTTATATTTCACCACAGTGTATTAGAAAAGAGAGTTCCTATTCCTTCATCATTTAGTATGATTAGTCTTTTAACAGAGAATGTATTATCTTACTGTGGTTTTAATTAGCATTTCCATAATGCCTAATGATATTGAGCATTTTGTCACATGCAAATTTGCCACCTGTACTTCTGCGAAGAAATGTTCGGGTCTTTTGTCCATTTTTAAAAGTTGGTTTGATTGTTTTCCTTCTATTGAGTATGGAGTTCTTTTTATATTCTAAACGTAAGTCCTTTAATAGATACGTTTTGTAAATATTTTCTGCTAGTCGCTTGCTTTTCTGTTCATTTTCTTAATGTATCTTTCAAAGAGCATTAAGTTTTTAACTTTGATGAGTTGGTTTTGGTGTCATTTCTAAGAAATCTTTGCATAATCCCAAGTCAGTAGGACTGTCTTCTATATTTTCTTCTAGAAATTTGCAGTTTTCAGTTTTCATTTTGGACTGTGGCACATTTTAGAACTGTATGGTATGATGTATGGATGAAAGCTCTTTTTTTTTGGTATATGTAATTCAACTGTTTCAGCATCATTAGTTGAAAACACTATCTTTCTCCATTAATCTGCTTTGTATCTGTATCAAAAATCTGTTGTATTATGTTAGTCTATTTTTGTACACTCTATTCTGGTCCATTGATCTATTTGCCTACTATGACACTACTACCAAACTCTCTTGATTACTGTGGCTTTAATAAGCTTTCATAAGGTAATGTTAATCCCTCAATTTAGTTATTCCAAAGCTGCTTTGGCTATTCTAGGTCTTCTGCATTTCCATATACTTTTTTTTTTTTTGGAGACAGAGTCTCGCCCTGTTGCCCAGGCTGCAGTGCAGTGGTGTGATCTCGGCCCACTACAACTTCCACCTCCTGGGTTTAAGTGATTCTTGTCCCTCATCCTCTCAAGTAGCTGGAATTACAGGCATGTGCCATCATGCCTGCCTAATTTTTGTATTTTAGTCAAGACGGGGTTTCATCATGTTGGCTAGGCTGGTCTTGAACTCCTGGCCGTAAGTGATCCACCTGCCTTGGCCTCCCAAAGTTCTGGGATTACAGACATGAGCCATTGTGCCTGGCTGCATATACATTTTTAAATCTGCTTATCAATTTTACAAAACAAAAAAAAAGTCTTCTGAGATTTCTGAGCTGGTATGTATTGTATCTACAGATCACCTCAGGAAGAAACAAAGTATCTTTAAAACACTGGGTTTGTGCAATATGCCTATGAACACAGCATCTCTTTCATTCAAGTCTTTAATTTTGCTCAGCAGTGTTTTGTAGTTTTGAATATAAAGGCCTTACATGTCTTTTGTCAGAATTATTACTAAACATTGTATATTTTGATGGTATTATAAATAGCACTGCTTTAACATTTTTTTATTTCCAATTGTTCTTACAAGTATGTAGATATACAAATGACTTTTACATACTGGTCTTGTATTTGGAGACCTTGCTAAACTCATTTATTAGTTCTAGCAGCTATTCTACAGATTCACTAGATTTTCTACATAGATCATCAAGTCACTGGCAAAACCCCACTGATTTTACTTCTTCCTTTCTACTCTGAATGCCTTTTCTTTCTTTCTTCTTCCCTTACTGCACTGGCTATAATCTCTAGCACAATGTTGAATAGAGGTGTTAAAAGTGAATACCCTTTTTGCCCCAAGTCTTAGGAAGAAAGCATTCAGTGTTTATCATTGAGAATGATAATAACTGTAGAGGGTTTTTTTGTTGTTTTTTTTTTTCATAGATGCCTTTCATTAGGTTATGGAAGCTGTTTCTGTTATTGATTTCTATTCCACTGTTGTCTGAAAACATACTTTGTATGGCTTAATTCCTTCTGTATTTACTGAGAATTGTTTTATGACACAGAAGATATCACTTAATAAATGCTTTCTTTTTTATAACTACTGTGTAGATATCATTTAATAAATTTTTTTTGGTGTAACTGCCGCATTTTGAATAAAGCTATATAGCAATCCAGCATATCTGAAGCCACCATATCATTTTTTTTAAAATCACATCTTAATCATTTGATGACACCAAGAAGTTAGCAGGTCAATAAGAACAAACAAGAGAGAAAATACAGTATAAGAAGAGAGAAAGGTGAAAGACCAATAATTCACAATGAAGTAAAATATAGCATATAATGTTTAATAAAATAAGTAGCAACTACTTATAAATTTTGTCTAAAAATTTTTTAAGGCAATGAAACCAGCTAAATATTGTGTTGATTATTAAATAGATGAAATCAAACAAAGTACTGAAAGCAAATACTAACCTGAGCAGCTCCCAAAGGGGGGACACGTAAACGCTTCATAGCCTTTTGTCTGTCACCATCTTCAAGTTCATTGGTCACTACAGCCTAGAAAGACAAATTAAATTTTGGTTAGGTTATACTCAACTTGAGTGATGTACAAATAATTCTGTACCATGTACATATGACATATTCTGATAACTTTGTGGTGAATGTATACTGATGAAGAAAAGGAAAAAAAATCACAAGTAGGGCACATATATTAAAAGCTACTAACTAGTTACAAAATAACAGAAATAAGGAATTGCTTCCCTAAAAACAAAACATGTAACTGAAAATATGTGGTAAACAAATGAGATTACCGTACCTCAGTTTCAGAGATAAGCTGGTTGATTTTCTTGCATGTATAAAATGGAGCCACTTCTACATGAGCCACTCGCCAATCTGCTCCACGAGATGTTTCCAGGATCTTGTCATGCTTTTTAAGGATTTTTCGAAACCCTGTAAAATTCAGATTCTACAAAAAGAAATGAGAAACACAACTATAATTTTCACTACCATCAAAAAAGATGAAAAAGAATAAGCACTAAGCACTGACAAAGACTGGCTGGACAAACACTGAGTACTCAAGGAAATGGCAATGCTTTCATAAAAGCATCTACTACTAAATGGATGAGACTCTTCTTTTTTATTTCTTTTATTCATTTCAAGATAGTATGCTATCAGCAACACAAAGAAATCTTGAACTATGAACCCTATTATTTCTCTTCCAAGTAAATTAATGAAAGCCCTAAGCTCAAAATGTTTTTGTTTCCAGTTTTCTATGCATAATTATTTTCAAAATAGCTAATTTCTATTATTTTGCTGCTTTTGTCAAAAGAATTATTTTCAGAAAATGTTTTGCATTTGCCATGTACTGAACACATTTATTTAGTCCTTTGTCTTTCGAAGGACTGGTATAGGAGTACATATCTCCCCCTGCATACAACCATGCATGTTCCAGTAAGGAAAATGGAAGATCATCTAGGGCTCTTAATTTTCATTTTCCTTCCACTGACTCTCAGTTTAGGTATGGAAGTACAAAGAAGAATAAGTAGAAAGGAGGAAGTGATTACTCTTACAGGGTTCGGTTTATAATGGGTAGAAGCCTTTCCTCAATTTCTACAATAACACAATACTATACTTTTCAGCATCTCAAGTTCTGTTGTTTTTTTGCCCAGCATGCAAGAAAGCAGAAAACTCAATTTGCAAGGTTAGATGTTTAAACCAGAGGTCTCCCAAATTTGCTGATTACATATCCTTGACAGTAAAAAATTGTGCACTCACTCCAAAATAGGCTTTCCTTACTTATTTATTTACCTATTTTTCCCTCATGCTTTAATGTATGATCTTAAAGTCTCTGTGGGGTGCATACATGCATCATGACTTAGAAATAGCTTATAACCCATCTTCCTTTCTCCTTCATTCTCAAAATAAATGTATTCTTGCAGAAGAGATGACCCCCAAAGAATACAAGATAAAGCAGAACTTTCATAATTAAGTATTGTTTTTGTTTTCCCAAGAAGCATTTTATAATGACCTGAACAAAAGTTGTTAAGAAAGTTAATACAATAAAATTTAACAAACATTTTTCCATGTAACACACAAACATAGTTTATGAACTATGAGATGTTAATGTTGTTATACCATTATAGGAAAGAGGAAATACATTTTGCTTTTGTTTTTTAAATTATATAGCAATGAACAAATCTTAAAGCAAAGGTATTTATGACTATATAAATATATGCAATTATTTTTCTATTAAATTGTTTTCTTACTAGATTTGTCTTCAAATGATAAAATACTAAATCACTGAAGAAAAAAGTAGAATTATAGAAGACAAAGATAAAATAAGCACATGCATTAACAATTTAAGATTACTGAAGATACGGGACTTTAATTACTTTTTATTTTAAAATTCAAATACTCAAGGTAATACTTTTGTTGCATAATCTTTAGTTTTAATATAGTATATCATCCTATGATGATCCTAACCACTCATTATAAGTAATAATCACAAGAATAAAATGAGCCAGGCATGGTGGCTCACACCTGTAATCACAGCACTTTGGGAGGCTGAGGCAGGCGGATCACGAGGTCAGGGGTTTGAGACCAGTCTGACCAACATGGTGAAACCTGGTCTCTACTTAAAAATACAAAAATTAGCCAGGCATGGTGGTGCACACCTGTAATCCCACCAACTTGGTGAAACCTGGTCTCTACTTAAAAATACAAAAATTAACCAGGCATGGTGGTGCACACCTGTAATCCCACCAACTTGGGAGGCTGAGGAAGGAGAATTACTTGAACTCAGGAGGCAGAGGTTGTGGTGAGCCAAGAGCACACCATTGCATTCCAGTCTGGGCAACAGAGAGAAACTCCGTCTCAAAAAAAAAATTTTTTTTTTTTTTTTTTTTTTAATAAATAAATAAATAAATAACAGAAGATGAAAAAATAGTGCATAAGGTCGCTCTGAGGATCAGCGCAATGCTTTTCTCAATAACTTTTTAAAAATGCAATTTTATTGCAGCCCATGGACAAAAAAATTGGAAGGATTCTTTCAGTTGCAAGTTGAAAAGTCAGGGTCCTTGTTTTATTAGTGTCAGCTGCATAAAAATTAACTGTCTGATAGCTTTTGTAGAAATTTTGCTATTGGCTAGGAAGAATATAAAAGTTCTTACTGGCCGGGAGCACTGGCTCAGGCCTATAATTCCAGCACTTGGGAGGCCGAGGTAGGCAGATCACTTTAGATCAGGAGTTCGAGAACAGCCTGGCCAACATGATGAAACCCCATCTCTACTAAAAATACAAAAATTAGCTGGGCATGGTGGCATGTGCCTGTAGTCTCAGCTACTCAGGAGGCTGAGGCAGGAGAATTGCTTGAACCCAGGAAGCAGAGGTTGCAGTGAGCCGAGATTGTGCCATTGCATGCCAGCCTGGGCAACACAGGGAGACTCTATTTCAAAAAAGAAAAAACAAAACAAAACAAAACCAAACCCTTACATAGCTAACAGTGGTTGGAGAGACATATTATTTCTATTCATGACTATTAGAGCTGCGTCTAAAAGCAGGAAGCAAACTGTTACTCCTTGAGTTGTGGGCTACCCCTAAATACTAAATATTATACAAAAGCTTTTAGAATATGGATCTTCAAAAACAGAAGTCTTATTAATGCAGTTTTACTGCCTCTGATACATGGATTTTAGCCAATCAGAACCCCAAGAATAGCAACATGTTAAGAATTTTTCTGTTTGGAATTGACCCACTGGTATACATTAAGGTATTTCCATTTGTTGAAGTTTCTCATTTACTTAAAGGTGTCATTTTCTACAGTAAGAATCTAAGTACCTGATAGTTCTGCAGCAGGATTAGACTGAGGTAGAACTCGCTGAAGGCCAGTTTAAGATCTTTAATATTCCTATGTTGGACACGTTCCTCATGGGACAAGTGGAAGACTGGCTTTCTGCGTTGTCGCAGCGTGGTAACACCAGTGCTTTCTTTCTGTGCATCCAGCGATGACTGAAGCTCATTCTGAAGTGTAGCAAACCTGCGCTGAGCCTCCGCGAGCTTCTCTGTAAGAAATAAAACAGAACTGTCAAATCAGTAAGATAAAAAAGTTCTGACTTGTGAATTTTTAATAATTATTCCCATTTGCTCCCCTAGAATTTCTAGGGGAAAAAAAAAACTGTTATATGTAATATTTAGAACTCGATAGGAAAAGATATTTTTGTGTAACATACTCCTTTCATTCTATTCCCCCACAAAACCTCACGTACCCTTTCTTTTTATAAACGAATAAATAAAATGTAAAGAGCCACTAAGAGTGAAAATATGAAATGGTATAGACTCTCTGGTATTTGGAAAATAGCTGGCAGTTTTCAAGATTAAATATATGATTCAGCAATTCCATTCATAGGCATATACCTAAGAGAGATGAAAATATATGTTTCACACAAAAACTTGTATACACATACTAACTTGCATTTATAATAGCCAGAAAGTGAAAACAATCCAAATGTCCATCGAGGAATAGATAAACTGTGGTGTACATGCATGTGTGTGTATATAAATACACAATAGAATCAGCCATAAAAAAATGAAGTACTAATTCATGCTATGACGTGGGTGAACTTTGAAGACATTATGTGAAAGAAACCAGACACGAAATGCCCAATAACGTACGATTCCATTTATATGAAATGTCCAGAATCAGGAAATCCACACAGATAGAAAGTAGATTAATGCTTGCCATGGGCTGAGCAGAAGGCGAACAGGGAGTGATTGCTAATGGGTATGAGATAAATCTCTAGGATGATAAAAATGTTCCAGAATTGGTCATGATGGTTGTACAACCTTGTGAATAAACTAAAAACCATGGAATTACACACTTTAAAGAGGTAAATTTTATGGCATATAAATATCTCAATTTTAAAAAGCTATTAAGAACTGTTTCTGGTTATACAATTAGGTCAGAAACAGGATTAGAATTTGGGCTTTAGATTTTTAATTTCCTGGATTTCCCACTATACTTCATTAATTCCCCAAGACAGGTATTACAAGAAGAGATTAAGACTTGCAAATTATGTTGTTAAAAATACTAGGTATATCTGGATATATGTGTTTGTGTTACACATACATTTAAAAATAATACTCTGTAATTTTTCTTCTAAGGTCACAATTTAGTTCATTGGAAACAGCCAGATTTGGGTTCAAATCCTTTCCCCATTAACTAGCTGTATGATTTTAGTCAAATGTTTTTCTTTTTTTTTTTTTTAACTTTTCTACACCTTTCACAGATGAAATGGAAATACCAACTCCCTCATAAAGTGGTTGTAAAGATTAAATGAAACATGGAAATGCCAAGAGACATAGCATTCAATAAATTATGATGATAAAAATTATATAATAACAAAGAATTATTAGCGACTTATTCTTTCTCATAGTTCTCCCATTCGTTGCTTTATCTACTGCTATACTGTCTTGCTGCTGTCTTCACCTAACCTTTAGTATTTGTGTCCTGTCTGGCACTGCCTCATGATTCACTGTTTCTCCTAGAGAGTTTCCTTCTATAGGATGCTTCCAAGATTCATCTCTAACCCTACTCCTTTACACGACCTCATTTTAACTTTTATAATCTATTTATATCTTATATTTTCTATGACCTAAGATTGTATTGAAAACTAAAATCATGTTTCTATTCCTCTTTCCAAATAAACTTCATCTATCCACGTGGGTCAACCCATCTGGGACCTACGTTTAGCACCCAGGGACCACTCTTACACCTCTCCAACACCGATTACATCTCCCTGAGGGGGCCCTGAAAATACTCCCTTCATTAAGGCATCCGGAATTAAGTTAGTGAGGAGAGCATCTGCATCCTTAAAAAGCTCTATGTTTATTCTCCAATGAAGGCCAGGAATGGCCATGAGAGACGTATCCATTGAGATGGGTTCCGTGATTGCAATGCATATTCAATGATCCTTGGAACAGAAGGGCCAGATGGCAGCATTTAACCATCAAAATAAGGTGGGTGCATTTACCATAAAAGGCAATAGGGAAGATGTTGTTGCCCACAGAGATTTTGGCTGTAGTTGATTGATCATGGTTATCCCTAAGAAAGACAGAAATGGGCAACCTACTAAAATATTGCTTGATTGATGGAACAGAAAAAAACTCCAGGTCTGGTAGCCAAACACTTGATATTAGTCACTACAACGGAGAGCCACAACCTCACCAGTTTCCACACCTAGGCTATTTCAAATACCCAGGGATCCCTGACTAAAGTGGAAGCTGGCCTCGCTTTTGGATGGTTCCTGCAGCACTGCCACAAGTATATACTGTAGATCTTCCTCTAATGCTTCCTCAAAGGGCCTGATGTCTATTTACTAGAGTGAGTGTGCACTGAGGAAAAGGAAATATTCAGACTTTGCAAAGATTACTAGACATTGGCTTTTGTATATTAGCTTTGTATTGTTGTATAAGAAATTAACACACACATAGTGTCTTAAAGAAACCCCATTTATTAGCTCACAGTTTTGTGGGTTAGAAGTCCAAGCATAATGTGTATATGTTCTCTGTCAGGCTCTCCTAAGGCTAAATGCAAGCTGCCAGCAAGGCTGTTTTCTCAAGCTCACATTCAAACTCACTTGGTTGTAGCAGAATTCAGCTCTTTGTAGTTTTAAGACCGAGGTTCCCATTTCCTTGCTGGCTGTCATCTGTGGTCTGCTTTTAGCTCCTTGAGACTACTCTTCTCCCTATCTTCAAAGTCAGCAATGGAGAAACTTGCTCATTCCAAGTCCCTCTCATGCTTTGAATCTTCTTCCCTAGGAGTGACAAACTTCTGGAAACTCCAGGCACCATTGTGGTTCAGCAATCCAACTACAGATTTATGTTATTCATGTGATAGATGAAATAGCAGCCCAGATTAGACTCACAGAAGACCCAGTTGGTTCACAAATTAATCCTATGATTCCTTTCTCAGTTCCAAGATATATGACTGGAATAGACCTACCAGGCCACTGGTAGACTCCAGTGATTCTGACCCACAGGTAAGAAACATGATGATAGGAAGGTCTAAGTTTCTGGAACTTTTCTTTATCAAGATAGAACTGCAGAAATTAGTACAACAATCATAGACTTTAAAGACAAAGGGATATGATATCTACCACATCCTCTCTTAACTCATTTGTTTATGCAGAAGTTGGATGAATCTTGGCAAATAACAGGATGGGTGTAAACTAGGTGGTCTCCATGATGGCAGCTGCTATTCTGGATATGGCATTTTCAATTAGGAAAACCAACACAGCTTCTAGCACCTGGCATGCAGCTACACATCTGATAAAGCAGCTACTCACCAGGCAGCAGAGACTAGCACTGAATCCCAGATAAGGTACCAAGCTGAATTCCTTGGGACTGGCCAGCTACCTACTGGCAGGTTGATTGCGTTAGATGCCTTCTATTAGGCAGGGGGCAGCAATTTGTCCTCCCTGGAATAAAAGCATTCCTGATATGGATGTACCTCTACTACCTATAATGCTTCTCTAGCACCACCATCACCTGAAATGCCTTATCCACTACCATGGTATTCTATACAGGCTTGCTTCTGATCAAGGAGCTCATTTCACAGCAAAGGCAGTAAAAGCAATGGGCTCAAAGCCATGGAATAAAATGGTCTTTTACTATACACCCAGAAATAGATGGCCTAATAGGAAAGCTAATAAATGGCCTAACAGAAAAGTTGGGAGACAAGACTCTGACAGGATGGGGTTCTAACTTACAGGATACAATAATGAGACCATATGTCTCCACCATAACCAAAATATCCAGTCTAGGAATCAAGGCTTCTATAGAAGCAGGAGTGGCTCCTCTCAATACTTTAAGTCATAATCCAGTCACATAATTTTTGATTCCCAACCTACGACTTAAGCTCTGAATGCTGGTTAGTTCTCAAGGGCGAAATGCATCCATCAGAGGAATACAACAATGGTTCCACTGAATTGGAAGATGAAACTGCCACCTGGCCATTTTGGGTTCTTCCTATCAATGAAACAATAGGCAAAGAAGGGGTTTACTGGCTAAAAGTGACTGATCCTGATTAGCAAAGGAAAAGTGAGTTGCTGAAACGTAATAGGAGCGACAAGGTCTGGTACCCAAGAGACTCTCTGGAACACCTCCTATTACTTCCATGGCCAATAATATTTGTTAAGAAAAAACTACAACAGGCCAGGCACAGTGGCTCACGCCTGTAATCCCAGCACTCTAGGAGGCCGAGGCAGGCAGATCATTTGAGGCCAGGAGTTCGAGACCAGCCTGACCAAAAAGGTAAAACCCTGTCACTACTAAGATTACAAAAATTAGCTAGACGAAGTGGCACATATCTGTAATTGCAGCTGCTCAGAAGGCTGAGGCACAAGAATCTCTCGAACCCAGGAGGTGGAGGTTGCAGTGAGCAGCGATTGTGCCACCACACTCCAGCCTGGGTGACAGAGTGAGATTGTGTCTCAAAAACAAAAACAAACAATAAACAACAACAACAACAAAACTAGAGCAATTAATAAAAGAACTATTAAGGATTCAGATCCTTTGGGAATTAAAGTGAGGTCATCTCAATAACCAGTTGGGGTTCCGGCTGAAGGCAAAGGAAACACGGAATGGGTCATGGGAAAAGGAAACAATAGATACCAATTATAACCCCTTGACCTTTTTATTTTGTTCTCTTACACCTCTCAAATTTTCTTTATCTATTTGTGTTGCATTCTGAGAAAATTTTCAGCTCTATCTTCTAGTTTATAAATTGTCCCTTAAACTCTACTTAATCTACAATTTAACTCACCTATTAAGATACTAATTTCTGTGATTATATTTTTATGTTTAAAAGATCTAATTGGTTCTTTAAAAAATATGCCTACTCAATTTTAATGATTTCTTCTTCTTTGTTTATGGTTTTGGTGCTCCCCTTTATGTTTTAAATCATATTAGATATACACTTCTATTGTTTTCCTAATAACTTTGTATATTTTATGTGTCACTTTGGTGTTTCCAAGTAGGAGATTATTAGGATTTCTTTCTAGTCTTCCATATTGTAAAAAACAGAACAATTCACATATTTTAAAATCTCTTACTGAAGTCAAGGTAAAATGAATCTCAGGGCTCCTTTTACACATGTTAAGCATTTCTATTGCAATTGTGTTTTTCTTATCATTCTCAAGATCAAAAACAGTATAGATCTTCCCGGTTCTTTCTTGATTCATGATGCCCTTAGTGTTACAGTAATATTTTCATGATGCTTCTAGGCCAAAAGAAATAATTAATGCTTCTATTTATTAAATAGTCAGATTCAAACAACTTGAGTATTTATGTCCTAACAACTTAGAAGCTATCTGAAAAAATATTACACACAATATGCACACAAACATATAATGAAATAACACAAGGATTTATCTAAGGGCAACTATAAATTACTCTTCTAACTAAAATCCTCACATAAATTAGCCAGAAGACAGAATATCACATGTAATAAAAATGCTTAACCTTTATTGTTAAAAGATTAGTATATGAATTCGCTAATTGTTTAGCGTCCTTAGTCAGAACTGTCAATACATTTATACTTCTCATTACATACATATTAAAAATGTAAGAAGCCCAAAAATGAAAATAAAGAGGACCTGTTACTTCCTGTGTGCCAACAATAAGTCAAGACACAAATGCCTCTCCATCTGGAAAACTCCAAACTCATTTTTGCAAGGCTAATCTCAAACACTGCTTTCTATATAAAGTTTTTTTTTTTTTTTTTTTTTTTTTTGAGACAGTCTCACTCCGTCACCAGGCGCCAGGCTGGAGTGCAGTGGCGCGACCTCGGCTCACTGCAACCTTCACCTCCCAGGTTCCAGCAATTCTCCTGCCTCATCCTCCCAAGTAGATGGGACTACAGGCACGCGCCACCACGCCCAGCTATTTTTTTTTTTTAATTTTTAGTAGAGATGGGATTTCACCATGTTGGCCAGGATGGTCGCGATCTCTTGACCTCGTGATCCGCCCGCCTCAGCCTCCCAAAGTTACAGGCGTGAGCTACTGTGCCCGGCCAAGTTTTTCATATTTAACAGCTCTCTCAGTCACAAATGAAACTCCCACCTTAGGGCTCTTATGGGACCACATACATACAGTCAAAGCACACTGCATGTAATTCTTCATTTATGTTTGCTTCAATGACTGACTAAACTCTAAAGGTAACAGTTCTAAAATCTTTATCTTTTTTCATAATGAAAATTTATTTTAAATATCTATTTGAGGCATAACTTACCTACCATAGGATTCATCTATTATAAACATACAATTCATTGATTTTTAGTAAACTTGTAGAGTTGTGCAATCATTATCGAAATCCAATTTTAGAACCACATTTCTGTTTACTGCATGTACTGCCATCACGGCCATTAGCTGTCAATCCCCACTTCCACCCCCTATTCCAGGCAACCAATGATCTGTATTCTGTCTCTGTTGATTTGCCTTTTCAGGACATTATATGTAAAGGAATCATAAAGTGTGTAATCTTTCATGTCTGTCTGGGTTCTATAATTTGGCTTGAGGATTTTGAGGTTAATCTGTTTTGTTTCATAATGTAAGTCTGTCATACTTAGTTCCTTTTATTGCCAAATAGTATTTCATTGTGTGAATATATATATTTTGTTTAAATATTCTTTAATTTGTAGACATTTGAATTGTTTCTAGTTTTTTAAACTATAGAAATAATGCTACTAACATTCTCATACAAGTTTTTGCATGGACCATCATCATTATCTTTGTACCATAAAAAGCTTACATATAGTATGCTCGATCCATGTTTGTTGAATAAATGGGTAAAAGTTCTCTCTAGTAATCTACATTCCCATGTAGAAATGGAGAAGATATCAACACTTCAAGTGTATTTTGCTACTTTCTTTAAAGTAGTGATTCTCTTCCTTAATGGCATAACTATGTAGAAGAGCCTATGAGAATCCCTGGGTAGGGGTAGGGGAATATAAAGTATATATATTTTGAAAAAATCACATTCAATATTACCACAGCTATGGTATGAGATTTTCGTATCAGATGGGTATAAATTTAAAAAGAACAAGAAATACTGCTTTCAACATCAAGTATCCCAATCTATTTTGCAATGACACTTCAGTTTTCTAGAGCCAGAACACCAGAAAGCTCAAACACATGGGAATGCACAGAACCTGGAAAATGTGTGTGTGTGTGTGTGTGTGTGTGTGTGTGTGTGTGTAAAAATGTATACTTTGATCTATGAATGAAAATCTACAAATACACTTATAAAAATAAAAATGAATCTCAGGGCCCTTTTGACACGTTAAGCATTTCTACTGCAAATGTGTCTGTCTTATCCTCAAGCTCAAAAACAGAACTTCTTGGTTCTTGGTGTAGACCTTCTTGGCTCTTTCTTGGTTCATGGTGTACTTTGTATCTTAGTAATGTTTTCACCATGCTTCTAGGCCAAAAGAAATACCTAATGCTTCTATTTATTAAGTAGTCAAGCTCAAACAACTTAAGTATTTATGTCCTAACAACTTAGAAGCCATCTGAAAAAATATTAGACACAATATGTCTAGAGATAGGTTTTCGCCGTGTTGGCCAGGCTGGTCTCAAACTCCTGACCTCAGGTGATCCACCCACCTTGGCCTCCCAAAGTGCTGGGATTACAGGCGTGAGCCACCACACCTGGCCAAGTGGCTCCTTTAATTTCACTTCCCCTACTACCCTCCCTACTTCTTTAAACAGTTCGTAAATAACTGATTCTACTGTAATGAACTCAAGAGAATCATGATGCAGGAAGATATGTTAAAACATAGGAATTTTAAACAATATACTAACCTATGACCACTTTCATTAAAAATATATTTTGGATCGACATTTTAACACATACATGAGCAAAGAACAAAATAAGCCATTAAGTCATAGTTTAGATACATGTATACTAGACACATGTAACACTTGTGAAATTAAAATTTACTATTTCAGTATAAAAGATTCTTATGTTTCATTGCACACATTTAGTGGTATAACAGTATACAGTGCCAAAAATTATTTTTGTATAAAAACAATATAAATTAATAATGAAGAAAAATAAACATACAGCAAGACACTGTAAAACAGGATTACAAGAATAACTGTATAACAAGAATAGCTCTTAGTAACTATTATCCAATTGGTCTTGCATTTATATGAAGCCAGAAAATATTTTACAGCCAAGAAATAAGTCTGTGTCTATTATAATTTTCCTACTAATAAAACATCAGTGCAATTACCTTCCTTCTTCCCTCTCACCCTCCTTTCCTTCTTTTTTAGTAAAGAAAGAGAAAGCATGTAACACTGCTGTGAGTTCCCAATGTAACTGAAGCCAAAAAATTCAGCCAGGAAAAAAACAAAATTATTCAAAAACAAAGAAAAAGCACTTAGCTCTTTCAAAATTCCAGCCGATAAAAGGGGCTTGACTGCTCTGTGAAATATTAGAAGCAACACATGTATTCTGACTTTTTTTTTTAACACTAGGCACATAAACACTGTTTAGAATCTAAATATTCTGAATGAAGAGAAAAGACAAACTGGTTTGCAAAAAGTGAAGTGATCAGTTGGATCAGCTGTCCATTGAAAAAAAGACATTACTGGTCACCACAAAAAGGGTTTGCAATTATATAGCCTTCAGGATTGATACTATTTTCAGTGACAGAAGAGATCCAAGAAACTCTACGTTAGGGATTAGCAATGTTTTTACCATGAAGGACCCCTCCTTTTCACAATTCCCTTCTCTTCCTGTTATCTTCAAATACTGAAAGATTTTATCTATAAATATAAATAAATGTCAATTTTTAATCAAAGATACATAATAAACAATAAAGACAAACAAAATAACTTACATCAGGTTTTGTGAATATTGAAAATAGCTTCTGATCCTAAGATGTGGAACCCTAGAGGGCTGGGAACCAATTTGCTTGTTTTATAAGCAAGTAGCACTGGCAAGAAAAAAATTCCAAATTTTAGCAGCATTCATGCTATATTTTGATTGGCCTTTTTGATGTGATTAGAAACGGACAAAATAAAATATGGCAATTTGTTTTGGGGCATTTAAAGGTTTCAGTCAAAAATATTTCACTTAAAAATGGACCATTTTTAGCTATTTAATGTGTGAGATATAAGCAGGTGGAGGTAGGTTATTAAGCTAAACTCACCCCATATTGTTCTAGAGTTTTTCTTGTGCCCTAGTGTCTGAGAATTGCAGTCTACAATCTTCTGAGGAGAAGGTGGCTAAATGAGGAGGGAAAAATATACTGTTGAGGGCCAGTACCAAATTCTGTTTCTGTCAATCATGTCTTCATATTATCCATCATTTCCTGATCTGGCAAGAGTCAGTCTAGAGACTATCAATTTGTACCTGTGAGGACATCAAGAGACATGCCTCACTGGCCTTGCCAATATACACACAAAACAGGAAGGCATCAAATCATAGCACCAAAATTTAAAATAGTAGCTAGCCTAAAATTAGTTTTGAGAAGTGACATAACTTAAAGAAATCATGTTTCAAACTGAGGGTTGCAACTGAACATGGGGCCATAAAACCAATTTAGTGGATCATAATCAGCATTTAAAAAATCAAACAGAAATGGGAAAACATACAAAACATAATATACTACAAGTACTAAAGATAAGTATTGTTCATAAAAACATTTTAAATTATTTAAATATATTATATAGTCACTCACATATAGATGTGTACAAACCTATATGAAAAAAAGTATCTGCATGTGTGTGCTGGGTCATAATGTAGATTTTGTTTTCTTTTTACTATAACTCAAAATATAAAAAGCATCTACTGGCCAGATGCAGTGGCTCATGCCTGTAATACCAGCACTTTGGGAGGCTGAGGTGGGTAGATCACCTGAGGTTAGGAGTTCAAGACCAGGCTGGCCAACATGGTGAAACCCCTTGTCTACTCAAAATAAAAATAAAAAATTAGCCAGGTGTGGTGGTGTGCACTTTCAATCCTAGCTACGCAGGAGGCTGAGGCAAGAGGATCACTTGAACCTGGGAGGCAGAGGTTGCAGTGAACTGAGATTGTGCCAATGCACTCCATCCTGAACAATAAAGTGAGACCCTGTCTCAAAAAAAAAAAAAAAAGTACTATGAAGAGTAGATATTTTTCTTCATAAACAAGCATTTTCTATTCTTTGTGATATAAATCATCTATTTAGAGTTGAGCTTAGAGACCCCTCTTTTTCAAAAAAATGTCATAGTAAAAGAAAAAAGCTAATAAACTTGATTTTATATATTCCTAATTTATAGCCTTACTCTTCCTCAATAATTTCTAATATGCTTTCTCAATCTAAATATTTCTTTCATTGCAAATGCCCTCCTTTTTTAGACTCCTCCTCCTCCTTCTATATGGTCTTCTCTGTCTATGTTGCTGATTCCTCTTTATCCTTCAATCTCCTAATCATAGAAATCATCTTTCTCCTTGGGAACATTGCAATCCCCTTCTCCCTCGCAGAAAATCTACCTGCTTGCATGGTTTTAAATAATATTTATATTTTGTCTCTGCCTTCTAGGTGCCCGTAACCTGGTGAAAGAGACAGGCATATATGCCACGTTCTTTCATGGCTCTTGCTTGTGCATAAACTGTTCCCTCTGCCCAAGGAAAAAGCCCAGCTACAAATGAAAGATGAGGGGGAGGATATAAAGTTAAGACATTTGCTTGCTCATTTATTTTTTGTTTGAAGGGAATGACTTGCTAAGGAGACTGAATCAGTAAAAAGGGAAGTTAAATACATGTATTTAATAATTCTTAGAGGAAATAATTACTGGAGCAAGGTCTTGAAGAGCTGAAATTTAGTCAGTAATTGTAAAGCTCTGCCATGGAATAAAGAGGGATATCTCTTCTACAAAGATTGGAGGAAAGTAAATAAGAATGAAAATGTCTATTAGGCATTTGGGGGAGAAGTACAGATATAATACCATATATCTGCATGGTATTATATATCAACAGATGATGGCCTTTATTTTTGTTTGTAAAGCAGGAAATATAATGACCACGATGGGGAAGATGGTGCGGTAAGAGAATTCTGGAGAATTATATAAGGTTTACAAAAGCACTTTGGAGCATGAAAAAGGATACTGATTAGGACCCACAGGAAGCTTAGAGGACATAGTTAAGGATGCAACAATGAATTTATTCTGTTCCAATTTCTTCTGCTGTTGTCCTACACACCCTGTGGGGTAGGCATAAAGAAAGTAAAGGGTAAACTGGTTGAGTTTTATTAGGTGGATGCAACATAAGGTAATGAAGGTAAAGGGATTAAAAACACAGGGGTCAAAATGGTTAAAATAATTGACAGAGAAGAAAATAATTCTGGCTGGGTGTGGTGGCCACACCTATAATACCAGCACTTAGGAAATAGAGGCAAGAAGATAGCTTGAGCCCAGGAATTCAATACCTTCCTGGGCAGCATAGCAAGACACCATTCTTCACAAAAAGGAAAAAATACGACGAAAAGGAAAAAAGTAGGAAATAATTCTAAGAGGTGTATGATAAACTGAAATAAAATGGAAGAGTCAAGAAACTAGAGTTCTGTAAGATGGAAAAACAGATGTTAAAGGAGTAGGGAAGTAAAAAGCTAAAAGGCTGGGACACATGGTCACAGACTCATATTAGGTTTCAGTATTTAGAGGAGATGAATTCTGGGTGATGGGTATGGCTATGCGTGTATGTGGCTAAAGTACAGTGTAACTGAAAATGACTGTCCACAAGGACAAGAAAGCCATCCAGCATGATATGAAAAATTAAGATAGAGATTTATTTAGACTGAGAGCCAGGAGTCTAAGTTCACAGTGAGCAACCAAGAGGTCACAGATGCCAACAAATAGGAGTGGCAGAAATGGAATATTCCACACAATACTGATGCTTAGAAGAAGATCCATTTTTATAGAAATATACAGAAATACTGATTTGGAGGAACAATGGTATTTTACAGAAATACACAGATACACTGATTTGGAAGAACAATGGTAGCTAAGGGAATGCTGGACTCCGTCTCTCGTCTTCTGACAGCTTTTTCTCACTGACTCTTTTTACTTTTTTCCATCTCCTGTCTCGCATACTCTATAAAAGGAATGATCAGTCTCTAGCTGAAGGGGCTGCTGACAAAGGACATGAGTAAGATGCTTCCAGAAGTTATGCAAAAGCCAGAAAAAAAATCATCCGAAGAACAAATTGGTAAAGTCATGAAACTATTCATCTTTAGACTAATCCACACTAATATCTGCTTTATGATTATGCTAGTTATAAGATTATGGTATTTCCAAAGTCTTTCCCAAGAGATGAGTATATTCCCAATAGCAGGCATGTAATTTGCATATTAAATATGAAAAGGAAAAAATAGAGTAATTTTGTATTTTTGATATTAAATAAAATTACAAACTAAAACTTTTTTTTTTTTATCAATTACTGCTCTGGGAATAGACAGAATACATTCAACAGGATAGGTATTCCAGTTATTAGGTTGTAAGCTTGGCAGTGTAACAGGGACTATGTGTAAGATTTTCAGAGTCTAGATCAAACATCCTTCTGAATCTCACTCACTTTGTGCTGATTCTGTACTCATCAAACTATCTGATTATTAACTAGGTCTCATAGGACTCTTGATGTCTAAGGTAGTGCTCTAGATAGTTTCCAGAATTTTTCCATATAAAGACATTGTTTTACTAATGTATATTATGTACATTACAACATACATGCATAAAAAACAAAATTCAAAAGAGTCAGACATAAATATATTGAAGTTCCAATATTTTCTTCTCACATTTGAGTAGCATAATCTGGAAGTCAGTGCTTTAGAGAAATAGGTATGAGTGTCCTAGGTAATGAAAAGGTATAAAACTGTCATCATTGATAAGCTGGAACTGTGTAATTCATCTCTGGCTAAAATGATAAAATCAAGTTTCTGACTCTTTAACCTTTGCACTGGGCCACAGTGAAGCTCTACCAAGGTACTGCCTCTATTCAGTGAAATCCCAAAATCCTTTTGACTGCAAGAGAGATTCTAGGCAATGATCACAAAAAGCAATGAGAAACAGACGTGTTCTTAAACAATGAGAAACCAGACGTGTTCTTATCAAGAGAATATATCTTAAGTGCAGTATAGTAAGGAAAACAAGACTCAATTAAAAATGTTGATCAGAAGTTTAAATAATGATATGGTACAATTTCTCCTCCCTTGGCAGCAAAAAAAAAAAAAAAGTCTCTTACTCACCTGAATAAAATGTGTTGATTTTGGCAAGTTCTTTTTCACAGGTTTGGAAAAATTTCTCTTCAAACTTGGCAAAATACCTCTTTACTGTGTCCTCATCTGTAACTAAAAGACAGGAAAACAATATTTAAATTTAATGTCCAAAGGCCAATTGAGAAAACTTAGGAAACAAAAACTAAGGAACTTTTTGAGTTTTTAAAATGACAACTTTATATGTATGTCTCTGAAAAAATGAATTGTGAACCATATTAAGAAAAGACTAATCAGAGACTTCTTCAGGCTGGGTGCAGTGGCTCACGCCTATAATCCCAGTTCTTCAGGAGGCCGAGGTGGGCAAATCACTTGAAGTCAGGAGTTCGAGACCAGTCTGGCCAACGTGGCAAAGCCCCATCTCTGCTAAAAACACAAAAATTAGCTGGGCATGGTGGTAGACACATGTAATCCCAGCTACTCGGGAGGCTGAGGCAGGAGAACCACTTGAACCTGGGAGGTAGAAGCTGCAGTGAGCCAAGATCATGCCATTCCACTACAACCTGGGCAACAGAGCAAGACCCTGTCTCAAAAAAAAAAACAAAAAAACACCCTCTTCATAAGACCACACACAAGCCTTAAGTGGAGGCTCTCCTAAAGCTCTAGTATAATAAATTTATAATGATGGAGAAAATAAGTGTTCTAAGACTTCAGAAGAGGAAAAAAACTGTAGACAGAATTTATCAAGTAAGATTCAGTGAATTCCACTGAGCTGAGTAGAATTCATTCAGCAAGAGAATAAATATCTGAGGGAAGAAAAAAATGCAAAGCAAAGGTATGAAGACATGAATGTATAATATGTTTCCGGGAAAACGAGTTGATTTTGTTCTATGCTAAATTGCTGTCTATTTATTTTTACTTTAGCTGTATCACATACAGAGAAAGAAGTGTGCACTGAAGAGTGTCAATTAGAAGCTCCAAATCCTTAGGAGCTGGGAAGGTAACATAAATGTGTTGAGCAAGTAGATGTTTGTGCAAATGTGGTGAGAAATGACAAGTGACACCTTCAGGAGAAGGAGTGGTTGGGATTCTGACAAGCTGGAAAGCATATGTCTGTCTAGTTGCTGCCATGTGGTGATGTGGGCCCAGTATGCCAAAGCTTTCCATTTTTCAGGAGAAGCCATAAATCCAGATATTTTTAAAACACAGTGTTGGCCAATCAATATATGTTGCTGCAGGCTGGATCTACTTTGTTGAGTTCTGTTCACACAGCATATCAACCTACTGAATCCCATATGTAGAGATATATGTAACTTCAGGAACCCCAAGCCTAAAATGGTATGTTTTTTGCCCAACTGAGATCTAATTAGACTTTCTAGATGCTAATATTAATAATATAGAACTATCCTATTCCTGGATCTCTGGGTTACTCTAAGATTGAAATGTATAGAAAAAGTATAGGTTCCTTTCTGAGCCCCAGGTCTCCCAAAACTCGGTGCAGTCCCAGAAACTCTTAAAATAATCCAGCTGTCTAGAAATAAGGAAAATGGTCCAAAAGCAATATGTGCTATACATATACAGATACGTAACAAATTTATAGTATTGCATGGCATAATTTGTAGTACCCGAGATATTTTAAAGAAAAACAAAAGCTTAAAGTTCTAAAAAGTATGCTGAATCTATTCATTTTATTTGAATAACACTACACAAAATTTTAATTTATACATACCTACTTCTCTATTCCATATGCTTTAGACCTGAGAAGATAATGCAGGATGTCCTATTGATTCTGTAGTAAAACAGGATGGCCACTTTAAAGTCTGCAATCTAGGTACAATAAGGGCTACAGCTACCCAAGATCACTGAAAATCACATTTTTATTTTTTCAAAGCATGAAGCAGGTCACAGCTTCCCCGCCCCCCCCCAAATTTTAAAGCTGAGTTTGAGTTAAGGAAGCTCCATGGTAACAGATGCAGCTCGTATAATTGCACCTACCTCTAGCTGATTTAAAATAAGAGTAACAGCTTATTCTACTTAATTACCTAATTATCTTTATTTTATTCTCTATTGTTAGGAAAGAAAACCCAAAAGCAAAACATGGGCTTGGTCATATCTACTGTGTTTTTCTCTTAACACACAACTTTTATTAGCATAAAGCGATAGAAATAGAATTGTTTAGCAAAATGATTTAAACACAGCTTCTGTTCTTAAAATAATTTTTAATATATAATAATGTTCACATAGGTTGTATATTCGACATCCACTATTTATAATTTATTTCCTTGCTTAAAAGATTGTTTTATCTGGCCAAGTGTGGTGGCTCACACCTGTAATCCCAGAGCTTTGAGAGGCCGAGGCAGATGGATCACCTGAGGTCAGGAGTTTGCAACCAGCCTGACCAATATGGTGAAACCCTGTCTGTATTAAAAATACAAAAATTAGTTGGGCGTGGTGGCTCACGCCTATAGTCCCAGCTACTCCGTTGGCTGAGGCAGGAAAATTGCTTGAATCTGGGAGGAGTTGGAGGTTGCAGTGAGCTGAGATCCCACCACAGCACTGCAGCCTGGGTGACAGAGCAAGACTCCATCCCAAAAAAAAGAGAGGGAGAGAGAGAGGTTGTTTCATCTAAAATACTGCGTTTGTTTAGCTTCTAATTCACACAGAAAATAGCCACTAATCAGAAGAAGGTAGAGTAAGGTTATACAGTAACACTAACAAAACAAAACAAAACAAAAAAAAATAGCTAACAAAGAGAAAGAGAAAAAATATAAATAAAAACAGCAAGTATTCAAAAGAAGTAAAATGAAAGACAGTGTTTTTGCATTATCAGATTTCAAAAGACTTGGTAAACTACTGTAAATAAAATATACTTTTAGTAAATAAATGAGGAAAACACAGCAAAAAGAACAGAATAGAGAGTCCAGAAGTAAATCTGTGTGTGTGTGTGTGTGCGCGCGCACGTGCGTGTATGTTTAGATTATGATAAAGGAGGCTTCAAATCTCAGTAACAAATGAATAAACTACACGAATAGGGCTAGGTCAACCAGCCATCAATTTAGAAAAATCTCAAAATGGAGTTAAAAAAATGATATAAAATACTATACAAAAATAAAACATTTAAATAATTCCACATGGGGAAGGCATTCTTAAAATTACACAAAACACAGAAGCCATACAAGAAATGATGGACACTTTCACAAAATAAAAAATTTCCATTACACAAGACACCACAATCAAAGTTAAAAGAGAAGCAGCGAGACGATCCAAGACGGTCGAAGTGGAACAGCTCCAGAGTGCAGTTCCCAGCAAGAACGCAGGGGCCACTGCAGGTGATCTCCAGGAAAGCAGGATCTGGAGAGGACTTCCAGCAGTCCTACACCAGAGGGGCATGACTGTTAGAAGGAAAACTAAAAAACAGGAGAAATAACTTCATCATCAACAAAAAGGACGGCCACTGAGAGACCCCAACTGAAAGTTACCAACTGCAAAGACCACAGGTAGATAAATCCACAAAGATGGGAAGAAACCAGAGAAAAAGGATGAAAACACCCAAAACCAAAATGTCTCTCCTCCTGCAAGGGATCACAACTCATCAACAGCAAGGGAACAAGGCGGGATGGAGAATGAGTCTGATGAATTGACAGAAACAGGCTTCAGGAGGTAGGTAATAACAAACTTCTCTGAGCTAAAAGAACATGTTCTAACCCAATGCAAAGAAACTAAGAACATTGAAAAAAGGTTTGACAAAATGATAACGAGAATAAACAGCTTAGAGAAGAATACGAACGACGTCATGGAGCTGAAAAACACAACACGCGAACTCTGAGAAGCATACACAAGTTTCAATAGCTGAATCGACCAAGCAGAAGAAAGGATATCAGAGATCGAAGATGAACTCAATGAAATAAAATGAGAAGGCAAGATGAGTAAAAAGAGTGAAAAGAAATGAACAAAGCTTCCAAGAAATATGAGACTATGTGAAAAGACCTAATTTACATTTGATAGGTGTACCTGAATGTTACGGACAGAATGAATCCAAGCTGGAAAACACTCTTCAGGATATTATCCAGGAGAACTTCCCCAACCTAGCAAGGCAGGCCAACATTTAAGTCCAGGAAATATAGAGAACACCACAGAGATATTTCTCAAGAAGGGCAACTCCAAGGCACATAATCATTAGATTCACAAGGGTTGAAATGAAGGAAAAAATGCTAAGGGCAACCAGAGAGAAAGGTCAGTTACCCACAAAGGGAAGCCCATCAGACTCACAGCGGGTCTCTCAGAAGAAACCCTACAAGCCAGAAGAGTGGGGGCCAATATTCAACATCCTTAAAGAAAAGAACCTTCAACCTAGAATTTCATATCCAGCCAAACTAGGCTTCATAAGCAAAGGAGAAATAAAAGCCTTTAGGAACAAGCAATTGCTCAGAGATTTCATCACCATCAGGCCTGCCTTACAGGAGCTCCTGAAAGAATCACGAAACATAGAAAGGAACAACCAATACCAGCCACTCCAAAAACGTACCAAATGGTAAAGAGCATCGACACAATGAAGAAACTGCATCAACTAATGGGCAAAACAACCAGCTAGCATCAAATTCACATATGACAATATTAACCTTAAATGTATATCAGCTAAATGCCCCAATCAAAAGACACAGACTGGAAAATTGGATAAAAAGTAAAACCCATCAGTGTGTTGTATCCAGGAAACCCATCTCACATGCAAGGATACACATAGGCTCAAAATAGAGGGATGAAAGAAGATTTACCAATCAAATGGAATGCAAAAAAGCAGGAGTTGCAATCCTAGTCTCTGATAAAATAGACTTCAAATCAACAAAGATCAAAAGAGATGAAGAAGGGCATTACATAATAGCAAAAGGTTCAATTCAACAAAAAGAGCTAACAATCCTAAATATATATGCACCCAATATAAGAGTACCCAGATACATAAAGCAAGTTCTTAATGACCTACAAAGAGACTTAGACTCCCAAGAATAATAGTGGGAGACCTTAACACTCCATTGTCAATATCAGACAGATCAATGAGACAGAAAGTTTAACAAGGATATGCAGGACTTGAACTCAGATCTGGACCAAGCAGCAAACCTAACAGACATTTACACAACTGTCCACCCCAAATCCACAGAATTTATATTCTTCTCAGCACCACATCACACCTACTCTAAAACTGACCACATAATTGGAAGTAAATCATTCCTCGGCAAATGCAAATGAACAGAAATCATAACAAACAGTCTCTTAGACCACAGTGCAATCCAATTAGAACTCAGGATTAAGAAACTAACTCAGAACTGCACAGCTTCATGGAAACTGAACAACTGGCTCTTGAATGTTGACTGGATAAACAAGGAAATGGAGGCAGAAATAAAGATGTTCTTTGAAACCAATGAGAATGAAGATACAACGTACCAGAATCTCTGGGACACACTTAAAGCAGTGTCTAGAGGAAAATTTAAAGCAATGAATGCCCACGAGAAGCAAGGAAGGATCTAAAATCGACACCGTTATCATCAAAATTGAAAGAGCTAGAAGAGCAAGATCCAAAAAACTCAAAGGCTAGCAGAAGACAATAAATAACTAAGATCAGCGCAGAGCTGAAGGAGATAGAGACACAAAAAACCCATCAAAAAATCAATAAATCCAAGAGCTGGTTTTTTGAAATGATCAACAAAATAGACAGACTGCTAGCCAGAATAATAAAAAAGAAAGGAAAGAAGAATCAAACAGACGAAATAAAAAACAATAAAGGGGATATCACCACCAATCCACAGAAATACAAACTACCATCAGAGATTGCTACAAACAACTCTATGCACACAAACCAGTAAATGTGGAAGAAATGGATACATTCCTGGACACTTGCACCCTCCAAAGCCTAAACCAGGAAGAAGTCCAAACCCTGAAGAGACCAATAACAAGTGCGGAAGTTGAGGCAGCAATTAATAGCCTACCAACCAAAAAAAGCTCAGGTCCAGATGGGTTCACAGCTGAATCCCACCACACATACAAAGAGAAGCTGGTACCACTCCTTCTGAAACTATTCCAAACAATTCAAAAAGAGGGAATCCTTCCCAAATCATTTTATAAGACCAACATCATCCTGATACCAAAACCCGGCAGAGACTCAACAAGAAAAGAAAACTTCAGGCCAATATCCATGATGAACATTGGTGCAAAAATCTTCAATAAAATACTTGCAAACTGATTGCAACAGCACATTAAAAAGCTTATCCATCACGATCAAAGTAGGCTTCATCCGAGGGATGCAAGGCTGGTTCAACATACGCAAGTCTATAAACGTAATTCACCACATAAACAGAACCAAAGACAAAAACCACATGATTATCTCAATAGATGCAGACAAGGCCTTCAACAAAATTCAACAGCCCTTTACGCTAAAAACTCTCAAGAAACCAGGGATCAATGGAATGTATCTCAAAATAATAAAAGCTATTTATGACTAACCCACAGCCAATATCATAATGCATGGGCAAAAACTGGAAGCACTCCCTTTGAAATCTGGCATGAGACAAGGATGCCCTCTCTCACCACTCCTATTCAATATAGTATTGGAAGTTCTAGACAGAGCAATCAGGCAAGAAAAAGAAATAAAGAGTATTCAATTAGGAAAGGAGGAAGTCAAATTGTCTCTATTTGCAGACCACATGATTGTATATTTAGAAGACCCCATCATCTCAGCACAAAATCTTCTGAAACTGATAAGCAACTTCAGCAAAGTCTCAGGATATAAAATCAATGTGCAGAAATCACAAGCATTCCTATACACCAATAACAGACTTAGAGCCAAATCAAGAAAGAACTCCTATTCACAATTGCTAAAAAGAGGATAAAATACCTAGGAATACAACTTACAAAGGATGTAAAGGACCTCTTCAAGGAGAACTACAAACCACTCAAGGAAATAAGAGAGGACACAAACAGATGGAAAAACATTCCATGCTCATGGTTAGGAAGAATCAATATTGTGCAAACAGCCACACTGCCCAAAGTAATTTACAGATTCAATGCTATCCCCATCAAGCTACCTATGATCCTCTTCACAGAACTGGAAAAAACCACCTTAAACTTCATATGGAACCAATAGAGAGCCCACATAGCCAAGTCAATTCTAAGCAAAAAGAACAACGCTGGAGGCATCACCCTACCTGATCCCAAACTATACTACAATGCTGCAGTAATCAAAACAGCATGGTACTGGTACCAAAACAGAGATATAGACCAATGTAACAGAACAGAGGCCTCAGAGGCAATGCCATACATCTACAACCATCTGATCTTTGACAAACCTGACAAAAACAAGCAATGGGGAAAGGATTCCATGTTTAATAAACAGTGTTGGGAAAACTGGCTAGCCATGTGCAGAAAGCAGAAACTGGATCCCTTTCTGACACCTTACACTAAAATTAACTCCAGATGGATTAAAGACTTAAACATAAGACCTAATACCATAAAAACTCTAGAAGAAAACCTAGGCAAAACCATTCAGGACATAGGCACAGGTAAGGACTTCATGGCTAAAACACGAAAAGCAATGGCAACAAAAGCCAAAATAGACAAATGGGATCTAATTAAACTCCAGAGCTTCTGCACAGCAAAAGAAACAATCATTAGAGTGAACTGGCAACTAACAGAATGGGAAAAAAATTTTTGTAATCTACCCATCTGACAAAGGGCTAATATCCAGAATCTACAAAGAACTAAAACAGATTTATACAAGGAAAAAAAGAAAACCCTTCAATAGTGGGTGAAGGATATGAACAGACGCTTTTCAAAAGAAGACATTTATGAGGCCAACAAACATATGAAAAAATGCTCATCATCACTGGTTATTAGAGAAATGCAAATCAAAACCACATGGAGATACCATCTCACACCAGTTAGAATGGCAATCACTAAAAAATCTAGAGACAAAAGATGCTTGAGAGGATGTGAAGAAACAGGAACACTTTTACACTGTTGGTGGGGGTGTAAATTAGTTCAACCATTGTGGAAGACAGTGTGGCGATTCTTCAAGGACCTAGAAATGGAAATTCCATTTGACCCAGCAATCCCATTACTGGGTATATATCCAAAGGATTATAAATCGTTCTATTATGAAGACACATGCACACATATGTTCACTGTCGCACTGTTTACAATAGCAAAGACCTGGAACCAACCCAAATGCCCATCGATGATAGACTGGACAAGGAAAATGTGGTACATATACACCATGGAATACTATGCAGCCATTAAAAAACAATGACTTCATGTCCTTTATAGGGACATGGATGAACCGGGAAACCATCATTCTCAGCAAACTGACACAAGAACAGAAAATCAAACGCCACATGTTCTCACTCATAGGCAGGTGTTGAACAATGAGAACAGATGGACACAGGGAGGGGAGTATCACACACTGGGGTCTGTTGGGGGGACTAAGGAAGGGACAGTTGGGGGTAGGGAGTTGGGGAGGGATAACATGGGGAGAAATGCCAGATATAAGTGACAGGGATGGAGGCAGCAAACCACATTGCCACGTATGTACCTATGCAACAATCCTGCATGTTCTGCACACATACCCCAGAACCTAAAGTGCAATAATATATATGTGAAAATAAAGAGAAACAGCTGAAAGATATATCTACATTTAAAATAAATGATTAGCATGCAAAATATATTTTTAAAAAGTCTTACAAGTCAATATTAAAAAGATATTTAATTCCATAAGAAAAGTAAGTGAATTATAGCAATTCATAGAAAAAAGAAATATAAATGGCCAATGAATAAATGAAAGCATGCCAGATGTCATACAAATGCAACTTTAAAAAAGGAAATAGAGTTTTTCAACCATCAGGTTAGAAAGAATTTTAAAATAGTGGTATTATTTGGCAATGGTAAGGATACATGAACACACTAATTCCTTGTTGATGGAAGTGTAAATTTTAGGAAGACAATTTGGCAGAAGCTATCAAAATTTTCAGTGTTTAATCCCACACGTAGGAAATGTATTCTAAAGGAATCTCTACACGAATGAATTTCCAAGGATGTTCATTCACTACTTTTTTTTTCTTTTTCTTTTTTTTTTCTTTTTTTTGAGACAGAGTCTTGTTCTGTCACCCAGGCTAGAGTACAATGGTGTGATCTCAGCTCACTGCATCCTCCATCTCCCGAGTCCATGTGATTCTCCTGCCTCAGCCTCCCAAATAGCTGGGATTACAAGCATCTGCCACCATGCCCAGCTAATTTTTGTATTTTTAGTAGAGGTGGGGTTTCACCACGTTGGTCAGGCTAGTCATGAACGTCTGACCTCAGGTGATCCACCTGCCTCGGCCTCTGTGGGATTACAGGCATAAGCCACCATGCCCAGCCTCATCATTATTTTTAATAGCGAAAAAGAAACAAACTGATGTCCAAAAGGAGAGTGGTTAAGTAAATTGTGATAATATTATGGAACACTATGCATTTAAAAAATAATATACATACATCCTAGTGTGTATAAAAAATCAGCAAAAACTGTAGAGGAAAAAATAAATAACAGAATATATACAGCATGATCCCATTAATGGAAAATATATATGAATTAATATTCATATGTACATTCATAGAAAGATTGCAAGGATGCATAATAATCTGTTGTGGTTACCTTCTTTGAAAGGGGAGTAAGTTTGAGAAGGATTCTCAGATTTTGCTATCTTCAATTATTATATTGTTTAGATCCATTAAAATAAAAAGGTATTCATTAAGGATAAATTATACTGTATAAAGGATATTAACTGGAAGAAAAAAAGAAACATATAAACTATACACAGTAAAAACTAACCAGCATAGCTAGTTGAATAGAGTTTTTCTTTTTTTTGAGACAGAGCCTAGCTGTGTCACCCAGGCTGAAGTGCAATGGCACAATCATGGCTCACTACAGCATCAACCTCCCAGGCTCAATCGGTCCTTCCACCTTAGCCTCCCTAAGTAGCTAGGACCACAGGAAATAGAGTATAACAGAATATAGCAGCATACAGAATGATTAAGGCTTTCACTTCAGTTAGGAGAAGCTTATAAAATGCTTGCTTACAGAACATCAATTTCTATTATATTTCCTATAATGCACCTGTTCAATAATGTTAGAATCAGTAACTGAATTGGAGAAGCAGAGAATTTCAGCATTCAAAAATCAACTAGTCCAATATTCTTATTTTACAGGTAAGAAAACTGAACAAAGAGCCTAGATGACATGAGTTTTCCCCCTCCAATAAAAGTTTTATAGAAAAATCACTGCATTCTATTATCAAATAAAGAATATAAATATATTAACTGTATGAAAGTGACCACTAAGTGCTACATTGGTATTATGAAGTAAACTGCATCTCACCCAAAATCGTACGTGGAAGCCCTAACCCCTCAATGTGACTGGTACTTGGAGACAGGGCCTTTAAAGAAGCAACTAAGGTTAAATGAGGACTTAAGTTTCATGGATCCTTAATCCCACAGGACTGGTGTTCCCATAAAAAAAAAAGAGAGAGAGAGACACCACACCCGTAATTTCAGCACTTTGGGAGGACAAGGTGGGAGGATCATGAGGTCAGGAGATTGAGACCATCCTGGACAACATGATGAAACTCTGTCTCTACTAAAAATACAAAAATTAGCCGGGAGTGGTGGCACGTGCCTGTAATCCCAGCTACTCGGGAGGCTGAGGCAGGAGAATCGTTTGAACCTGGGAGGTGGAGTTTGCAGTCAGCAGAGATTGTGCCACTGTCCTCCAGCCTGGTGACAGACTGAGACTCTGCCTCAAAAACAAAACAAAAAAAAAGAGACACCAGAGATTGCCACTGCCCACCCCCAACACACACACACACACACACACACACACACACACACACACACACACTCCCTGGCTCTCACGTGCTGGCTCTCCCTCCAATCACACACAGAGGATAGGCCATGTGAGGGCAAATGCCTGCAAACAAGAAAGAGATAGGCCTTACTATAAGCCAATTCTGCCTGCATCTTGATCATGGGCTTTCAAGCCTCCAGAAATATGAGAAAACAAATTTCTCTTGTTTAACGCACCCAGTCTGTAGTATTCTGTTATGGCAGTCTGAGTAGACTAATACAATGGGCTAAACATGTTCTGAATTCAATAATCACAAACGACTAAGCTTACTTCAGAGAGAGCTAGCATAAATAAGTACAAATCTTAGCAAGATATATTAACACTTATAAGATGAGCAGCAACAGAAAAAAAAGTCAAAAGAGTGAAAAAAATCAAAAATAGGTAAAAAATGATGTAGAAAATACTATCTTAGAGATTCCCTTGCTCTGAGTTAAATAAATATTAAATCAGTCAGTTATACTAAAATAGAGGCACTCAGTTATACTGAGAGAGAGAGAAAGGGAGACCGATTTCTTTGTCATCTCTGTAATTGTCTTAGCTCCACCTTGCATTTGTGGATGACAGACAAGTGCTTTCTCATTCACCCTGTAAATTACTGTTAATAGAAAATGATTCTTCGCTTGAACCTAGGAGGCAAGGTTGCAGTGAGCCAAGACAGCGCCACCGTACTCCAGCCTGGGTGTCAGAGACTGTGTCTCAAAAAAAAAAAGAAAGAAAGAAAATGACTATTTAACACTACCAATCAAGGTAAAATACTTCTATTGCACAGCAACCACCATCAAGTGCTTTTTACAGCAACATTCAGGAATATTTTTATTTTTACACTATTAATGTCATTGAACTTTCTCATGCAGTATCTGGGTTAAATATATAAAAGGCCAGTCTTCTCAAAAACCATTTCTTTAAACCACTATTAACACCATCAAACATCTGACATGTTCCATTCAAGTTTTTATTACTATTCTCAATTTTCTTAATTTCCAGATCTGTGAGACACTGAGGGTAGAGATGTCTTTTTTTAATCTATATAGATTATATACCCAAAATAACATCTGGTACACAGTATGTACTCCACATACTATGTTAAAATTGTAAATGTTGAAACAATCTTCCTATTTTGTGAAAATCATGATACTTTATTAAAGTAAAATAAAAAAAGCACTCCAACAACTGGATAGTCAAATGCAAAAGCATGAAGTTAGACTCCCACAACAGATACAAAAATTAAGTCAAAAGGGATCAAAGACCTAAATGTAAGAGCTAAAACTACATTAACTCTTAGAAGAAAACACAGGTATAAATCTTCCTGACTTGAGATGGGGCAATGATTTCTTAGATATGACACCAAACACATAAGCAACAAATTAAAAAATTGATAAACTGAACTTTATCAAAATTAAAAACTTTTCTGCTTAAAAGGACACTATTAAAAAAGTAAAAAACAAAAACAGAAACACAATGGGAGAAAACATCTGCAAACCCATATGAGGACTATCTGACAAGGGTTTAGTATCCAGAATAGAAAAAGACTTACAACTCTTGCATCTTTTTTAGAAAAAATGTCAAAAAGACTCCTCTTCCTCAACAATAAGACATAACCAAATTTTTAAAAAGGACAAAGAATCTGAAGAGACATTTCTCCAAAGAGGATACACAAAGGACCAATAAGTACATGAAAATATTTCAACATATCAGTCATTAGTGAAATACAAATGAAATGACAATGAGAGACCATTTCATACCCACTAGAATAGCTATAATGTAAAAAGGCAATAATAAATATTGGTAAGAATACACAGAAATTAGAACCCTCATATATTACTGGTAAGAATGTTAAATGATGCAGCCACTTGGGAAAAGAGTTTGGTAGTTCCTCACAAAGTTAAAAACAGATTACCATATGATTAAACAATTTTACTTCTAGGTACATACCCAAGAGAAGTAAAAACATATGTTCACAGAAAAACTTATATGTGAATGTTCATAGCAGCATTATTTATAATAGCAAAAAGTGGAAACAACCCAAATGTCTCCCAATGGATAAATGAATAAACAAAATGAGGCATATCCATACAATTGAATATAATTCAGTTATAGAAAAGAATAATGTACTGTTACATGCTACAACATGGATGAATCCTGAAAATATTACGCTAAGGGAAAGAAGCCAGACAGTAAAGATCACATGTTATATGAATCCATTTATATAAAATGTCCAGAATATGCAAATCCAGAGACAGAAAGTAGAGTGGTGGTTGGCTGGCAGGCGCTGGGAGTAGGAGGAGTAGGGAGTGATAAAAATGTTCTTGAATTACATAGTGGTGATGGCTGCACAAACTTGTGACTATATTAGAAACCTCTGAATTATACACTTTATTTATTCATTCATTCATTCATTCATTTTTGAGACAGAGTCTTGCTCTGGTGCCCAGGCTGTAATGGAATGGCGTGATCTCGGCTGGCTGCAACCTCTGCCTCCCGGGATCAAGCAATTCTCCTGCCTCAGCCTCCTGAGTAACTGGGATTACAGATGCCCGCACCACACCCAGCTAATGTTTGTATTTTTAGTAGAGATCGGGTTTTGCCATGTTGGCCAGACTGGTCTCGAACTCCTGACCTCAGGTGTTCGAGCCACCATGCCTAGCCTTGAATTATAATATTTGAATTGTATTAATAATATTTATTTATTCAACAAATAATTATTGTACTTATTAAATGTTAGGCTCTCTATTAAATACTGGGGACATGATGAATCAGATAAATGTGGCCCCTGCCCTCATACAGTTTACAATCTAGTGACTGAGGCAGAAAGAAATCTACACAGAAAAACTACAAAAAGTGAATGAAGACAACAAATAGGGTGATGAGACAGAGAGTAAGAACTGGGATGGATGGCTATCCTTTCTGGCGGAGTAAGAAATGATCGGAAAATACCTCTCTTTAAGAGATGACATTTAATTTAAGACTGAACCTAAAGGATAAGAAAGAACAAGCCGGGGGTGGTGGCTCACGACTGTAATCCCAGCACTATGGGAGGCTGAGGCAGGCAGATCACAAGGTCAAGAAATTAAGACCATCCTGGCCAACATGGTGAAACCCCATCTCTACTAAAAATACAAAAACTAGCTGGGTGTAGTGGTACATGCCTGTAGTCCCAGTTACTCAGGAGGCTGAGGCAGGAGAATTGCCTGAACCTGGGAGGTGGAGGTCGCAGTGAGCCGAGATCCCACCACTGCACTCCAGCCTGGCTACAGAGCAAGATTCCGTCTCAAAAACAAAAAAGGAGAGAAGAAAGAAGAGAGGAGAAAGAACTAGAAATACCATTTGACCCAGCAATCCCATTACTGGGTATATACCCAAAGGATTATAAATCATTCTATTATAAAGAAACATGCACAGGTATGTTTATTGCGGCACTGTTCACAATAACAAAGACTTGGAACCAACCCAAATGCCGATCAATGATAGACTGGATAAAGAAAATATGGCACATATACACCATGGAATAGTATGCAGCCATAAAAAAGGATGAGGGACATGGATGAGGGACATATACTTTGCAGGGACATGGATGAAACTGGAAACTATCATTCTCAGCAAACTGACACAAGAACAGAAAACCAAATACTGCATGTTCTCACTCACAAGTGAGTGTTGAACAATGAGAACACACAGAAACAGGAAGGGGAACATCACACACCGGGGCCTGAGAGGTGGGGGGCTAGGGGAGGAATAGCAGGTTATCACATCTGGACAATGTAATTATCTCTAACTTTTCTGCTATTTTGGGGTAGGGCCAGAGACACTGTTACATCATTTTAGCTTTCTGGTAAGAAAAAAATAAACATATGTACAAAAAAAAAAAAAAAGGATAGACGCTCACAATGTGACTGCCACCAGGTGGTGATCGGAGGTGAGGTTAAGAAGGAAGGCAAAGGCTCTTTCATGCAGAAAGGCCATGTTAAGAAGTTTGTACTTTATTCTAAGTGCCATGGAAAATATTAATGAGTTTTAGGGAGAAGCCTAAACAGTAAAATTAGTTTCTGTTTTACCAAATGACAACTTAAAATCACATTTCTCAGGAAATTAGGTGTGCAAATGAAGGAGGAGAAGTATTCTATCCTCAAATAAATCTGGGAATTATAAGTATAAAGCAGGATCAAACTGATTTTTTTAAGGTAGTAGTTCTCGCCCTTGGGTGGGCTGTCTTCAAGGGGACAAGGGGATATCTGGCAATATCTGGAGATACTTTTGGTTGTCACAGCTGGGTAACCATGAATATGTTAGTGTTACTAGAGTCTAATGGGTAGAGGTCAAGGATGCTGCTAAATATTCTACAATTTCCAGGACACCAATCCTTCCCACTACCTGCTCCAAACACAGAATTATTCAGTCCAAATGTCAACAGTATCAAGGCTGAGAGACTCTGCTTTAAGGCAAAAAAAGCTTTACTATGCTAATATGAGAAGTAGAACTAGTATATTGTGTTTCCCAAAGTTATTTATAAGAATGCAGTCCCTGGAGGTAGAGGGGCAATGAAGGCACAAAGATGGGGAAAAGGCTGTAGAATATCTATTAAAATCTGCAGGAAAAGGCCAGGTGTGGTGGCTCATGCCTGTAATCCCAGATCTTTGGGAGGCCGAGGTGGGAGAACTGCTTGAGCCTAGGAGTTGGAGACCAGTCTGGACAACACAGGGAGACTCAGTCTCTAAAAAAAAAAAATTTAACTGGGTGTGGGAGTGTGTGCCTGTGGCCCCAGCTACTTGGGAGGCGGAGGTGGGAGGATCGTTTGAGCCTGGAATATGAAGGCTGCAGTGAGCTGTGATCATGTTATACTTTAGCCTGTCTGACAGACTGAGACCCTGCTCAAAAAATAAAATTTAAATTAAAAAACAATCTCCTGAAACAGTATTCTGTGGAACACCAGTTTGAGAGGCACTAGCTTTACAATCACCACTACCTCTTTACATTTTAATTATATTCCATCCACAACAGTTTCTATGATTTCTTAGTTTCTCCTGGTTATGAAAACAGATAAATAAAAATTAAATATGTGACCAGGCTCCATCAAATATAGAAAGAATATTTAGCACTACTGTTTCATGCTTTTACCAAAAAAAAGGTGTGTGGTTTTTTTTAACAGTGTGATTTATAAACTGAGAACAACTAACCTGAAATTCTTTTTCTCCAGATGCTATTACATCAGCAGATGGGGAGATGAATTATATAAAGCATACGGCAAAGAAAATTTCAAAAATAAAAATGTTACTCTAAAATCATTGATGTAGTAGAAATAGAGCTAAATCAGGAGTCATTCATTCAACAAATTCCAAGTCCCTCCTATGTACCAGGCAATGTGACGGGGTAGGGATACAGTAATAAGGAAAATACACATACATTCTGCCCTTTGAGATTACAATCTACAGTCTATCTGAGGGAAAAAAATACTTTAATCAAATAATCACACAAATACATAAAGGGGAGAATAAAGCACTAGCCTTCTTCCTGAGACCATGGTGATCTATTATTGAAAATTAGTTTTAACAATAAATAAACTTACAATTGAGTCTTCTTTCAGTTTCAATGAAAACAAAAAAAATGGACTTCCAAAGGAGTTGTTATCCTGTTACTCACTTTCTTAATACCTATAATGAGTATTTGAGTATTTCAGAGAATGCCTCTGTTTGTAGTCCAGAATGGCAATAACATATTATAGCAAAATTAGACTGAGTAAGAGAGAAGCCTTTTTTTTTTTTAAATAAAGTCAAGGAAAGGCAATTTGAAAGAGGACTTCTTGACTGTAGACTCATTATTCAGACCAATCAATTTCAGGCATTACTACATATGTAAATGAATATATCCTTATATATCTGAATATAAATCAGGAAATGGATTCCCTTAAAGGACAATATAAAAGGGATTTTTTTCCAGCACTCTTCTCCATTTAACCAATATGACAAAATACTACTTTGTATACAGATGATATTTTCAAGAGTATTACCTATCTTTAACTGAAGGCCTTTTATTTTTTAATTCTGTTAGCTAATTAATCACTTTATATACCAGAAAGTATATCATTATTTAGTCATTTTGTTAAATAAATCTATCCAGTTAGATCCACTTTTAACTGACCTATTAATAATCCTAGTTCTTTTTCACTCTTACAAAGCAACAGATCAAAATTATCAAGACTGAAGTTACAATAAACAAAGCAAACAAAAAAAATCTGAGGATACTCCAAGATGAATACCATTATTAGCTTAACTGAATTCTGTTTTGTTTTGTTTTTTTTCTTCATTTTTATACAGAGACAGGGTCTTATTCTGTTGCCCAGTGTAGTCTCAAACTACTGGGCTCAAAGAATACTCCTGCCTTGGCTTCTCAAAGTGCTGGGATTACAGGTGGGAGCCATGGTGCTCGGCCCTGGATTCTCAGTCTTACTGTTGCAAAGATGAGTAAAAAAGAGTCATAACTACTCTAGTGACTTATTCCAGGGAAAAAGCTTTCAAAGATTGATAGCTATATAACTATCTCATTTCTCTCCAAAGTGCCAAGCATATATATAATGTTGTGGTCTGAATATGTTCCCCCAAATTCATGATAAAAATTAATCACCAGTGTCATAGTACAAAGGTGGTGCTTTAAGAGGTGTTTAGGTGAACGGTATTAGTGACCTTATAAAAGAGGCTTTAGAAAGCTTCCTAGTTCCTTCCTTCCATCCTTTCTGCCATGTAAGGACTTTGTATTGGGCCCCTTCAGAAGACACAGCAACAAGATGTCATCCTGGAAGCAAAAAGCAAGCCCTTATCAGGCACTAGGTCTGCTGGTGCCTTGATTCTGGACTTCCCAGCCTCCAGAACAATGAGAAATAAATTTCTATTATTTATATATTACTCAGACTAAAGTATTTTGTTATAGCAGGAAGAATGGACTAAGACATATAACTAAAGAGAAAATGCATTTATGATGGACATCAATTTTCCAGTCAGATATAAAAAGCTAGGAAAGACAGGTTTCTTTTTTAAAAAGTACTGAAAAAAATCCATATATGGGTTATCCTTTGTTAATTCTTTAATATCCATAAACTGCATCTTTGTTGCAAAATTCCTGCAATATTCTCTTTTATTCTGATTTCATAGCAACATAGCCAACTAAAGAAAATTAAGTTCTTAGCTCAAACTCCCTCAAAGCCAGGGTTTTATATACTTCTCGTTTCCTCTATATCCTGGGACATTTCAATATTCTTCAAATTAGACCAGAAATACAGTCACTTGTTTGTCTGATAAAGACTCTTCAAATGACTAAAAGAAAATTGATAAAATATACCACAGAATCATACTGAGAAACATGACAGAACAAAGGAAAAGTGTATAAAACAATGAAATTAAGGAAACAATTATGAAAATGCAATTTTAAAAAGTTTAGTGATTATATATTTAAATAGAAGATTTGGACAGGTGGTACAATCTCTATTTTCTTGAGACAAATAGAACACATTCTACCCAATTAATAAACCTTAACTAATTTTAATGTAAAATCACAGTTTTAGCTCTTAATTACATATAGATAAATTTTATCATCTAACTGAAGCATACTTTACAGCTGCATTGCTCTTAAAGTAAAACATGGAAGGAAAAAGGAAAAAAAAAAACCATGGCATCTTAGATAAGGGGAGAAAGTAATCTTCAGTATTTCAATGACACATATTCACTGACTCATAGGAATGACTAAATTCCTTTCTTTGGGACTTTCCTTCAAAGAAAATGTTACATCAAAACCTTTGTAGCATTATATGAGATACAAATAAGTACAAGCACAATTTTACATTTTTAAATCTAATAACAAAGAGTTTGATAAAAATGGTTTTCTATTGTGAAAAGGAAAGGGAATATATTTATTTAGCTTAAAATACTTTAATACTCTCTGTTGTTCTTACGATAATGTTCAATAGTTTGCAACAATAATTTATAAAGTCTTTCAAAAGTCAGTGCCACTTCTCTTCAGCTTTAATTCATCCTATATCTCAACCTATATAGCTGTCCTGAGCGATTTTCAGTTCCTGGGAACGGCCATATTTTCCTTATGTCTGGACCTTAATATATGATGTTTGGTCTCCTGTCTGAATATTTTTTCTTCTAAGTATCCCCAAACCATCTCTTTTCTACATCCCAACATTCATAGTCACATTTTCTCCCTAGTCACCTGACACCCTCTTAAATAACCCTTTCAGAAACATTACTGATCAAAATAACCCTGAGTATATTTAACACATTAAATGATTGACTATTTACTAGTCTGTATCTCTTGATACAAGGAGTGTCAGGTAAATTTCAGGCACAGAATAGGAGAAAGGGTACTGGAGAACTGTACCTTGGGGAGCCAGAAAACCCGGGGAGGTACAATAAAATTAGTGTGTTAGAGTGCCAGTTTGAGTAAAATCAGAGGTAACAGTGTGAACTCATGGTTGTTAATATATATGCAAATAGACAGATATAGAAATACAGATATGTATGTATTTTTTTACGTAAGGAAAGTATGACTGTTCCCAGGAACTGAAAGTGTGTATGTATTAGTCCATTTTCATGCCGCTGATAAAGGCATATCTGAGACTGGGCAATTTACAAAAGAAAGAGGTTTATTGGATTTACAGTTCCACATGGCTGGGGAGGCCTCACAATCATGGTGGAAGGCAAGGAGGAGCAAGTTATATCTTACATGGATGGCAGCAGAAAGAGAGAGAGCTTGTGCAGAAAAACTTGTATTTTTAAAACCATCAGATCTCATGAGACCCATTCACTATCATGAGAACAGCATGGGAAAGACCCGCCCTCATGATTCAATCATCTCTCATCTCCCACTGCGTCCTTCCCATAACAAGTGGGAATTACAGGAGCTACAAGATGAGATTTGGGTGGGGACACAGGGCCAAACTCTATCAGTGTGCATACGAAGTTAACACACACACACACACACACACACACACACACAATTTCTTAGCTCCTCTGTCTGCTGGTAGAGTCTAGTAGCAACAATAATCTAGTAACAATAAGCCTAGCACTCAGATCTTGGTCCTAAATACCATTCTCAAAAAAAAAGGAGTCAGGGGTCTTAAGAGAAGAAGTTGATTTCCAGGGCTGGGTCAGGGAAAATACAAGATGAGTCTGGAAATATCTTATGATACCAGAAAATAAGAAATTTTCATAAAAGAATGGTGGCAGGACAAAATGACATAAACTAAATTCTGCCAACTTGAAGAAGCTCCCGATGACCAAAGCAATAAAATAAATGACAGTAACAGTACTGGATTACAACCCACGGAATAAAGAACAGAACAGAGGTCTCGGAGGCAACACGACATATCTACAACCATCTGATCTTTGACAAACCAGACAAAAACAAGCAATGGGGAAAGGATTCCCTGTTCAATAAATGGTGTTGGGAAAGCTGGCTAGCCAT
>NW_016107348.1:1725842-1741882 GCF_001604975.1 Cebus imitator | reverse complement strand
GGGAGGGGAGCACTACACACTGGGATCAGTTGGGGGGAAATAGGGGAGGGACGGTGGGGGGTGGGAAGCTGGGGAGAGATAGCAAGGGGAGAAATGCCAGAGGTAGGTGATGGGGAGGAAGGCAGCAAATCACACTGCCATGTGTGTGCCTATGCAACAATTTTGCATGTTCTTCACATGTACCCCAAAACCTAAAATGCAATAAAATAAATGGGAAAAAAAAGAACATATTCAAAGGCCCATATTGATATAAATAAAAAACTGAATAAATAAATAAATGTACAAGAAAGAACAGCTCTTCCTTGTAGAATAATTCTAATTAATAAATGTAGAAGGAATGAGAAAAATACAATTCACCACTAGGCAAATACCACAGTAATAACTCTTGTGAGCAAGATCCATCCATAGATAATAAAAATCAATGGGTCAAAGTTAGAGGAACAAGATATTTATCAATCCAAAGGGAGAAACAGTAACTTTGCTGTGGAGAAACTGGGCAGACACCACTTTTTTTTTTTTAGGAAGTATCACAGAGTGACGGATACTAAAGAGTGACAACAACCAAATGCAAAGTGAGATCCTGAATTGCATCCTGGTACTAAGAAGGACATGAGGAAAAACCTGGTAAAACTTTAATAAGGTTTGCAGTTTAGTCAGCAATATTATACCAACATGTTAATCTCCTGGTTTTGGTAATTGCATTATGGTTGAGTATGTGTTAACTTTAAGGAAAGTTGGGTAAAGAGCATATATGAACTCTTCTGTAATAGTCTTGCAACTTTTCTGTAGGTTTAAATTATTTCATATAAAAACAGATTAATTCAAAATGTGTAGGGCCTAAAGACAAATTAAAAAAAAAATTCAAACAAGAGAATGACTTAATTGTAATACCATTACCTGAGCTACTTAATTCATATGACAGGCTAATAATGAATCTTAAGTATCAATGTTATATATTCAACAGCAAATACTTTTAAAATGTCTACCCTATGCCAGGCACCATGCTACTAAGGACACAGTGATGAAAAAGGCAAACACGTTCCCTGTGCTTTGAGAGAAAACAGACACTAAAGAAGTAATTAGAAGAGCAATCAATGTACGTAATAAATAGGAAGGCATAGAATGCTAGGGGAGCACATCGACAGGTACTAACCCCATTATAAAGAGATCCGGAAAGTCTTCCTGAGGAACACTTCAGTTGAAACATAAAGGAGCTGAGGGATGTGGGGCAGGAAAAATAATAAGCAGGAGTTGAGAGCAAGGCTGACTTGGGAAAGAAAATCAATAGTGATTAACAATACCAAATGAAAGAGAAAGTAATGTAAAATGAAGCTGAAGAGAAAGGGGGGCCAGATGAAGGGGCCTTGTAACACTTTAAAAGATAGTAAGCAGGGGAGTAATATAATCTGGTGTATTTTTAAACAAAGTTATTTTTAGTTGAGGCTGAAGAGACTCAGACTTTCATTTCTAGAAACAAAGTAAATTAGGTACTCTAAGGAACCTTCATAGTACAGAACATCTAAAAATGCTGGATAAAATTAAAAAACCATCTGCTGTAGACTAAATGTTTGTGTGTCTCCCCAGCCTCCCTTCATATCTTGAAGCCTTAATCCCCATTATGATGGGATTTGGAGGTGGGGCCTTGAGGAGTTATTTAGGTTTCAATGAGGCCATGGGGATAGAGCCCTTATGATGAAATTAAAAAGAGAGAAACACATGAGATCTATCTCTACATGCACAAATCAAGGAAATGGCATGTGAGGATATAATCAGGAAGGAAGTCCTCACCGGAACCCAACCACACTGGCACTCTGGTCTGATACTTCTAGACCCCAGAACCATGAAAAATAACTGTCTGTTGTTTAAGCCACCCAGTCTATGGTAATGTTATAGTAGCCCAAATGCATAACTGAAAGAAGGCGAAATTTTCAGAAGGCAAAAACATAAAACAAAATACAGGAAAGCAGCTGAGCACTGAAGCAAAAGGCTATGTCAAAGAGGACTACAGAGATATACTGACTAATGAAATAATAAAACTATCACAATTAACCAGTATTTATAATAAACATAGTAATAAGCTCAAAACCAAAACAATTATTTAATAGAAAAAATACTGACTCACTCCAGTTAAAATGGTTTATATCCAAAAGACAGGCAATAACAACTGCTGGCAAGGATGTGGAGAAAAGGGAACCCTCATACATTGTTGATGGGAAAGTAAATTAGTACAACCACTATGGAGAACAGTTTGGAGGTTCCTCAAAGAACTAAAAGCAGAGTTACCATATGCCAGCAATCCCACTGCTGGGTATACCCAAAAGAAAGGAAATCAGCATATCAAAGTGGTGTCTGCACTCCCATGTTTGTTGCAGCTGTTAACAACAGCCAAAACTTGGAAACAACCTAAATGTCCATCGACAGATGAATGGAGAAAGAAAATGTGGTCCTATACACCACAGAGTACTATTTAGCCATAAAAAAGATTATCATCCTGTCATTTGCAACATGGATGGAACTGGAGATCATTATGGTACACAAAATAAGCCAGGCACAGAAAGACAAACATTGTAGGTCCTCACTTATTTGTGAGATCTAAAAATGGAAACAATTAAACTCAGCGTAAGAGAGAGAGGGTGTGAGAGAGAGCGCGTGAGCAGAAGGGTGGTTACCAGAGGCTGGAAAAGGTAATGGGGAGGTTAGGGGGTGGTGGGGATGGTTAACTGATACAAAACACACACACACACACACACACACACACACACACACACACACACACACACACACACCAGAAATAATAAGACCTACTATTTGATAGCACAACATGGAAACTATAGTCGATAATAATTTAATTGTACATTTTAAAATAACTTAAAAGAATATAATTGGATTGTTTGTAACACAGAGAATAAATGCTCGAAGGGATGGATACCTCATTCTCCATGATGTGATTATTATGCATTGCATCCCTGTATCAAAGCATCTCATGTATCCTGTAACTATATATACCAACTAGGTACCCACAAAAATTTTTAAAAAAAAATTTTTTTAAAAGGAAAAATTATTGAGCTAAAAAATCAATAGATATAGATGTTCTTTGCTGAAGACAATTTGAGAAACATTCTCCAAAAATAAGTTCACATATTATACTGCTGGGAACACCAACCCTGACCTACTTTTTTCTTTTGAATTGATCTGAATATTCTGTTCTTTCAATTCTATGTGCCACCATAACAGCCTTGAATAAATGCCCATTGTACTCTGCCATCCAACTTCAGTTGCCTGCAATGAAAGAATCCAACCAATAATCATTTCTATACCTAAAGCAGTATATGGAGGTGAAATAATTTCTACCTACATTTAGGCTACTTGTTATGAGGTGAAACATATATTTAGGGGAGCTGGGACAGTAAAACCTTAACTTCTAGGTTGGGCAACTTTATTATACAGTTTACAGCTAAATGCAAAGAAATAAACTCCTTAGCATAAATCAAATTTTCTTCAGGTTATTTAGCTATCATAGTAACACTCATTTCATCTCAACATCCTTTAGATCTCATTTTTCTCTTACGCCATGGTCAATAGACTCTTGATAGAGCGCTTGGCTCCTAGGTTCCTCCCAGGGATATGAATTAGCATATACTTCTTACTCAGTAAATTTTAGGATAAATCATAGTTATTCCAATCAAGACTGCCCTTAATTTGAGAGTAGGGGGCACTAAATCTTATTTTTGCTTTGTCAAGCTCAAGTTAACAATCCGTTCCTTTGCAAAACAGAAGGACATACTCTACGTATGCAGGGCTGCAACTCCACACTTTCCAGGTTTAACACTGAACATGCATTTTAGTACCTCATTGACTCTCTGGTAAGAAAACTAGATCTTTTGTTTAATGTTTTAAAAGCATCAAATTGGGGAAAGCTCGTATTAAAATATAAGCCATTAATTAACACAATTTCTAGGACGCAACAGGGTGGGAATTCTAATTTACAAAAGGACAAATAGCTATGCAAAAAGAGTTCCCAAGACCCCAAAATAAAGATACAAATCAAAGACACCCCTAAAACTGGAATTCTTAACCAGAGGTTCCTAGATAAACTATGAATTACTTCTGAAATTGGACGTAAAATGTTAAAGACCCTGGGGACAGTCTATATTTTTCTAAAAATGCTTAAAATGGTTCATTTATCTTAAGTAAACACTGTTTTCAGTATGCTAAAATCTCTAAGAAAAGGGAATGATCGGTCATGGTGGCTCTCACCTGTAATCCCAGCACTCTGAGCGGCCAAGGCAGGCAAATCACAAAATCAGGAGATAGATACCATCTTGGCTAACATGGTGAAATCCTGTCTCTACTAAAAATACAAAAAAATAGCTGGGTGTGGTGGCACACACCTATAGTCCCAGCTACTTGTGAGGCTGAGGCAGGAAAATCACTTGAACCTGGGAGGCGGAGGCTGCAGTGAGCCGAGGTTGTGCCACTGCACTGCAGGCTGGGCGACAGAGCAAGACTCCATCTCAAAAAGAAAAAAAAAAAAAGGGAATATACCAGTAATACAAATTAGTCAAGTAGACCACAGCTGACTGAACTTACTGAATGTTAAGTCAGAGAAAAAGCATTGCTTTCCTGAGCTTACTGAAATATCTAGTCAAAGAATTTTTATTCACATAAGGGAAATAAAATTTTTTTATTTAAGCAAGATTCAGAGAATCACTATGAACAGTAACAGTTAAAAGCCTTAAGAATACTGAGAAATGAATGGCTCTTGTTACTAAAAGTAAGGAGTATCACATGTCTATGAGGTTAGAATAGATTTGGTGGGACAAGAAGCCTTTGGCCCTTGTAGCAAAGCTTATGTGCTCCTCAGACTCACTAGCCCTGCATTTAGTATTTTCTACTTACCTTTGGTAAAGGGTAGCATTCCTAAATCCTGCAGAATGCAATAGCTGATGATGATAATTTCATTGTACAAAATCCTCCTCACAAAAATCCTTCTCACAGTCATGGAGAATTACATAAATGGAATTATACTCATGTTTTCAAGCTAAATGCTGTTCATGTGGCATTCCCCAAAGAAGATTATAATAGAAATAAATGCCATTATGGGACTTGAGGGTCTCCTACAGAAGTATCAATTCTGACCATTTATTTCTGGCACATAAAGTTCAGAAACCTATACATTGTCTATGAATGAAGTAAATTCTCCTATAAAGCTATGAGCAGGACATAATATATAATCTCTAGAGTTTACACAACACTCAAACTAAAAATAAACTCTCACACTTTTGTTAAACTGATTTTCAACAACGGTTCCAAGATAATTCAATGTGAGAAAGAATAGTCTTTTCAACAAATGATGGTGGGAAAACTGACTATCCACATGCAAAAGAATGAAGGGAGAGTCTTTCTATCACATGCAAAAATTAACTCAAAATGGAGCAAACACCTTCCTCTTTTTCTAGTATCCTGTTTTTATTACTAAGTATAATCCACAATGCTATCATTACATTGCCCTTAGAAATTAAAAACAGGAAAATCTTCATGACTGAGGTTAAGACAGAGCCTTCCCACATATGATACTGGAAGCATAAGGAATGAAAGAAAAATGAGCTAAATTAGATTTCATCGAAATTTGTAACTTTAATGATTCACAGGACACCATCAAGAACATGAAAAGATAAACACAGGATGGGAGAAAATATTTGCCAATCCAACTGACAAAGGTCTTGTATTTATAAAGAACCCTTATAATTCAGTAATAATAAGACCACACAATTTTAAAATGGGCAGAGGATGTGAATAGACTTATCCCCAAAAAGATATAAAATGGCAAATAAGCACATGAAAATATGCTCAGCATCATTACCCAGAAGATAAACGCAAATACAAACTGCAATGAGGTATCACTTCACATCCTCTAGGATGGCTATAATTTTAAAACCCAGAAAATGACAAATGCGGCAATCTGAAACACAGCTTCAATCTTTCCTTAATTTTTTAACCTTTATACTTTAGAAGACTGCAAAGCAGTTATTTTGTAAAATGCCCCTCAATTCAGGTTTGTCTGATACTTCCTTATGATTGGATTTAAGTTACACATCTTTAGCAGGAATATCACAAAAGTGATGCTCTATTCTTCTCACTGAATTTAATCAGATGGCATATGACAGACTTGTCTGATTACTGGTGACTATGACCTCTTGATTAAGGTGATGACTTAAGTGGCAGGCACCTCCATTGTAAATTAATTTGTTTTCCTCTTATAATTGAAAAGCATTTTGTGAGGAGGTGCTCTGACCTTCTCCCAGCCCTGGAATCAGGAGGAGCTCCTGAGTAACTTCTTCAAGGAGCTCTGACTTGTTTTAATGAAGAGAGGTACAGTAAGATCTACAAGGTGATATACATGTTCCTAAAGATCACTACACTACGCAAAGTCATTCAATAAAACCACAGGGCTTATGAGAAAAGTGGGGTTAGAAGCACAAAACTAAAAACCGTCATCAGGGCACATAAAAAAAAATAGAAACCTAAAAAATAAAACTGGTATCACAATTTTATACCTGTTACAAGTTAAGAAATACATAAATACCACAATAAGCATGGCATCCTACCTTTGAAAAAGACCTTAAGTTCACTTGTGGAAGTGGGTGTCAGAAGGTTTGTAGTGTATGAATTATTGTGAAGAAGTGCAGAGGGCTAGCTAGATGAAATCAGGGGAAGCTTACACCAGTTGTAAATGAGTGTGACACATAACACAAGCAGTAACTGAGGTGTGCACATGTATGCATTTTGCGTATTTCTACACAGCTTGGTTCAGCTATATACAGTATTCTGAGTTCACCTAGTGTTTCTCAAACACAAAATCACGCATAAATAAATGTAAATTTTACATTGTATTTCACCTGTTTCTTAAGATATTAACTGCATTGAAATAAACTCATGTTTCAAAACAAATGTTATATCAGAACTAATTATATTTAGAAACCAACAAGTGGACACTGAGTGTACTCATTGTTATTTGGATGCTGATTCCCAGGCCCTCTCAGTGGACAGAGCTAGGCATATGTTTATACACAGACACATGATACATATATTGATATATGCTGAAAACCAAGAATTTATAGTAATATCTCTGGGTCAATCTAACACCATTAAGGTTCACTGTAGTTTTCTCCTTCTCCATATTGGTAACTTCCTTCTCTAAAAGTTAGAAACCTGGCTCCAATTACTTTGAACATATTTCCTTCTCCAATCAATTCTATGTGTGTAATATCCCATGGCTGTAGTGACCCACCCCCACTCATGCAGATACTATCCTCATCCCATTCAGGCTTAATTAACACCACGTGCTGGGCTTTTGGACTAAATTATCAGAGGGGAGTAAGGAGGACAAAAGACTTTTTAAAGAAAGGAAGACATGAAATTTTTTGAGAAAGAAGAAAACCTACTCTCAACAGATATTTTTAAATATAAGAAAGGAGGCCAGGCATGATGGCTTATACCTGTAATCCCAGTACTTTGAAAGGCTGAGGCAGGCAGATCGCTTGAGCCCAGGAGCTCAAACCAACCTGGGCAGCATAGTGAAACCCCATCTCCACAAAAAATACAAAAAGCACCTCGTTGTGGTGATGTGCACCTATACTCCCAGCTATTTGGGAGACCTAGGCAGGCGGACCTATTGAACCCGGGAGGTCAAGGATGTAGTGAGACAAGATTGCACCAGTGTACTCCAGCCAGGGTGACACAGGGAGACCCTGTCTCAAAAAAATAAAATAAAATAAAAAAACAAGAAAGAAGAAGAGTACAGGACAAACTTGGGTTTCATACCACTCTGCATTAAATATTTTTCTATACTATAAATCCATTTCATCCTTTATTAAAAAAAAAATTTTATTGTAGAAAATTTCACACATATACAAAACTAGAGGGGATAGTATAATGAGCTCTCATATACCCATGAATTACAAGGAATACAACAAATAAATTAGACACAGACAAAAAACCTAGTAGCCAGAATAGATACCAGTGTAAGACATACCAGGACCCTGCTTTTAGGAAATTCACATTCTAGCAGAATTAAAGTAATTAAATAAATTGAGACACTTTCAAACAGTCATAATGGCGATGAAAAAAACGTAACTAGTCAAACGAGTGTCAGGAGAGTGACTTTAGAATTGGTGGTCAAGGAAAAACTTGGAGAAGGTGGCATTTGAGCTGAGAGCAGTAAGACAAGGAGTCAGACTTGCAAAACCTAAGAGCAGAGAGTGCAGAAAATATAAAGGCTCTAAAGAAAGCTTGACATGTTTCTGGACAGATAGGTTTGAGTGGTGGGAAACAGTACTATAAAAGAACTATTAGAACAGCAGTTGTGAAAATAAAAGTGCAATTTAAAACACATAGTCAACAATTTGTTAACCACACATACAAATATATGTTTAGCAGTGTGCTTGGCCTATAAATAGAAGACTTTTCCTTCTCTCAGCCAAAATACAATATATACTGACTATATAAATATATATCAAATTGATAGTAATATGTCATATAATGAAGTGACTGAAATGAGTACTATTAAACTACCAAAAAAAGAGAAAATTAGTCTTCCTCTCAGCTTATTTATTAGTAATGCAACTGAAGTGATACTTTTAACATTTTCAGCACTGCTTTTTTTTTGAAGACAGGGTCTGACTATGTTGCCCAAGCTGGAATACAGGGGACAATCTCGGCTCACTGCAACCTCCGCCTCCTAGGCTCAAGTCATCTTCTCACTTTAGCCTCCCGAGTAGCTGGAACTATAGGTGCACCACCACGCCCAGCTAACTTTTGTTAAGATGGGGCTTATCACGTTGCACAAGCTGGTCTTGAACTTCTGAGCTCAAGCGATTTGCCAGCCTTGGCCCCCATAAACTGCTGGGATTACAGATGTGAGCCACCATGCCAGGTCCACAGTGCCTCTTTAAAGATGACCACCTTAACAAGTACTTTTTAATTGTTCTGCTTTATTATTTGTTGAATCTCTATGATATGCTAGGTCCTTTGCTAGGAACTTGCACACAACAATCTTGAAATGTGAGTACTGCAATTATGAATTTGTAGTAAGCAAAGCTGGCTTCAAGTGATTGCCAACAGTTGACTAAGGGACAGAATCAGAATTCAAATTCAGATTATGCTGCTAACACAATGTTCTTTCCATGTGATGTATGACTACACTATCTTCTGCTTTTATTTTTTAAATTATTAAGAGTAACTTTTAACTGCTTGGTACTTCTGTAATACACAATACTTCTAGCAACTTCTAAGGCTTGTTTCCATATGAAATTACAGAATTATTTTTAAACTCTATTATCTAAAATCATTATCAATAACCTGACCTTTACTTTTTTTTGTACTTTTTTATTTTTGAGTACTTTTAAAGAATGTAAGTCACAAGTGACAGGCCAGAAGATCTGTGATTTGGAATATTTCTAAAAATAACCAAATGTCCAATTTTACTGTACAACCAAAACATTCCAGAGGTACAGCCTATGGAAGAGCATTCTTCCTCTGGGAATTATTAAATTAAAACATGTTAATCCTTAGTTAAAATTATAGTTCATCAAGCCCCTTCACCCCAAACAAGACGTATGGCCACCAAAGAACAAAGGAAAAATTCCTAAAATCTCCAAAGAAACATGGTAGGGAGACTTATATAGAGAAAATAAAAATCAGTGAAGTTTCATATGCTGAAAATCAAACATATAAGCTGAGACTTTTGGTAAAAAGTTGCTATTGCTAAAGCTCTCAGAAAAGATATGGATAAAAATAGGGAGATACCAATACTGTCTAGTTTTATGGTAAACTTTCATATCCAAATTTTCATATGCATAATTTTAACATGCACACTAAAATTATACCAGAGAACCAACTAATATAACCACATATAAATAACCACAAAAAAATAAATAATCCTTTTTAAAATGTCATTTTCTAAGTTAACTACTGTCCTTTATTGTGTCACATTTCTTGTTTTTATAACCAACATTCCTTTTCCATCCCATTGCATCTTCTGACAGCCATGGTTAGCATCCGAGCCTGCAAGTAAGTGTTAATTCATGCCATAAATATTCAACTTTTACTTAGCTTCAATCATACTTTCACTCAAACTATCTCCTTTCACATTTTCTAGCACTGTTTCCATTACTAAGTGTCATAGATGATACTAGCATTACATGGTTATTTTTTGTATTATAAGGTTCCAAGCTCATATCTCCAGACTTACGGGCGACGCGTTTATTCCCCTTAGACATTAACTCTTCCTTTCTCCTTGACAGAAACAATTTTCAATAGTCTATGTGAAAAATGAGCTCACTATCCCTTTACATACTTAAAATTATAGACAAGCTTGTGAGATTTCAATGATTATTGCCATTTGCTCTTTCTACTTGACAGGAGAGAGCTTCTACCACTGCAAATTAAAATATTGATTCATTTAAATTATTCTACTTCAGGCAGTGACCTGTATTTGATTTTCTAGTAATGTACTATGACAAGTATGGAAGAAGAAACAAAATTTTTGAATGCTATCGGGTTTGATTTCCCTTTTATTGTGATTTTATTTATAAAATTAATAATGTTCACCAAATGTGTTTACTGTAAGATATCTTGCTAAAATATTTGTCTTAAGTTTTTAAACAGTAGCAGATAAAAGATATGGCTTCAAAGAAGCTTGAAAGAGACTTCAATTTTCTATAAAAGTCAGAAACTCATATTTTCTAATAAATTCATTCCAACTACTATTTATTAGGTACTGATATAAAAAGCATGTTTGAATAACTGGCTTTATTAGAAAAATTGTAACAAAGAATTCTTCTATTAGGCAAGAAAATCTGGTCATGATGATCTCAAATTAAAGTTACTAATGATTAGACAAAAGATACATAAATAAAATGCCTTGTAGCTTATGGGTTGAAAAGTATAAAAAATATAAGGCATATTGATAGGAAAGGAAAACTATAAAACTGTTTATTCCTAGATAATATAACACATATGTAAAAAATTATCAGAAACCTACAAAAGCACTTCTAGAGTAAGTGAATTTAACTAGGTTTCAGGTTAAAGACAATATCCAAAATTCAACTAACTGTATCTCTATAAACTAGCAATAACTTTTTGTAAAATGAAATTTAAAGCCATTACCATTTATGACAGCATTGATATATGAAATAGGGATAAATTTAGCAGAATATGTGTAAGATCTGTATATGGAAATGTGGAAAACTAAAGCTACATTGAAAACTAAAAATGCTGCTAAGACAAATAAAGACCTAAATAAATAGAGAAGTATATCATGTTCGTGAACTAGAATTGTTGAATACTAACAATGTTAATAAGTCAATTCCTACAATGTAATCTATAGATTCAATGCAATTCCTGTCAAAATCCTAGCAGGCTGTTTTGCAAAAATTGACAAGTAGATTTAAAAATTTATATGGTAATTCAAGAAAAAATATTGTCTAACAATTTTGAAAATAAAAAAATAAATTTATACTCTCTGATTTCAAGACTTACTATAAAGCTATAGTAATGAAGACAAGTGTTGCACCAGCATAAAGATAAACCCTATGGAATAAGATAGAGAGCCGAGAACAGACCTGCATATGTATGGTCGATTGATTTTCTACAAAGGTGTCAACATAATTCAATTCTTCCTTAATATATTTTCAAACATGTTAGGGGAAAACACTATTACTCCATGCTATTCTTTTGAAAATAAACAGGACCAAAAACGTGTAAAGGCTCACTTTTCCCTAATTAGTAACATATTAAATCCACATGGAAAGGAATCTCCATGTTCCATTTCCTCAATGATCAGCAATTAGTTCTTCTTTGGGAGCTGGAAAGAAATCAGCTATGCACTACAGAAATAAAGCTGCTCTTTCTTTTCTTTAAACTACACGATGAAAGAGGAAGTGAGAAGACTCCTATGGTAAATTCTGAATGTGTAAGGAAAACAAAACCAAACCTGACAAACAGGAGCCTTAGAAAACGTTTTATCACATATTTAAAATGGCAAGAAAAACCGCAGAAAAACTAGCAGAATGATGGCAAATGTAACACTGTCAAAGAATCCATAATATCTCTTTGGTGTGACTGAAAAAGAAAATGGGCCTGTGACTGTATCCAATGTTGCAGTGCTTCTTATAAAAACATTTTCTTATTAACATGAGAAAGGAGAAAAAGGACAAAAAAGAATAAAAAGTTCCAAAATTAAAACCAAAAATTAAATTCCTTCCATTTCTTAAAAAATATTTTCAAGAAAATACTGACAAGTGCTATGACTGATTCACAGTGTTTTCAATATTCAATAAACATTATATTATTCAAGCTTCTACTATCCTTCTTTGAAATACAATAAAGTATTGGTATTTTTAGATCTGAAAGCTCCCAGCATACTGAATTCAAAAGAAACCCATATTCCCCCATCACTTCATCTGCACTTTTAACTAAGGCATGTTTTTACTACTGGTGAAAGTGGTAATATTAAAGGATACAACAGACTTGAAGCTAAATGGTTTTCTTTCACCAAACACTGATTACATTAAATATGGCAGGCATTTTGATTATGTTTGAAAAGGTCAAATGGGAGAAAAGGGGAAAGCAGTATTTAATGAATGCCTGCTCTGTGCTAGATGTATGCTAATAAATGTTTAACAACCAGCTCTGTGAGTGTGTGTGTGTGTGTATGTGTGTGTTGATGTATACGTGTTTATTATAAATTTTACTGATATACAGGATGTGTATCTCATAATTTACAAACTGTAATAAAAATACAATACCCTTTTTTGTAATTTCATAGAGCCAGGTGAATCTTACAAAATGCTCACGATTTTGGGAAACTCATGAGAAACAAGTGTAAGGTTGCAACTAATGAATGAGTATAGGTCCAATCTGAATGTCTGATATTTTCATTTTCATTAAAAAAGAAGAAAGTGAAACAACAAAGATATATGTCATAATTTCATCTGTTCATTAATGACATATGCAACTTCTTTGCTGAATTAAATTATAGTTTAGAACATGTTCTCAATGTTTTGTGCTATTCACAATAATGAGCAACAGACACAAACAAATTTTAAGTTTAATCTGCTTTACTGGCATTTTCTATTCTTCATTTTCTTCTACTTTTTTAGAAAGAGTCTTGGTCTGTCACCTAGGCTGGAGTGCAGTGATACAATCATAGCTTACTGCAGACTTTCTCAGGCTCAAGCAATACTCCCGCCTCAGCCTCTCGAGTAACTGGGACTAGAGGTGTGCGTCTCTAAGCATGGCTAATTTTTTTTTTTTAATTTTTATTAGAGACAAGGTCTCGGTATGTTACCCAGGCAGGTCTCAAACCCCTGAGCTCAAGTGATTCTCCTGCTTTGGACTCCCAAAGTGCTGGGATTACTGGCACGAGCCACCTCATCCAGCCTTTGTCAATTTCTTAAATGCAGACAGTCAATAAAACAAATCAAGCTATGACTTGTGTATTTACCGATTTCCATAATATACATACTACCATTGCAGATTTCAAGCTATCAATATGACGTCATGGAATACAGAGTTGGGAAGAGATGCAAGTAGCTCATCTTTATGCCGTATTTCACCATACAGGTATAACAGACATAAATGATAGCACACTGCAGCAAAATAATTAAGTGATGAGTTTTGAGAATTTATTGACTTTGCATTTAACTTATTTAATTATAAGCTTATATCATTTTTAATAATGGCTGTGTTTAACAATCAGCCCACAAGAGTTCTGAAAATTTAACAACTGGCTCTTGTGAGCTGATATAAGCCAGTTCCAATGTATCACTGGCTGGACATCACAGAAATGTTTCACAGACAAGAGAACTAAAACTCAGCAATGATTTGTCCAAAAATCACATGGTTAGTAAATGGTAACACACTGATTCAAGGTGAGGTATGGATGATTCTAAATGTGTGTGCTACCATACCAGGATATCAAATATATAATTTATAGCAAACTTTTATAATATGATTCATATAAGATTTCTTGTTTGCAAATGTTTAAGTGGAAATCCGTTTTTTTAAAGTTCTTATGATTTCAAAGGACAGACAATCACTTTAAATAAAAGGTTTGCTTCACAGAAATAATGGCTTCGATTGGTGAGCTGGGGTCCTAACCACAGAAACTTTGATAGAGGCGTGTTTCATGGAAATTGGAAAGCCATGGCAATTGAGAAACTGACCAGCTTTCTTCTCTTTTATGGCTATAAAGTCTCTATTTTTCTTTGTACATGTGTTCTGTTCACTCTCTACAGATATCTGTGCTGTTTCATTATTTCCACCTTGTAGAGTTCTATTAAAATCAGATTCACTTCTCTGTATCACATATTTAAATAGTAAAAAGCCTTCCCTATTAACTTATTATTTTTTAAAATCTTCACTATCCAAACTCCAATCAACTTATCATTATTTACTGAGAATTCATTAGGTAGGAAATAATAAATAACAGATAATTTCTATACTTAAGATCATTAAAAATCTAACAAGGCAAATTACAAACAAATAATAGACTCATCTGCAAACTTTTAGTGACTAATAAGTAAAAATCAACAATGCATTACCAACTAGATGGATTAGAGGTTTGAACAACAGGTGTCTTACAATCAGTTTCCTTTTTTCTCTTGCCCTGAGAACGTTATGAAAGCCAGTGAAGACAAAAACTAAGATAAGAGCTAGTTATAGGTAACTACAATAACCTTATGAGGCTCAATTATTAAGATTACTAGTATTCTTTTTTAAAAACATATACTTATTTCTATGTTTTAGGATTCAATTGATGAAACTGAATAACACTTAGCTTCTTTGGTCAAATCCACTAAATGGTTGTGAAAAAGATGTTAGGAGGAGAAATACATTAACAATTTCAAATAAGTGTGTATTAATTACTAATGATCAAGAACAGAAGACCACTATTGGACATAAAAACAATATGATTATTAGACTTCAATTTCAAATACTAACCATAAAAATCATAAAGATGATTTTAATGGTGTTGTACAAAATAAATATATTTTAAAGCCAGTTAGGTAGATAGGCATTTTATATACAAAACAATAACCTCTTAAGTAATTCCTGTACTCATGTCCCCAACCCTCAAAAAAGATCCTCTTTCAGAGGTTTATGAAGATTACTCAAGGGGATGTATTAATGAAGAGCTGAGTTCTAGCAAGGTTTGATTTTTTTGCTCATCTGGTTTTTGCTTATTTAGAAATAAAGGGGATAGTTTTTCAAACCTCCTATTAAAAAAAGATCAAGCATGAACAGACACTTTTTAAAAGAAGACATATATGAGGCCAACAAACATATGAAAAAATGCTCATCATCACTGGTCATTAGAGAAATGCAAATCAAAACCACACTGAGGTATCATCTCACACCAGTTAGAATGGCGATCATTAAAAAATGTGGAGACAACAGATGCTGGAGAAGATGTGGAGAAATAGGAACACTGTTACACAGTTGGTGGAAGTGTAAATTAGTTCAACCATTGTAGAAGACAGTGTGGCGATTTCTCAAGGATCTAGAAATAGAAATTCCATTTGACCCAGCAATCCCATTACTGAGTATATACCCAAAGAACTATAAATCATTCTACTATAAAGACACATGCACACAGATGTTCACTGCAGCTACGTGTACAATAGCAAAGACATGGAACCAACCCAAATGTCCATCAATGATAGACCAGACAAAGAAAATGTGGTACATATACACCGTGGAATACTATGCAGCCATAAAAAACAATGAGTCTGTGTCCTTTGTAGGGACTTGGATGAATCTGGAAACCATCATTCTCAGCAAACTGACACAAGAACAGAAAGCCAAACACCGTATGTTCTTACTCATAGGTGGGTGTTGAACAACGAGAACACATGGACTCAGGGAGAGGAGCATCACACACTGAGGAAAGGTGGGGGAGTAGGGGAGAGACAGCAGGGTGTAGAGAGGGAGAAGAGGGTGGGGAGGGATAACATGGGGAGAAATGCCAGATATAG
>NW_016107348.1:1702186-1725807 GCF_001604975.1 Cebus imitator | reverse complement strand
CTAAAAAAAAAAAAAAAAGATCAAGCAAAATTTTAACATAGGGAGATTTCTCAAAGAACTAAAAGTAGATCTACCATTTGATCCAGTAATCCCACTACTGCATCCCAAAGGAAGTCATTATATTAAAAAAATACCTATACACATATGTTAATTGAAGCACAATTGCAAAGAAAATGGAAGCTACCTAAGTGCCCATCAATGGTAGTGGATAAGGAAAATGTGGTTTATGTACACCATAGAATACTACTCAGCCATAAGAAGGAACAAAATAATGTCTTTTGCAGCAACTTGGATGGAACTGGAGGCCATTATTCTAAGTGAAGTAACTCAGAAATGGAAAACCAAATACCGTTATGTTCTCATTTAGCTATGGGTACTCAAAGGCATACAGAATGGTATAATGGACACTGAAGACTCAGAAGAGAGGAGGGTGCAGGAGATGAGGGATGAAATACTACATATTGGGTAAAATGTACACTACTGAGGTGGCAGGTACACTAAAATCTGAGATTTCACCACTATACAATGCATCCATGTAACCAAAACCCACTTGTATGCCTAAAGCTATTTAAATTTTTAAAAAATAGTAAAATAAAAGTATGGCAGAGAAAGAAAAAAAGGAACAGATTTTCCCCTAGAGACTCTAGAAGGACACAGCCCTACCTATACCTTGGTTTTAGCTCTGTGAGATCCATTTTGGACTTCTGATCTCCAGAACTATGAGATGATAATTTGTGTTGCTCTACGCTAAAAACAAAACAAAACAAAACAAAAAGCAAGCAAAGTTTTGGCTCTGCATAAAGTGAAGTAAGTATATTCTGCCTGTCTCTCCCAGTGAATTCATCCATAAAACCTGCAGATTGCATCCAAAATGTATGCAATCTGAAGACTCTTAAGGTTTGGAGAAAAAAGAATGAAAGTGCCACCAAACCAGCAGTCAGTTTACCGTGTATTTTTCCTCTTTAGTATCTGCTGGCCTATACTCATGCTTCCCAAAACCAAAATATAGGCATCAGTGCAGACAGATTGAGTTCTAAAAATCCTCTAAATCTGTCTTGAGGAGAAGGGATTTCTTAACACTCAGTAAGAAACATTCCCCCCTCTTTTCTTTTATCCATTATCTTGCACCCAAACTCCCGTGAAACTCTGTTGTAGTGGTGGCAGACAGAACAGTAATAGCAGGGGCCTGGAAGAGCCTAAAACACTGAGGAGAAACTTTCTTCTTACAGTAGAGAAGTAGTACTCCCAAGAGGGTGAAATTGACCCCTACCGCATATTGCATGCTCACTCATGCTCTCTCTCTTGCTGTCCCACTCTTTTGCTCGCTCATGCTCTCTCTCTTGCGGTCTCTTTCTGCCCTCTCTCTTCCCCTCCCTCCCTCCTGTTCCACTGCTTAGCTTTGGATCCAAGTAAGTCACAGGAACTGCTCAGCAGAGCGGGGTAAATAAAGCCCTAGTTATCTAACCAGAGAACTATCAAAGCGAATGGATAGAAAGCCTGAATAATTGGATTGAACCTAAACAGCACAGCACAGACTCTAAGAATTAAACTATGAATATATCACTATATATTCAGACTGGACAGTAGTTGACAACACATGGGGGACATATCTGAATAGCACAGCAAATGCTTTGAAAATAACACTAACATTGAAATCACAAATGATACAAGGTAAGTTAGAAATTGTGCCTAAACCTGAACAAGTCAGTCAACACTCTACACAGGATATAAGCAAGACCTTGAATCTCCTAACATAATATCCAAAATACCCAAGATATAATCTAAAATTACCTGGCATACAAATAACCAGGAAAATCTCAACACATGACAGAAGACAACAAATGCCAGCTCCAAGATGACACAGATGTTATGTAACATTATGAAATTATGTAACAAAAACTATCATTAAAATGCTTCACCAAGGAAGGGCAAATATTCTTGAAAGAAACAGAAAGGAACGTTCTAACACAAAAATAGAAGATCAAAAGAACAATCAATTAAAAACTTTTGAACTGAAAAATATAACAAATAAAATAAAAATTCACCAAATGGGCACAGCAAGCAGAACAGAGATGACAGAGCAAAGAGTGAGTACACCTGAAGACAGATCAACAAAAATTATTCAACCTAAGCCACAGAGGAATAAATGACAGGGAGAGGAAGAGGGAGGATCTCTGTGGCTTGAGGGACTACAAAAAGTCTAACATTCATGTCAATCAAGTTCCCAAAGGAAAAGAAATAGAATGCAGTGCAGAAAAAAAATCTTAAGACATAATAGTTTAAAACTTCCCAAATTTAGTGAAAGACATAAACCTACATATTCAAGAAGCTGAGTAAACTCCAAATGGGATAAATCCAAAGAAGTCCAAGCCCAGATGGATCATAATCAAACTGCAAAAAACTAAAGATAAAAATAAACTCTTAAAAGTAGCCAGAGAAAAACAACTCATTGCTTATTTTAACAACTGTGAAATTTTTATCAAAATCTCCAGACATGGAGGTAGATCAAAATTTTCAAAGTGCAACATGAAAAGAACTGTCAGCCAAGAATATATGTCCACTGAAAACTTCCTTCAGGAATAAAGGTGAAATAAAGGTAATCTCAGAGAAAGAAAATCTAAGGGAATCTGTAGCCAGTCGACTACTCTAAAAAAATTGTTAAAGAAATTTATTTGAGTAGGAGAGAAATAATAATCAGGAAACTCAAAACCTCATAAGGAATCAAGAAAAATCAACAGAAGCAGCAAATATCTGGGTGAGTTTTATAAAATCTTTGTCAGCTGAAAGCGAAAATTATTTTGTCTAATGGAGTTTTCAAAGTATATAGATGTAAACACAAGACAATCAATCACAACAGCTTAAGAGGAAAGGGAAAGAGACCTATCTGGTGTAAAGGTTTCTACATTCTACACAAAACTGTAAAATATTAATCCTAAGTAGGCTGTTTAAAGTGAAGTATGTATATTATAATCCCTGAAGCAACCATTAAAAATAACTGTAGAAATTGATAGAAGAAAAAATACAACTGATACATTAAAATACAAAAAATATTAAAATACCCCAAAAAACAGGAAAGGGAAAATGAACAGAAAACATAGGAAAAAGCAAAAAAGCAAATAATAAAATGATAGATCTAAATCCAAATATAACAATTATTACATACCAATTAAAGATGCTAAACAATTAAATGTCCAATGAGATACTATTTGTATAAATATTAAGATAGCTAAAACAAAACATACTAACAGTATCAAATAATAAAGATACAGAGCAACTCCAATTCATGTTGCTGGTGGGAATACAAAATGGTACAGCTACTTTGGAAACAGTTTGGCAGTTTCTTATAGTTATAGGCCAGGCACAGTGGCTCACACCTATAATGTTAGCACTTTAGGAGGCCGAGGCGGGCAGATCACTTGAGCTCAGGAGTTCAAGACCGGGCTGGCCAACGTGGCAAAACCCGGTCTCTACTAAAAATGCAAAAATTAGCCAGGCGTATGCCTGTAATCCCAGCTCCTTGGGAGGTGGAGGCAGGAGAATCACTTGAACCCAGGAGGAAGAGGTTGCAGTGAGCCGAGATCACGCCATTACACTTCAGCCTGGGTGACACAGCAAGACTCTGTCTCAAAAAAAGATAAATAAATAAATAAAGTTATGTACTTAACCAGATTACCCAGCAATCCAACTCCTTGGTTTCTACAGCAATAAAAACAACCTCACACAAAAACCTGTACACGAATGTTGAAAGCAGCTTCCTTCCATAATCATCAAAAACTGGAAACAACCCAAATGTCCTAGTGGATAAACAAATCATAGTATATCCATTATGCAATGGAATGCTACTCAGTAATAAAAAGGAATAAATTACTGACATAAGCAACAGCTGAGGAAATAGCATGTACCAAGATCTAGTACTAAGAACACGGTATATTCAAGCTACCTGAAATAATTACAGTGAGAGGACATTCTCATCTTTGCAGGAAACTAGCATGGCTCTTATGAGGACTATATGAATACTTTAAGCGTTTGCAGCTTTGGAAGATCAGTATTAGCAAACCTTCATATATCACATTAGAGTTTGAGAAGCATTGTTTTACAAATGAAGTTATGGAAGCCCAGAGAACTTAGCTGATTTGCTCAGCGGTCCACAGTTTGTCAGTGGAATACCTGGATTTGAATAAAGATGTCTTCATGCCTCAGTCTAGGGCTTGTTTCTCTAATGTCACAAAAAGATAGAATGCCAAAATTCTGTGTCAGGCACTGTGCTAAATGCTTTATATACATTATTTCATTTAATAATGTGTAAAGTTACTTTATAAGAATGAGACATTAACAAAATAGGGACAGGATATGAAGAACATATAAATACTTGTAAGACATCTTGGCCTTCTGTAAATAACTGGGGTTGGGGTTGGGGTGAGGAGTGGAGACCAAAAAGAGATTAGACATTATGTGTTCAACAGTGAGCAAGTATATGCAGATTTACTCCTAAGGCTGAAGGGCTGAGAGGCAGAAGAAACAAGCTGACAAGTCCAGTTTCTCAGAAAGAAATACTTAATAGGGACTTAGGGAAAGAAGCGATGTCTCAAGCAACTGCAAGATGGTGGATACTCACACCTGCCCTACAGAAAGCATTCTTTACAGAGCAAGCTTTTAAGGTAAAACATGTGCAGTTGGTCCTACCTTCAGACTTTCTTGCCAAGACTTGTGACCACTGAGGAGTTTAGATAAGCATCTTTATAAGAATTATGTATGTGAATAAGCTGAATTAGTTAATTCAACCTTCAAGTATCAGCTCAAACATTAATACCTTAAGGCAATATTCTCCGCCCACCCCCTATTATGTTAAATTCCCATCATATTCTTCAATAGCATTCCATTTCTTCTTCGCATTGCTTACATACTTCTGACTACATATTTAAAATCAGAATGAGGTTTTAAGACTCCATGAAGACAGGGCTAGTATCTATTTTGTTCACTGCCATATCTAATATCCTGGTGTCTAGTATTCACAGATATTCATGACTGGTTGCTGTATGCATTGAGGGGTAATAAACTCCAGAAACGTGAATAGAAAGATATGTGGCTATCCATCTCAGTAGTAATATAAAAGAGATTGATGTAAAGGATGAGAACTGAAACTAGAAGACATTTAACAAATAAAAATGGTATTTTTATTATAATATGGATTACAAATTTTCAAATAATTAGAATACAATGGAAATTGTAATGAAACTTGTGAAAACAATTTATTCTTAATTATCCTATTTAGAAGTCTGTTTTACAAACTGCGGTGCTTCAGATTTGTTAAGAGCATTAGTTATCATTAAACTACAGATGAAGGGAATAGTTAACAGAGTTCAAGTTAAGAGAATGTCAGATTGATCAGCTTTCACTACCTGATCAATAAATAAAATGTTAAATTTAATGATTATACACAAATCATATACTTCAAGTCGTGGAGTGACAATATTATTCACTAAAGGTACTTAAAACATTTTTGAAATAAAAATTCTGAACAATACTTAATTAAAAACTTAACAGATCAAGCTCAATCTTGTTCTCCCAATTGAATTAACAGATGTTGCCTGTTTTTGTTTGGATACATGGCATTTCGTGGAATTAATTATTTAGCTAATATTTTCTTTCTTATAAAATCTGGTGTTAATTGGAAATCAATTTTTCTTCAGTCTAAACAAGTTAAATGTCTAACAAGAGCCATAATAGAATACTCAAATCTGTTTAAAACCATTTAAAGTCACTATTCAATTAGACAGTTTTCAAACACACTTGGACTATTAAATACAGAATGAACACATTCTGTCTGACAATATGTATTTCTGAAATGAAGTGTTTCTGCACTTCAAAGGCATTATTGAAAACAGCCACAATAAAAACATAGTCAAGACCAATTCCTACGAGTAGTCAAGAGAACTAGTTTTTATTTCTGTGATTCCTCACTAGCTCAGTCATTACAGATAAGGAATTCTACTAATTATGTACATCTGCAAAGACCCTATTTCCAAATAAGGTCATATTCTGGGTAAGTTAATGACATCCTTGCTACTAAGACAATGGTCCCTTTTTGGTACTTATTTTCTGAGACCTCCTCCAATGTATTTAACAATCCTGACCACTCACAGTTCTTGACACCACCCCCCCCACCTTACAAAACCCCATCTCCATTTCCAAGATACCAATCTACATGGTAGGTTCTTCCTACTAAAGTCTTTTGCCTATATGATGAAGGTTTCAAAATCTTGTTCTCTAGCCAATTACTTACTGGGCTCCAGGTTGATACACCATACTGAACATCTGCCACGGTCCCACATGGGAAACTGGCCCACTGTACTACACAGAAATGGACCCTCCCAGTCTGGAAACTTGAGAAAGTTTCAAGTTACATTTGTCTTATCTGAATTCCTTTCACTGGAAACCAACTATCAGGTCTCTCAGATCAAGGAATTGAAATGTCCCAGATCATTGCATCTCAACAGTGAAATGTCAGACCCCTCACCCATCATGACTGCCTGACTGCCTGTTTGCTGTTGACCAACTCATCTTCTTCACCCCTGTCTAATCTCTGTTTTCTCACACATGGTTACATTTCTTTTGCTATACAAACAAACCCCTAATTTTAGTCAGTCAGGGAGATGGATTTAAGACTGGTCTCCTAGCATGGCTACAGCACCTGATTAAAGCCTCTTCCCTGGCAATACTCCTTTCTCAGTGACTGGCTTTCTGTGTAGCAAGCAGCAGGTCCTAGATTGAACCCCTGTTGTTTTGGTAACACATGCACCTTAAACTTAACATGCCCAACACTAAATTCAGTGACTTAGTTAGAAGCAAAGGCTCTGGAATAAAGACTGACTGGGTTGAAATCCTGGCTCTGCCTCTTTCTTATTAAATATGTGACCCCAAAGAAGACACTCTAATCTTTTTCTGTTTCTCTCATCAGTAAAACCAAAATAATAATTATAACTGTTCTCAAAGGATTGTTATGAAACTTAAATGAAATTATGTATGTAAAGCATTTAGCGAAATGCCTGACATACAGGAAGCACTCAAAATACCAGCTATTATTAACATTACCATCATCTTCAATCGTCTTTCAAAAACATCTTCTTTTTCTGGTTTTCCTAATTCAGTTGCCTCAACTGGCTTTCAATTGCCTAACCTAGAAGCTGGAAAGTTATCCTGAATTCCTTCCTCTTACTTTTCTCTCAAATAAAAGCCTGTCTTTCCTAGTTCCTTTAATAGTTCTTAGGTCCACTGCTCTGTATCTCTACCACCTCTACCTCAATATAGGTTCCTTTTACTTCTTTCTAAATTATTAACACAGATTCTGAACTGTCTTCCTTGTTTCCAGTTTAGCCCTTCTTCTAACCTATTGCTGCCAAAACCTTCCTTCATATCACTTATCTCCTTTCTCAGTTAAAAGCTTCTAGCTCCATGCATATCTCTACCTAGTGCTTTTTACTCTGTGTATCTACCAAATATAGCACAATACTGACTGTATTGGATGAACAAGGAAATTCTGCAAATTTATAGTCAACTTATAATTTAGAAAGAGCCAAAATGATACAGGAGTAGTGGGAGGGGAAGAGCATGATTCTTTTAAATGATACGGAAGCAGGGAAGGGAAGTGCTGAGTAGAGCAGGGCACGGTTCCTGGCTACAGCTCCACCCCCACGGACCTAGGTGACAGGCATTTTTGTTTTCCTGCCCAAATGTTGCATTTCCCAAGACCACCTTGGCTTACCATGCCCCCATCCAGTGCCTATAAAAACCCCTGAGACCCTAGCAGGGAGACACACAAGGTGGCTGGACGTCCATAGGAGCACCTCAGTGAAGGAACACACAGGCGGCTGGATGTAGAGAGGAACGCACCAACATGCACCACACGCCGGCGGGCCACCAACAAGTAAAGCAGAACAATGCGGAAATTGGCTAAGGACACCAGAGGAGAGCCCAGGCTGCTGAGCGGCCAGACTCCAGGGGAAAACCTTCCCACTCCATCTCCTTTCTGCCTTCCCCCATCTGCTGAGAGCTACCTCCACTCAATCAAACCTTGTACGCATTCTCCAAGCCCACCTGTGATCCGATTCTTCTGGTACACCAAGGCAAGAACTGGGATACATACAGAAAGCTCTCTGTCCTTGCAACAAGGTCGGTGGTCTAACTGAGCTGGTTAACACAAGCTGCCTATAGACGCAAAACTAAAAGAGCACATAGTAACACATACCCATTGTTGCTTCACCTATAAACATTTACCCTAGACACTGACATGGGGTCAGAGCCCCCCACAGCCTACCCATCTGTATGCTCCCCTAGAAGTCTGAGCAGTAGGGTGGCTCCCTCACTGCACACCCTGTGAGGGGGACAAAGGAACATTTCCCATTTAAAAAATAACATTTATTTGTCAAAAATTACATATTAAAAGTTTTGCAACAATATTTCATGAGGATCTGCTTCTGGATATTCCATTAAAAGACCACCTTAAAATTCTGAGAATATTATCTAGTACAAAACAGTAATAAAAAATATGTGAGCTTTTGAAAAATCTTACTAGGAGTTAAGCATATTATTTAAGATACAAATAACTATGAGAAAATATATCAAACTTATAGTAAAAGGGAAAATTTTAATTAAGACCCAGAAAATTATTTTTACTTGACATATTGAAAACAATGTTTCATTTCAAAAAGGCATTTTATTTTACTTTTTTGTTTTTTACTTTTCTTTTGCGATGGAGTCTCACTTTGTCACCCAGGCTAGAGTGCAGTGGCACAATCTCGGCTTACTGCAACCTCCGTCTCCTGGGTTCAAGTGATCCTCCTGCCTCAGTCTCCTGAGTAGCTGGGATAACAGGTGCACGCTACCACTCCTGGCTAATTTTTGTATTTTTAGTAGAAGTGGGGCTTTGCCATGTTGGCCAGGCTGGTCTTGAACTCCTGACCTCAGGTGATCTGCCTACCTCAGCCTCCCAAAGTGCTGGGATTACAGGCATGAGCCACCATGCCCGGCCTGGAAAGGCATTTCAAAGAGCATTTTAAAAGCCTGTAAAAGTTCTAGATCTGTGCTGTCCAATACAGCAGTCAGCAGCCACATGAATACCTGAAATGTGGCAGCCAGTTCAAATTGAGATGTGCTCTAAGAATGAAAATCACAGCAGATTTTGAAGACAGCATACAAGTATAAAATCTCATTAACAATTTTAATATTGATTGTGTGTTAAAATTATCACACTTTGGATATGAGTTAAATAAAACAGTATTAAATTAAATTTCACCTTGCTTCTGAAACCAGCCCAATACTCCCATGGACTGTTCTTTTCGATGGACATAGAAATTGACCCTTCTGCTGTTAAAGCTTGACACTAGTATTTGTTTTATCTGAGTTCCTCAGGAAAGGACCTTTAGATCTTTCAAAAAAAGGTATCAAAGAACTGAAACTCACCAGATCACAGCACCAGATGTCTCACTGCCCTTCCCTAGTTCTTGTTTTCTTACATATTGTTACATTTTTTTTCCCCTGCTATATAAACCCCTTGTTCTGGTCAGTCAGGGAGATGGATTTGAGACTAAGCTCCCATCTCCTCAGCTGCAGCACCCAATTAAAGCCTTCTTCCTTGGCAATACTTTTATCAGTGATTAGCTTTCTGTGCAGCAAGCAACAGGACCTAGACCAAACCTCTGGTGTTTTGGTAACACTTCTTTTTATTTTTAAAATGTCTACCTATAGAAAATTTTAAACGGCATGTGGTTCACATTATATTTCTATTGAATGGTGCAGATCAACACCAATAATTCTAAACTAGGCATTAGTAAAACAGTATATCATAACCACTTTAATTATCTGGATAACCTAATATATTAATACAATGTAATAAATTCTAGAGTAATGAATGAAGTGTTACAGATGCAAGGAACAGTGAATCATCTCAATACACAAAGATTCACCGAAGCAAGGATATTTGCATTGAATTTTTAAAGAAGAAAGTTTTTGATCCAGGAGGCCAAGGCAGCACTTGAGCCCAGGAGCTCAAGACCAGCCTAGGCAACACAGTAAGACCTCATCTCTACAAAAAATAAAAAAAATTAGCTGGGCATGGTGGTGAACACTTGTGATCCTAGCTATGCAGGAGGCTGAGTGGGGAGGATCACTTGAGTATGGAAGTCAAGGCTGCAGTGAGCTGTGATTGCACCACTGCACTCCAGCCTGAGTGACACCGTGAGACCCTATCTAAAAAAAGAAAGAAAGAAAGAAATACCACAGTTGGGGGAAAATTTGCCAAAAGGTGAAGAGATTACTATCCAAAGGCAAGTACCTATAATAGAGCCTGGCTGTCAGACCCTGGCACATTCAGGAAATGATGGAAACTTTAAGTATGGAATATAGGGGGAAAATTATTCATGTAAAGCTTAACACCTCTTCTAAACAGTAAGTTTCTTGGAGGCAGAATTTGTGTCACACATATTTCATAACGTGTAGAATATAGAGTTTCAATAAATATTTGCTAATATACCGAAAGACAAATTCATCGAAAACGTTTGTCCATAAATCCTTCTTTTAGAAAATGAAAGTCAAGAACTTGAAACTTAGAGGCATCCTCTTACCTGATTTCAAACTATTCTATGAGGCTACCGTAACCAAAACATCATGGTACTGGTACAAAAGCAGACACATATTTAATGGAAGAGAATAGAGAGCCCAGAAATAAAGGTGCACACCTACCACCCTCTGATCTTTGACAAAGTCGCCAAAAACATGCAATGGGGAAAGGATTCCCTATTCAACAAATGGTGCTAGGATAACTAGGTAGCCGTATGCAAAGACTGAAGCTGGACCCCTTCCTAATACCATATATAAAAATCAGTTCAAGATGAATTGCAGACTTACATGTAAAACCTAAAACAATAAAACCCCTGGAAGATAACCTAGACATTCAGGACATAGACCCTGGCAAAGATTTTAATAAGCAGAAGCTAGACATTTAGTATACACGGACACAAAGAAGAAAACAAAAACACTGGGGCCTACTTGAGAGTGGAGGGTGGGAGGAGAATGGGGACCAAAAAACTGTCTATCATGTACTATGCTTATTACGTGCCTAATGAAATAATCTATACATCCAATCCCTATGACATAAAATTCACCTGTATCACAAGCCTGTATATATATATATATATATATATATATAGCTGAACCTAAAATAAACATTTAACAAAAAAGAACTTGAAAATTAATTTCACAATTATTATAATTCCTAATTTTGACATTCCAACTTTCTAAGAAATTAGGGAAAAAATGTGAAGTCTGGTATGAGGCCATCTGTATTCTAATCCAAGTTTTCTTCTCACATGCTGCAGGGTCCTGAGCAAGTCAACTAACTTCTCTGGGCTTCCATTACCTCACCTGTAAAACAATGACATACAGCAACGCTTCTCAAACTCTAATGTGCATATACGACTTCTCAAGTGATGTCTAAAGTGTTAGAATCCTCTGGGAGCTTATTTGAAATATAGAATCTTAGGCCCCACCCAAGAATTAGTTAATCAGAATATGCACTTTTAACAAGATCCAAGATGATAAATCTGCCCAATTAAGTCTGAAAAGTACCCACTTTAAGAATAAATATCACCTATGATCCTGTTTCCGGCACTTCCTCTAACTAGTTGCGTTTTACTTTCGAGTCTTCATAAAGCTGGCTGGTATCAGTTTATAGTCTCCTGTCTCACTGCCCACAGTTTTAGCCCCATCAACATATTTTTCATTACTACCCCCAAATTATAAACAACTCTTTTTTCTCACTACTGCCATATACCAGTGTTCCTTTTTCATTCATATTTTCTGCCTCTAAGACTTCTTCCTTAATCATCCATATCTTTTGAAAAACCTTAATTTTCTTTTAAAATTGTCCCTGAATACATATTAAAGGTAAATCCCTTTGTTTTATAGAAATTGGTTATGTCACAGGCATCTGAACCAGAGCAACTCCATCTTGAATAATGGCTGGGTAAAATGAGGCTGAAACCTGTTGGGCTGCATTCCCAGATGGTTAGGCATTCTAAGTCACAGGACAAGATAAGAGGCTGACACAAGATATAGATCATAAAAGTCCCTGCTGATAAAACAGGCTGCAGTAAAGAAGCCAACCAAAACCAAGATGGCAATGAAAGTGACCTCTGGTCATCCTTACTGCTGCACTCCCATCAGCACCGTGACAGTTCACAAATGTCATATTATCTGGTCTAAAAAAGGTAGGCATGAATAATCCACTCCTTGTTTAGCATATAATCAAGAAACAACCATAAAAATGAGCAATTAGCAGTACTTGAATATGCTATTGTCTATGAAGTAGCCATTCTTTCATTTCTTTACTTTCACTTGTTTGTTTGTTTTGAAACAGTTTCGTTCTTGTTGCCCAGGCTAGAGTGAAATAGTGCATCTCAGCTCACTGCAACCTCCGCCTCCTGGGTTCAAGCGATTCTCCTGTCTTAGCCTCCCAAGTAGCTGAGATTACAGGCGTCTGCAACTATGCCCAGCTCATTTTTGTATTTTTAGGAGAGACAGGTTTCACTATGTTGGCCAGGCTGGTCTCAAACTCCTGACCTTGGTTGATCTGCCCACCTTGGCCTCCCAAAGTACTGGGATTACAGGTGTGACATTAATAAACTTGCTTTCACTTTGCTCTATGGACTCGCCTCGAATTCTTTCTTGCACAAGATCCAAGAACCCTCTCTTAAGGTCTGGATCAGGACCCCTTTCTAGTTAACAGTTACAATGTAAACTCTATCCCAGTTACACTGTATTATTTCTTGTTTTATCACATTAGAAATTAAAACATACACTTAAAAAAAATATTTACCTATCAACTTACTTAAATATAACAAAAATCTATCACATGTTAACATAAAGAAATTTTACAAAAATAATTATTCCCTCCACCTCCCTATCAAATGGTGAGAAGAGTGGCATTATTTTATATTTGTACAAATCTCTCTGATGTCTGTCTGCATTAATAGAAGCTGGATTCTCACATCTACTTCTGCTAGCCTCTTCTGGAAAACTCCACTTGATACATGTGAGAAAGTGAGAGCGAAAAGGGCAAATAAAGTCTTAATATTATTATGTAAATAGTTTTCGGTCTCGGGGACCCCAAGAGGGTGAATGGACAACACTCTGATAAACTGCTGGCTTATAAGAAACAGATATAACCACTAACATTTATTGAGTACTTTATACCAAGCATTACGCTAAATATTTAACATACATGATCTCATTCAATTCTCATAATAATAATCTGAAGTAGAGACTATTAGGGCTATGTCATAGTTGAAGGCATTAAGGTTCAAAGAGTACAAAACTTGCCTAAGGGCACATGGCAATTAAGGAATAGAGACAATTTCAATCCAGGTTTTCTGACACTGAAGCCCACGCTTGGAGCTACTTTGCAGTATCCCCTCTGAAAACAAGAGATGCCAGGGAAAATTCAGATTTATTTGTAACAAAAGTGTTAAAATGAGAGATACTATATCTAGTTCAAGAAGACTTTGGTGAATTTGTTCTTACTCAGTAAAATCAGTTTAAGCAGTTAATATGTCTAGTCGTTTGCAAGAGAATGCAAAAACATGTTTCTCCTTAATTGGTTTATAATTTAGCTGGGGGAATCAAAGGCAAACAGTGAAAGATAAAAAATAATTAAGTACAACAATACAAGAAAGGTTTGGAAGTAATAAAAGATTAATGGATAGAGGTGGGTTTCTTTTTTTATTCAGGTCAGGGCAATACTGCAATAGTGTTCACCTACCACCAAATCATTCCACATCCTTTTTCCCCCAATTTTCTACCTTTTATACTCCCTATCCCTATACTTCTCAGTGTCTTTCATCAGGAAGACTATTCAGATCTTTAAAAAAAATTCACAGTAGGCTGGGCGCGGTGGCTCATGTCTGTAATCCCAGCACTTTGGGAGGCTGAGGCAGCCGGATCATGAGGTCAAGAAATTAAGACCATCTTGGCCAACATGGTGAAACCCCCATCTCCACTAAAAATACAAAAATTAGCTGGGTGTGGTGGCACGCACCTGTAATTCCAGCTACTTGGGAGGCTGAGGCAGGAGAATTGCTTGAACCCAGGAAGTGGAGGTTGCAGTGAGCAGAGGTTACACCACTGCACTCCAGCCTGGCGACAGAGTGAGACTCTGTCTCCCAAAAAAAAAAAAAAAGAATTCACATTAACTTACTGGTTCTCAAACTTTTGAGTCCTTAAAAATAATATTTAAAATGCACATTATTCCAGGTTGTATCCACTAAAATGATGCTACAATAAATCTTGGGTATGGTTAAGATTTTTAACCAGAATCTCCAGATGCCTCACAGATTATCCTCTGAGAAACAAGGTGATAAAGGGAAGCCTCAGTATTTCTAACTTATGCTTGAATGTATAAACTTATACTTGAATGTATAAGTTTAGGGATCCTTAGTACCAACTGTAGACTTTGTTATTGTTAATAAGCATGAATAAAGTCAAGGTCTGAAATGTTCAATCCTTGTTTCACCATGGAGGTTCATTCTACGCTGTGGTATGAGTTTTATGCAATGGGTTTGTGGAAACAAAAAAACTGCAATACTTCTTAGAATCAAAAATGTATTCTCCATACCACTACATTTTAACTATGTTTCTGTTACCAATGATGTATACATCTTATAATGTTTACAAACTAATATTAAATTGATAACTGAGGAAATATTAAAGCAGACATTGCCTCTCAATACAATGACTTTTTCACTGACTAACTGAGGGCATCTTTCTTGTTCAGCACATCCAGTGCTGTTAACTAGTTCTAGCTAAATAACATTTATCTAGTCATTGTGCTTCAACAAGTGGCAGCACATGGAAAAGAAACCATATATATTTGACTCCTTAAAATGAATTTGTTGTTTGTCAACTTCTTATTCAAGATTCTGCCAACTTTAGCCCCTTATACCTACAAACTTTTACTTAACTTTCCAGGCAGTTTGCATTATACCTTTTCCAAGTCTCAGACACTTTTGCCTCTGTAAGTCACTTCCTCCATTTAATCCATTTAAAAATACTGTATATTAAAAATTATATTTTACAACTTAATTAATATAAAGACAAATATAATTCAGGCTGGATTCATTATTCACTATTACACTCATTTTTTTCTCCTGTAAATTTAATTAAAATTGAAGATAATTTTATGGGCCCCTATAAATATCATAGGTCCAAGGCATTGTGCTTACTGTGCTTAATGGGTAAGTCGGCCCTGCTTCAAGACCCTGTTCAAAGGTCACCTCCTCTAGATATTCATTGATCACCTCAAGTCAGAATGTGTCACCTTCTTATTCTGACAGCACTTGATTCTCTTTTCTTTTAGAACATGTGTCTCACTGAATTAAATAGTATGCTATTCTCTCCCCTATCAGGACCATAGCTTACTCATTTTTTTGACTACTGCCTCACCTTCAGAAATTGGGATGTAATTCTATTTTTTTAAAACTAAGTATTAATGTATTCAAGAGAATTTACTCTTCTCTCCATGTTTGTTTGTAAAAATAAGGGTAAAAATAGGAACTGTAAGAACTGATAAGCACTAATGGTCATATACAATATCCAAAAAGAAAGCTTTTCAACCATGTGACGAAAGATAATGAAATGGCCAAGTATCTTCAGAAGCAAGCTAACTGCTTCTCCTAGTAAATAATGTATCTGGATGACCCTATAATGAATTTTTATTTCAATATAATAAAAAATATGATGGAGAATTTTAAAATTAAGATGGCTCTGGATAACCAGAGCATAATAGATAAAGGATAGAGAGAAGGTTCCAGAAGAAGTTGAAGACAGGTAAGGGAAGAGAAAAGGAAGAGGCTATTTTACTAACAATATCTTTCTGAATGGGATTATATTATGTCATCTAGGCTCTAACCACATGGGAAGTATTTTCTCAAGAGGCAGGGGCTCTCAAAAAGGAATAAAATGAAAATAGTTCCTGCTAGAAGGAAGGAAGCAGTTCTTTACATAGAGTTTTACTAGAGAAAACTGCTACCATATACAGGTTGACTGAAAGAATTTCATTAGATGCTATTTAATTTGGTACCTTTTATGGCAAAAAGGACCTAGGATAGTAACTGGAGTATAAACTTTGAGGTTACCTACAAAATTAATATAACAATGCGTTTTAAATCTCAAAAATATGTGCACATGCTACATTTCGGAAGTATTTTAAGTTGTAAAGTATTTGTTATGTAGTATTGCTAACGGTTACTTTATAACTAATATAATTTTTTAAATAGAGAATATAATATAGAAAGTTTCAACAACGTATAAATGCTCCAATTTTCTACAGGGTTTGACTCCCTAAAACACTTCTATCAAACAGAAAGCCAAAACTGGGAGGACAGAGAGATGTTTCTAAGTTGTACGCTCCGTAAGAAGTACAAAAATGGTCTTTAAAATTTCTCAATGACAAAGCTATGTGTTTTATCAATAACCCCAAAACTCTGAAAAATTCCTAATATACAGTGGACACCAGCTGCATTAACATACAAAATTAAAGACAATGTTCTCTACTCACCCACATAATTATTTTGTTCTTTTAATTACAAAAAGGATAAAGTGAAATGTGTTCCTATTCAAGGTCTTGGGGGACAAATAATTCCATTGATCTGTGTAAACATACCACCTGTCCAAAACAACACAGTCATCTATAAATAATCATTCTCTTCCCAGTCCCCAAAATGGAAACATCATTTCAGAAGGAAACCAAAGCAAGAGAGAGACAACTGTGTCAAGCTAAAAAACCATCTCAACTCTATTTTAAGACCAGTGTTTTGATGGTCAAACATTTAGTTTTCTTGGCAAGATTTTTCAAAAAGACAGTCAAATCAAGGATAACAACTACAAATTAACATCAGTTAAAAACAAACTGATAAAATAACATTTGTAGTCAACTAAGTTTCATTATACATCAGATCATTTTACACCATGAGTCAATATGAAATGCACAGTCTAATTTCTCAACTAATTTCTACAATTCACCTAGGCTTGTCCTAAAATGAAAGTTCTAAATAAAATAAAAACATATAGCTGAGTGTATACATTAATTTAAAGTAACATTTTAAACACTTCTAGATTATGGTTTAACTCTCTTCCCTAAGCTTTTCTTTTCTTTTTTTTTAATGCTCATTGAATACAGTTAACCCTTTAACATGGGTTAGGGGTGCTGACCCCCTGTGCAGCTGGAAATCCACATGTAGTTTTTTTGTGTGTGACAAGGTCTCACTCTATCATCCAGGCTGCAGTGCAGCAGCGCAGTCTTGGCTCAATGCAGCCTTGATCTCCTGGGCTCAAGCCATCCTCCCATCTGAGTCTCTCAAGTAACTGGGAATACGGGCACACACCACCACACATGACTAATTTTTTTCTATTTTTTGTAGAGAGGAAGTTTCAGCACCTTGCCCAGGCTAGTTTTTAACTCCTGAGCTCAAGCAATCTGCCAATCTCAGCTTCTTAAAGTGTTAGGATTACAGGCAGGAGCCACCAAGCCTGGCCTCACGTACATCTTCTGACTCCCCAGTGACTTAACTTCTAATACCGTTCTGCTGACGGGAAGCCTTGGTGGTAACATAAACAGTCGATTAACACAAATTTTACTGTTTTATGTATTATACACTGTATTCTTACAATAAAGTAAGCTAGATAAAAGAAGTGCAGAAGCTAGAGAAACTCAAGTGGAAGTGGTTACTATAAAAGTCTTCATCCTCAATGACTTCACATTGAATATGCTGAGGACAAGGAGGAAGAGTAAAATGGGAGGTTGGTCTTGCTGTCTCAGGGGTGGCAGAGGTGGAAGAAAATCCAATGTAAGTAGACCTGCAAAGATCAAATCTGTGTTGCTCAAGGGTCAACTGTATAACAAAATATAAATTTTAGAAAGACACTTTTTACATATAGTAGGACAATGACTTTCAAACTATGAACTACATAGCCAGGAGTAAAATGACAGGTTCAATCCCTGCTCAAATCCAAGGCAGGCACAATTTCTTTTTTCCCTTTTCTCAAAACTTGCTTTAATATTTTATGCCAAATGACATTCCAGACCAATTAAGAACCACCTGAGTCAAACTACGATCTGTCAAATCCAACACTCTCAGACTTGTTAGCTACAGTTCAACAAATGGCATTAAAAAAATGGTATGATAAAGTCATTTAAAACATCGAATATTCAACCTGGATTTCACCAACGTCAGTGCAAAACGGAAGAATTTCCTTCTTTTTTTTTTTTCTTTCTTGAGATGGAGTTTCATTCTTGTCACCCAGGCTAAAGTGCCGTGGTATGATCTCAGCTCACTACAATCTCCGCCTCCTGGGTCAAGCGACTCTCCTGCCTCAGCCTCCTAAGTACCTGGAATTACAGATGCACACTACCACACCCCAGCTAATTTTTGTTTTTACCAGAGACAGGGTTTCACCATGTTGGCCATGCTGGTCTCGAACTCCCAACCTCAAGTGATCCATTTACCTCAGCCTCCCAAAGTGCTCGGATTACAGGCATAAACCACTGTACCTGGCCTCCTTCTTTCTTTTTTTTTTTTTTTTTTGAGATGGAGCTTCACTCTTGTAGCCCAGGCTGGAGTGCAATGGCACAATATTGGTTCACTGGGATCTCTGCCTCCCGGGTTCAAGTGATTCTCCTGCCTTAGCCTACCAAGTAGCTGGAATTACAGATGCGCACCACAATGCCGGGCTAATTTTTGTATTTTTAGCAGACAGGGTTTCACCACATTTGCCAGGCTGGTGTCAAACTCCTGACTTCAGGTGATCCACCCACTTTGGCCTCCCAAAGTGCTGGGATTACAGGCATGAGCCACCACACCCGGCCCCCTGGCCTCCTAAATCTGAATGACATTTAACCAAAAAAGGCTCTCAGTTTAGTGAGATCTAATGTCAAAACTATTAATTACCTTGCACTAATAGTTTTAGCAGTTCCCAACAGATGTCAAATAATGCCATATTTCTCTAAAAAATGTAAAATATCCCATTGGTAGTCCTATGGGACCCCAGGACATCTCTGTGCACAGTTTGGGCTCCTCAGGTAAAGTAGCTATCAGCAATGACTCTGTTCTGAGAAAGAATGGGTGAAAAGCTAGTGATAGAGATTGAACAAGTAACAGATATGAGCAAGGGAGAAAAACAGAGTAAGGGACATACAGGGAGAGCAAACAAAGACAAGAGGCATGAGGGAGCAAGAGAGAGCAACAAAGATAGCTTAGAACAGAACACAGAGAAAACAATAAAGCAAAGACAAAAACAGAAGGATCAGAGACACATGGTCAGGAAGAGACACATGCACAGAGAAAGATGAATAAGGAGAGACAAAATGATGAACAGGAAGACAAATAGACAGGGAGATAAAGACAGACCAACAGCGAAGGAGGGGAGACAATGAATGGGTAGGGAGACTGAAACGGGGGGCAAATAGGGGAGACACAGAAGAGAGAGGATCAGAAAAAAAGACAGAATTAGGAAGACAGGAACGATAAGGAGGGAAGAGTGAGTCAGACAGACAGTTAACACTGTCAAGGAGGAAGACAGGCAAGGATAGATGCAGATATGAGGACAGAGGAGTAGGCGAAAGGAAGAATGACAAGGATTAAAACAGAGAGGCAGTGGGCACACATGAGAGAAGAAAGGAACTCAGGGAAATTGGAAGAGGAAGGGGGAAGAAGCTCCCCCTCACATCATCCCAACACTGGGGAACAAGGATTGCATTCATCAATTCATTACTTAAAGGCATGACCCCTACAGTCTACTACTGTATGAAAAAGAACTACAAATTTTCACAATATTTATTAAAGACACTGAGCTCCGTACACCACAGAGTTTTCTGGCCACATGAGTGACTCTCTCTTTGCATATTATTAGCAAATATAATCTATATTCTGTTACTTTAGACACTAATATTCTCATAGAATTTTATAGAGCTTTGTGAGCTTCCAAGGGTCCCTGCTCCAAGCATCCAATATTAAAATGCCAATAATCTGTTTTTCCTAGAAATATATAATCACATAAAATTACATGGGAACCAATTTTAAAAGAATATTAAATGCTAATGTATTCTGTTTTTAGGACATACCAGCTACACATTTCCTTTCAATGTGATATAAGATAAGCAGTATTTTAGTGTTTGGGTTTTTTTTTTAGCTTTTTATAGAAATTTTATAACTAATAAAGCATAAAGTACACAGAATAATATACTAAGCCCCAACATGTCCAGTGGTCAGCCTCAACAATTATTAACATTTTACCAATGTCATCAGTCACATTTTAACCATAAGAAATAAAATTCTAAATATACTTCTAACTTTTTCCTTTATTGTTTCATAAATTTTTAAATGCATTTTTATTTAATCATATTGGACTTTAAATCAATTACTGATAATCATTATGAAATTATCAAACATTTAAATAGTGTTTCCAGAATTAGAACCTCTGTTCTCAGATTCAATAAATCTATGTCTCTACATTTCCTTGGTATTTATATATCCCAGGTTTTCTATATATTTTACAAATGCAGATCATTCAAAATCTATTCCAGGTAAACAAAGTGTTACCATTAAATGGTCAAAATTATGTTGTAAAATTAAGTTGGAAAAATACATTATATTCTAATTCAGTGACTCTCAAACTTTGCTGCACATTATAATGAACTGAAGAGCTTTAAAAAATACGAACACAGCTGGGTGCAGTGGATCATGCCTGTAATCCCAGCATGTTGGAAGGCTGAGGTGGGCTGATCACAAGGTAAGGAGATTGAGACCAGCCTGGCCAATATGGTTAAACCTCGTCTTTACTAAAAATATCAAAATTAGCCAGGAGCTGGGCAAGGTGTTAGGCACCTGTAGTCCCAGCTACTTGGGAGGCTGAGGCAGGAGAGTTGCTTAAACCCAGGAGGCAGCAGTTGCAGTGAGCCAAGATCATGCCACTGCACTCCAGCCTGGGTGACAGAATGAGACCCTGTCTCAAGAAAATAGACAGACAGACAGACAGACAGACAGACAGATAGATAGAGTCCCAAGATTCTGATTTAGTCAGCTTAGGGTGCGTGCAGTCTGTTCATTAAGAGGTTTGTTTTTTAATGTTGCCCAGGCAATTCTAATATGCAACCACAGTTAATAAATCACTGATCTAGTCCATCTTCCTGCGAAATGCAAAAATTCTCCTCAATGTGGTAGCTACATAACATTCAATTCCAAAACTTACATCTCCAACAATTTTAAATGGGGGCAAATTTAACTATGTGAAAGTTCTAACAAGCGAAATTTCTTACTCCATACCCACTGATCCAAATTCTATTTTATGTGGTCATATAAAATGATTCCAATTTTGTTTCATGATCAGAGCTATGAAGTATCTCCTAAGTTCTCTGTTAAACTTTTCTTCAATCATTATCTTTACAACAATTTTCAAACCCATTCCCATGTGCTGATGGCTCATTTCTAGAAAAGTAAAAACACAGCACCTATAACCAATACCCAATACTCCAGAAAAGGACAGTTTGATTAATGCTCTGCACAGTAGTACTATCCCTTTTTTTTGTTGTATAAAACTTAATACATAGCATTAATGTTTTTTAAAGTTGTATCTTACTAGTGGCTCATATCAAAGAAACAGCTAAACGCCTAGATTACGTTAACTGTAATCATGCTACCATTCTTCTATCCCACAGATTTTTTTAAACTTCACATTTGTTGAATTCTATTAAATGTAACTATCAGGTTGATGCAAAAGTAAATACAGTTTTTGCCATTACTTTCAATGGCAAGAAATACAATTACTTTTGTACTAACCTAACAGAAAATGTTTTCTGGGGTGGTGGATAGGTTTGCCAATTTCTATAGTGTAAATATTCCCATCATGGTCAATTTCAAGCTACCAACAGTGAACACAGGGTTGAGAAGAGATGCAGACAATTATCATAATCTTGTGCGAGACAGTTCCAGCACACCACTAAATTTAATTCATCATTCTTAGCCAGAAGTTTCCATCACAGGCTCTAAAAAAAATTTTTTTTAATAATATTTCCCTGTCCACACCCAAGATTCTGATATAGGAGATATAGACTGGGATCTGGGTATTTGCATATTTTTAACAATCCCTGGGTAGTTCTGAGGTACATGCTCAGATAAAAACACTTTTGGCTGCCACTAATCTGTCCATACTCTTTGGCTCTAAGTTGTTCAAACAGCTAGAAATCCCTCAACTATATTATCACTCATCTCACATATTTTGATCCTCCATAAGAATAGCATGACAGGTTTTAAAAAACTGTCGTCTTAAATTTTATGCCCATGACATTCTCCTATTCAATTAAGAGAACTAACTTCCAAAGAAAAATAGGGCTAGGTACAGTGGCTCACGCCCGTGATCCCAGCACTTCAGGAGGCCAAGGTGGGCAGATCACCTTAGGTCAGGAGTTAGAGACCAGCCTGGCCAACATGGTGAAATGCTGTCTCTAGTAAANCCGTATGTGAATGTAAAATGGGGCAGCCTATTTTTAACATAGTTTCTTATTTAGTCATAAGTGAAAAATAGTCTGGGCACAGTAGCTAATACCTGCAATCACAACACACTGGGAGACAGAGACAGGATGACATAGCAAAACCCCGTCTCAAGTAAAAATATAAAATTTAGCCGAGCATGGTGGCAGGTACCTATAATCCCAGCTACTCAGAGGCTGAGGCAGGAGAGTCACTTGAACCCAGGAGAAATAGGTTGCAGTGAGCCGAGATCATGCCATTGCACTCCAGCCTGAGTGACAAGAGTAAAACACCGTCTCCAAAAAAAAGAAAAGAAAAGAAAATTAGGTATGGCTCGTATGGCTTGCTTTTATGAATCAATATGAGCTTCTAGAAGATGAGCAGATTACTGAATATTGAAAAATAAGCCATTTAAGGAGGGTCCACTTCCAGGCAAGAAGGAGGACCTAGAAGCCAACTACAACCTTCAAGTTAAAAAAACAGAAAACTGAATAATATACCTAAGTCATTTGTTTCAAGGTAGCAAATAGCTGCTGAAAGGGCAAAAACTAGAGAGAGAAGAACCTTAGAGAGGTGAACAACCTTCTGCAGACACTTAGCCTAGAACATTTACCAATTTGACAACCAGGTGTGAAGCCTAGGACCTGAAATTTACACCTGCAGAGGTCTGATGCTAAGAGCCAAAAATAAAACAACAGAGATTTTAGCAGAGACAAAAACTTACTTTTAAAAACTAGAAAAAGAAGGAATAATTAAACCCAAAGAGCACAGAGCAAAGAAATAGAGTGGAAATCAATAAAATACAAAACAGGCAAACAAAAAAGAAAAGTGACGACACCAAAATGGGTTAGTTTGACAAGATCAGACAGGCTTGAAAATTAGACAATAAAAAATCTGAGGCCACACGGTGGCTCATGTCTATAATCCAAGCACTCTGGGAGGCTGAGGCAGTAGAATCACTTGAGGCCAGGAGTTCAAGACCAGCCCAGGCAAACATAGCAAGACCCATCACTATTAAAAAAAAATCAAAAAATTAGCTGGTTGTGGTGC